>NC_141230.1:16665000-17110000 GCF_054856515.1 Filicampus tigris | reverse complement strand
TCACTAATCCAGGGGGGTCCAAACTTTGAGAGCAAAAATTGATACAAGGGGAATTTGGAAAGTCTTCCATTTTCATTTCTTAAACACGCTAAAAAAAAATCAATCCAGCAACGATAAACAGTTTTGAAAGCTGCTACGTCACAGCTTTCACTTAAAGGTAATAAAAGGAATAGTTTTGCTTCTGAAACTGAATTAAAGAGAAATTTTGTTGTAAATATCCATCCATTATCTGAACCGCTTTACCCTCACATGGGTCACGGGCGTACTGGAGCCTATCCCAGCTGACTTCGGGCAGTAGGCGGGGTACACCATGGACTGGTTGCCAGCCAATTGCAGTTTGTTGTAAATAGTATTGAGAAAAGCTAAAAAAAAACCCGAAAAAACACTTTATCAATACTTATGCTGCTGTTTTTAATAGCCTTGGTGGGTTGAGTCAAATTGTAATTTTTAGTACAAGCCTAAATCAGCTAAATTATTATCATTATTTTATTTATTTATTTATTTTTTTAAAATGGACGACGGGTCGCAATTTTTGTCCCTGGGTTGTTGTTTGGACCCCCGGTAGAGCATATTTCTTCTTCGCTGTACATGTGACGTCATCTCAAGAATTCCTTTAAACTCGGGAGTGCAATCAGAGGAAGACCGTGTGATGATTCGCAAACTTGAGCGCGCTGTCCTCCGACGGGAGGAGAGAATTCAAGTCAGTCACGTGGCAAAGGCAGGAAAACAAAGTTGAAGCGATGAAGGGCCGTCTGAAAATACATGTACGCACGCGTATTGCATTGTAGCCTATGAGACGGGGGAAAAAAAAGTCAAGCCCCTGGAAGCGGCTGTTTTTTTTTTTTTTAACAGGATCTAGACATTTTCTAACACAATCCTCTAGTCCTCCTGTAAAAGTCTGCATGTGATGCCGAGCCATTCCCAACACAAGTGCACTTCTTCCCTACAGTCTAAGGCAGGGATGCTCACGCTTTTTCATCCCAGCACCAAGAATGACAAATTTCCTGACGCCCCAGAGCTCGATTTACTCAAATAAAGGTGCATCTCAATAATCTTGAGTATCGTAGGAAAACGAAACTAAATGACCTTGTCTACAAGATTCTAATTTCTTGAAATGCAAACGAATATCACATCGTGGACATGAACTAAAACACACAGGACAGCAACGTACTTAACCACATTGGAATCCCAAAGCCCTCCGCCAACAATGTATGCCTGACTGACAATCCAAAAAAAAAAAAAAAAAAAAACATTACAGCATTTACATATCGTGACCGAGCCGAGGCGCAATTTTGGGGAAAGCCTGCTGAGTGGGAATGATCCAGAAATGACGTTTGGTGAAATGACGGGCTTTGAATGTACAAACGTAGAAGCCGCGAGTACAAGGCTTTCGTTGACAAAATTAAAGCGCGATATACTGTCAGAAGGCAATCTCACGTATGGCCCTTCTACTCTCAAAATATTTACCTCACAACCAATATTATCTACAGTCTGCGTTTGGCCATTTGTACAACCACATTATTATTAATATTATTACCATTATTATTTTGTTCTTGTATCTGTAGAAATGTGCTTATTTACAAGTTTGTACAACCATCCTGTCGAGCTCATTTGACCTGCCAGAGGACCTTAAAAGCAGGATACCTGAGTTTTCAAAAGAACGCTTCACGCGCACACGCACGCACGCACGCACACACACACAAACATACACGCACACTTTCAAAGTAAGAGCTCAAGAGAGACGGATGGCTTAAGTCCACTCTCCTGCCCTCGAGAGGGCCCTCTAGTGGTGTGCGTGTGCACTGGGAGGCTAATGAGTGATGGAGCGCAAAATCCTATGACGGTTTGCAAGTCTTCATCAATACGTCCACCCCAAGGTGCTCAATTGTGCTTTTTTTTCCTCAATGAGTGGCAGCAGTCTGAGGCACAGAAAACCTAACATGGAAGACACAACAGGGGACATATTTTGTCACTAGAGCAAGTGTTTTTTTTTTGTTTGTTTTTTTCAAAAACTCACCGATGAACACTTTTTATATTTGGAAAACTAAGTAGGTCTGAATGATTTTGAAGGATGATTGGGATTCCCCCCCTCCCTCAATATTGCGATTATTTTTCAGGGTCCTCTTCCCGTGTATTTTTTCAAGCAATACATTTTAAGAGTTCACAACGACAACCTCATCAAAAAATTCTCCACATATATACACACAAGGCTCAAAATAATCCGTTTTCTTTGCGGAGCAGTTTTGCTCATCAATGACTTCATTTGAGGAGTAATTTTTTGCAAAGTTATTCAGGGTTTTATTAAACAATAAAAACATGACAATATAATGAATGAATGATTGTTATTCATTTTTATATAAATCAACAGTTTTTATTTCTTAAATTCACATTGTGTATAGCAGCAAACTTCTTTTATTTTCTAGTCTGTCTACATTTTCAGTAGGGCAGTTCCAAACATAAATTTCAGTTGAAACTTAGTATTTCTGAATGGCTTGTATGGTTTTAGCAAAGCTAAACTGATTTTGTGGGGAAAAAAAGAAGAAAAAAGTTGATCTACTTTAAAGTAATATTGAGAACATTTGTTGTGCAGACATCACAAGTCCAAAAACAAAACTCAACTATTGTAAGAGACAAATAACATTACCGGTATTACATATATTCTTAATATTTGTATGACTACTTTTAAGATAATAGGCCACTCCTTCTGGCTAGCATAAGCTGTAACGGAACTTGATTCATTTCCGGTTCTGGTTCTGTTTAGCGAGTATGCTTTTTTTTCTTCAGAGTCCAGACACGTATATATTTGCCTGCTATTTTGCTGTGCAAAGCTGGATGTTGGACCTACAACTGTATGCCATTTTAACTAAATAAGCAGGATTGTGATGAGACTGATGTCAGATTTTTGCAGCTTTTAAGACATGAATGTACGATATGAGAACATCCCAGCATGGCGTGCGTGCGTGTCGGTTACCTCTGAAGTCTCTGCAGTAGTTCGGCCACCAGTGAGTCACACACGCCTGGATGTATGTCTTCGGCCACTAAAATGGCGTCCTGCAGCGCCTCCGCAGCCTCCGGCTTGCCATTGCTGGTCTCTCCTTTGGCTTTCAACTGCAGTCACAGCAGCGTATTAGTTCAGAACAACGTCGTTAGTGTTTTTGTTTCAAATGGCTCAGTCTAGAATTGTTGTTACTTACCTCCGAAAACAACGGCGAGAAGATGGATGATAAGCTCTGTGACAAAGGCCTCTTTGGACTCTCCTGCTCCTGTCGAGCCTAAAAATCACCCGCTCGTTAGAACTCCTTTCCCTTGGTGTGGTGAAAGTTGCAAACTTTCCATGGGAATTAACAGGAGGAATTTGTGGGAATAAACCCCAAGTTTGAAAAATTGAAGGTTTACTCTTGACTGGGAACTCAAGTTTCGTTGGGGGGGGGAAACTGTGTATATTTGAGCATAACCATGACTAAAACCAGATTCCATGGAAGTACAGCGGTACCTTGAGTTACAAGTAAACCAACTAAGTGCATTAAGTAGCTTCATTTAGACAAAAGTAGTCCTTTGCCGGAATCTATAAGCAACCCCGAACTCTTCAAAATTCTCATTGACTTTTGCTATTCGTGGCAGGGCTCCGCCTCCATAAAGTTTCCAATTTGGAATATTTCCACACGCCCCCCCCCCCCCAAGCTTAACTTGAACAACCACCAGAAACGAAATAAATAAAATGAATACATTATCCAGCCTTTGCAACTCTTAATCTTACCGGTTTCATTTCCAACTCAGCGGGCTGCACGGCCCCGTTCTGCACCTTCTTCAGGTCCTTCTCCCTTATGGTGTTGAAGATCCAGTCGTCGTTGGCGGCGGCGTCTCCCCCGGACGCTTGTCCCTGCGTCTCCCTGCGGCGACACGGCCCGTCAGTTTGGCTCCGCGTCCTCGTTTGGCGGCGACAAACTTACTCGTCCGACTCCTCGGAGCTGGACTCGTCTCGCGACTGCTCCGCTTTCCACCGCTTGTACCTGTCGATCAACTCTGTCAGATAGGATGTCTTTTTGGCGTGCCGTACGATCAGCTTGTGCTTCAGCAGCTCTTTGGCGGTTGGCCTCTGCAAAAATATGAAACGCACACAAAAAAAAAAAAAAAAAAATGAGGAGAGAATATTACGAGAGTCAAATGTGCCGATGGCAGGAAAAACCCGCCGACTTACAAAGCTAGGCTCTTTATTCAAACAGGCGTCCACAAATTCTTTCAGCGGTTTACTGTAGTTTCCCTCCAGCGTGGGTGGATTGTTCTTTGGGATGAGGAACAAGACCTTCATGGGATGGAGCTCCGAGTGAGGCGGCTCTCCTTTGGCCAGCTCGATCGCCGTTATTCCCAGCGACCAGATGTCTGCCTGCACGGCCAAGACGCGGCGACGGGAAAAACGCGGGGCATTAAAGGATCAAGTATTGACATGAAAAGTGGTTGGATAAAGTGGCGCGGGTGTATTTGAGGACAGCGCGTGACGTACTGTCTGCGATGACAAAGGACGCTGACTCACAGACATAATTCCAAAAATAGGGGCATTTAGAAATTGCACAAGGATAGGAAAAAAAAACAAAAAAAACAACACTTTACTTTTTTTTTTTTTTTTTTTTTAAATCATGACCATGATTTTTGTTTGCCATTTTGTTTTGCTGCTTACAGAATTAACATGGTTTCTTTTAAGATGACAAAAATCTATTCAATCACCCACCACCATTTGTACGGAGGACTTAAAATGATCAAATTAATTGAATAAATGTGCCGTGAATAATTAATCATCCATTCACCCATCCACTTTCAGCAGAGCTTACCCTCAATTATCATTAATTAATTATACAGTGGAACCTCAAAGACTCGCACAATGCATTTATAATGGCCGTCAATTATACGGGGCTTTTCACTTCACAGACCGGCTGCGAATAGCGGTGGTCCACTGCAAAGCAATACCTTGACTTGTGAGTTTAATTTGTTCCGTGACCAAGGTCACATCTCAACTTGTAGGTCAAATCGATATTCTTCAGTGAAATGCCATTTAACAAACAAAAATGGCACTGTATCGGCTAACAACAAACTAAAAGAGAATGTCAATGAAGACAACTGCCTCAAAGTGCGATTGCTGCACATTGGGACAACGCGGCCGTAAAGTTGCATGTGCGCCTTGGAGGGGCGTGGCCTATTGAGTGACTTAGAAAACACGGCTGGTTTGTCTTCACGCAAGCGTCGGGTCATGAGTGTGGGCATAGTGTAGCTACTTGTGAATGTTCTCGGTTGTATTTGTGCAAACGGATACCGGCTTGCACTGCGCCAACGTACGTTACCCAAAATCGAACTCCCTTGCTATCTCCGCACATTTTTCATGCTACTGCATCGTTTTGGGATAGAAAGCAAGCAGGTAGAACAATTCTGACCTTTGAATCGTATGCCGACTGTTTTATGACTTCAGGCGCCATCCAGAAAGGAGTACCCACAAACGTGTTCCTTTTTATCTGCGTGTCTGTCAGCTGGCCCGCCACGCCAAAGTCTGCCAGTTTCACGTCGCCTTGTTCCGACAGCAACACGTTGGCAGCTGAAAATGTCAAAGAGATGATTTACCTGTACTGCTTTATATTACATAAACTGAACCTATCATATGTTATTAAAGCAGAACTACTCTTTTTAACTAGTCATGCGCCAACATTTAAGTTTGAACTAAGTACGATGGTAGCCCAGACACATTTTGTTGTGTTAGCGCTAGCGTCAGCACTAATGTGACTGTCCAGAGTTGTGTGCATGTTTATCACAAGATATGATGTTATAACACAGAAGGGCTCTGTTAATGGTTAGCAAATTCTTCTTTACCTTCTGACCACGTCTTTGTGTTTTTACAAAAGCATGTTAACCGCCGCCCATTTGTATCGACGGCACATGTTTTTCCTCTCTCACCTTTGATATCTCTGTGAATTTTCTTTTCAGAGTGCAGATATTCGAGCCCCTTCAGGATTTCTCTCAAAATTGTGGCAATCTGCGTCTCATCCAGCGAGCCCGGTTCCAACTACAAAAAACACATTCGCTACTTTGTGAGACTGCGCCTCAATCACTTGACATTTGAAAAACAAAATGGACACGTAATGGTCTTTATTGACGATTGCTTTTGTCAACTTACCAAATCAAGGGCAGACCCTCCGCCCAGATACTCCATAATAATCCATAATTTTGTTCCCTGAAAAATACGAGAGGAATTCTGAGTGCTCACAAAAAACAGTGGGAGTGGGGACCACAGTGAACCAGCCGTACTCCTTTCTTTTTTTTTTTCTGCATACATAAACATAAAAGGAAATTTACAGACACGTATTGTAGGATTCCGTCAATGGGAGTTACGCAAACCTTTCTGAGTGATGTACTGTTTATAGAAGTGTAAGGGCAGGAAATGTGTCGTTTCATTTTCATTACTGGCCATGCACCATTTTTTTCCCTGATGAAAAAGCAGGGCAAAGGCCCTGCAATGACATAGCAGGACTTCTTATCTTACATTATCAACAGGCAGCACATACATTATGTCATTTATTGAAGCTAACCTGACCAATTTGAATCTTACATTCTGATAAAGGATCACACCCTTTGTGATCCACCAAAGATCTCTCCGGCTACTATGGTTTCCGCCAGTGCGTCCCTAAACACAACAAAAAAATCTACCCCCTTACACTCTGCACAGTCCAAAAAGGCACAATTCTCTCCTTCAGCCAGAGGAATAATTGACATAATGGACTGCCATTACTCTCCGTTGCTCCCCTTAAGTACCACGCTAAATGCTATTAGAGGCACTGGAAGCATAATCACACAATGTGAGAATGCACCATAACAAGAACAAATATTTACAACTTACAACTGACCCTTTGTAGTCAGTGCAGCTATGAAAGTACACCCAAGATTTTTTCCTTCCTTGTATTGCAAAGCAAGGCCAAGCTTTACCTTTTAATACATTTGAGGGTAGAAATAAAAAAAAAAAATGTCTTCAACTTTGAAAAACTCATTCACTTGATCTAGATGCGTATGCGCCCGCCCGACCACTTGGATTACTGAAGGACGCGCCTGCTCAACCACACTGACTGCAATATTTATGAGACATTACGAGGGGCACGGCGTGCTCCAAGTTCAATACGCGATGTTCCTGCTTGAGCTCACCTTGAGATAGGATCCAAAGTACTTGGTGATAAAAGGACTGTCGCACTGGCTGAGAACTGTGATTTCCTGTTGGATGTCCTCAATCTCATCCTCCGCTTCTTCCAGGTCAATTATTTTAATGGCCACCACCTTCTGAGTGCGATTGTCGATGCCTTTGAAGACCTCGCCAAAGGAACCTTTGCCTATCCTCTCCAGCTTGGTGAAAAGCTCCTCCGGATCAGCTTTGAGGTTCTGAAAGATGGGAACAGTACAAATTCAAACTTTAAGTTGAAAAACTGTCACCTCGTAACTTGACCCATTCCCGTTCTTTTTATGTTCTTTTCTTCAACCTAAGCATAAAGAACAATGGTGAAGCTGCCATAGTAGCGTAACACATTTGAAAATCAGTGTACCACAAACATAATTTAGGTCAGTGTGTGCGGGACCGATTGACTCAACTAAATGGCTTATTTCCCCGTAGAGCGCCGGAGTGCAATAGTGGTCCTGAAGACGGACGCTCCCATTTCCTTTCATACTATACAATCATTAAACCAAAAAGATTCTCGGATCTCCAGCCAAACATTTTAGCACAGATATATACAAATGAAAACGGTTTGATTTTACTGACACGCTGCACTGGATATCGCTTAACTTTTTTTCCTTTTATTCGCAGAAATAAACACGAATGTTCAACGCATGTCCATTGCTCACCCTAGCAGGTAAGCCAGCCCTATGACGGTAATGTGTTAACTCACAAAGCTAATTCCTCACGAGTGTCCGTCCCAGGAGGACAGTTTCCTGTAAAAGAGCTAATGCATGGTAGGGAATGCCGGACGGCCGAGTTGTTGCTCTCATAAAAAGTGCAGTAGGGGTGCGGTGCGGGCGCGGGTGGGGTCTACTCAATTTGATAGCAATGGGACTTTACAACAAAGAGATTGCCCGGTGCAGAATAATACGCGGCAGAAAGAACACAAGCAAAAACTATCCAAACATTGGTTTGCTCGGTCATCCAGGTGAAAACAATGTTGAGCTTGTCCCCCGCAAAAACAACAAGTGCGCTGTGGGAGCAGAGTACGCACGATGGGAATGTACTCACCATAGTCGCCGTCAGCGCGTTTACGGCCACTGACTAAAGCTTTGTTAGATGCTCGCCCGCGTGCACCGCAAACTCACCGCGCTATGTCATCCAAAGGCCACACCCTCACCACTAACTGCCAGCAACTCTCCACATTAGGATCCCACTGTAACAGAACCTGTGGCGGCGGGCCGCAGTTTCCAAAAACTCCTCGTGATGTGTTGGCATGTGTGCTTGCTAAGATGTCGTAATTCAGAGGGGGCGGACGTGGGCGCGTGCGGTCATCAATCATCATCTTGGTGACCGTCAATAAAATGTGGAAAATTATTCGACGCACTCAGTTTATCTGTTGTTAATCCGTCAAACTACAAGTCCATCCAGTGCGGAAAAGGAAAGCCGATGATGAACATATAAAATACGGTGACACAAACTGTCCTGCCTGCCCGGTATGATACGCCTCGAGCGACAATTGATGGAGGGGAATTAAAGAGTAGCGCAGTCAGTGACTGACTTTCCATGTACAGAAATATTTTCGGGACGTCTACCACCTCTTTACACGTCGGCGTCTGGGGTCGCACAGTGTACCAGTATTGAAAAAGTACTGTGATGTAACACTCAATCAAAAAGCAAGTCTGGCGGGCCTATTAAGGACTCACTAAGCATCCGTGCGGTCCTCAGCATTGTTTTTAACTCCGGCTGTTATCAACGGTTCAAACAATAAGTCAGAGAGGAAAAAGAGAATTGTGTTGGTTCCACACGACTGTTTTTTGATCAAAAATCTTTTCTTAGGTGTGGAAATGTTTTACATTTTAAACAAGGCAAGAAATCTTGGCAACTGCGAGGATAACTATTTTTGCTTGGTCGCAGAACTATTCATTTTTCATTTTATTTTTATCCATTGGGAATATAAATGATCATTGCATTTAAGATCCTCCAGTGCTTCCAGTGTTCAATGTTTAAAAGGTAAAAACAATTTACAAATACCTGCCATTTGGCCGATTTTTATAATGCACCATAATATATGGAAGCGGTAGTTTAACCGTATACAAAAATTCAGAGTCCGCTACTATACGTGTATAAAATTTCTCGATACTGACCCTGAAAACCTAAAACACTAGTAAAAGCAGTAGATTCACGTATGATTAAGTACTCTCATCATTTACAGCAGTTATACACAACTAACACTGGTATCATTATTTATTACACAAATCTATACATGTACCATGTATCCTTAAAAATATCAAATGAAATCTGTTGATAAGGTCATTATATGAACCTGTCATTCAAAACAAAGACTTTTTTTTGGACAAATAATGCTTACGTGAGCAATGCAAGTTGTGCAAGAAATAGACCTGGATGTCACTATTTCACACACAAACTAAAGTCACAGTTAGTTTACAAAAATTAAAACCAATTAGAAAAAAAACATACATCGCTGTCCTGCGAAAAAACACAGTATCTCCATTTTTTTTTCACATTAATGAGATGTCATTCATGTAAAAATAAGAAAAATGAAAAAAATTGAGATACGTGTTTTTCACAGGACAGCGCAACGTAAGGATAGTGCAACGTAAATCAAACACAAACGTGTTAAATGTGACACAAAGTACTGGTAACACAAACACACAAGGGCAAGGATTACCGGTAATGTCCTTATAACGTCAATCATTATATGCATGGTGCCACGTAATGCATTCTGGGAACTGAAAAGGAACTTTTTTTTTCTTAAACCATATATTTACGGTTGACCCCTGCTATTCACAGAGAATAGGGACGAGGCACAGAGAATAGGGACGAGGTGAGCCCGTGAAAAGCAAAAATCCACGTATCCCCATTGAAATGCATTGGGAGGGAAAGTGTACTGTTAAGCATTATACTTTTTTTTTTTTTTTAATTAATCTGTCAAATGTATTTTTTTCTTGCCAATCGGTCGGCCCTAGTTTTAACTATACGTATTAATTTGAAAGTTAAGAATAATAAAAGGCACATTAGACAGAGACAAGTCACTTTCCACTTTCCAACATCACATCAGAGGGCCAAGAATTTGATGGATTGTCTTCTTATGATGACATATTTTTCAAGTTCCATCAATCAAGATTGTCAAGATTCTACTCAAAACCTCATTCATAGAATTGATAATGTTTTTTAGTTTGAACAACTTTTTTTCGTTGTGAGGAAGACGGACGGGTTCAGCGTTAACAGCTTTTGTTCAAACTGTAAGGTAATTCCAAACGCACAAGTGACTATTTAGACGCCCACTTGAGGTAACAGTAAGACATTTTACCTTAACTGTCGCAATATAAATAAAAGTACAAATTGCTGATACTTTACATTCCTTTATGACTGTGTAGATTCTCAGAATATTCAGATGGCAAACTTCAAAAATGTAATCGTGCCAACTGGACTCTTTCTTGTTTCCCCAAAATGATAAAATATGACTTAAACTACGTTCAGAGTATTATCTTATAGGCTTATAATCTTTTTTCCTCAAAATGTATTGTTCCTGTGTTGACTTCGGAGGTTTGTCGTGTTGGAGAAGAGTGTGCAAAAGGCATATTTAGAGAAGTTCTGACGAACTTAAATGTCATTCTTTGACTCAAATTTAGTTGTACGCCCTCAAAAGCTCAGAACGTGTACAGAACTGTTAGATAAAGTCTGAATATAGTTGCAGGTTAGTAGTGACACTAGAGAGCAAACGCACATTAAGTGGAAAATTGACTAAAATGATGTTTTATTGTTGGTTGCTTGGAGTTTACCTGAATCCCCGGAAGCCCACTTTGTATCGGGGAGTGAGCCATGGCGTCAGGTCAGCAAAGAGGACGGCTTTCCCACCTCGTTTACAGCTTTCCTCTTCGGCGATGTGGCTGCTTTACCGACCCGTTTCACACGACGCAGTCCGCACTGCAGTCCGGGCGAGGCTGGTCACTGTGTCGGAAGCTAAAGTTGTTTGGTTTACAAGCTAAGGCTCGACTTGTGTAGCCTTGCACTTCGAACCGCGGCTCCCTTGCCTTCCGCAGTTAGCATCCACTCGCGACGCTAAGCTACTTCAACTGCTAGTTGGCAAACAGTTCCAGTTTGCTTTCAATACTATCTCAGAGGTCCTGCGCGAGCCGTTGGAATATGCGCGAAATCATCCCGTTGTCAAAGCAGAGTTCCGGCCACGAAATATTGCCAAATAGTTTCTGAACATGCACTGTTATGTAGTTGTATCGTTTGTTGCTTTCAACACTTTTCTAGCTCTCTCGGCGCCATCTTTGTTAATGTCATTTTCATTTCGTTGGCGCAGCCAATCGGAGCAAAGAACAGTGCGGTGTGCGCATGATGTCAGCATAAGTCAATAGCGTCACAGAAGAACACAATTCGTGACAAAAGTTAATTTTAGTGGCATGTGGAGGAAACCGTATTCGTTATCCGTGTAGTATAGTTGTACGCTCTTTGACCTCACTAGTAATACAGTTCAGTGTACTAATGGAGCGACTGTCTTACGTGCAGTGGTGCGAAGTAACGAATAACAATTTCGTTACTGTACTTGAATTGCTTTTTTTCAGGTATCTCTGCTGTACTACACCCCCCCCCCCCCCCGCCGAACAATTTTTACTTGTACTCCCTATATTTCAAAACACTTATCTTTTTTGTGTCGCAGTGGAAGCCCATTTACACCAGTAAAGAAATAAGAATAAAAATCTGATATTTTTGCCAAAGTGTGCTAACAACAAATGAGTTGCTATGCATACAGCATCAGCAATCAAGTTATAGCTAACTGAACACTGGAGTGTTGTATGCTTTATGTGGTGGGCCTAAACAGTACTAAGCAATCTTTTATGCACAACCAAAATTGTGTAACCTCCAAATAACAATGTACGTTAAAGTGAATTTAGTTTAACAAGGCTCCAATTGTTAGCATCATAAAATCTTTATTAACATTAGCAAATGAATATGCTTAAGTAACACGCTTAAAGCAGCACTGGGCAAGAATTCGACCTGAATAAAAAAAAAAAAATTCACAACTCTTGATGAAACATTGACTTACAAGTAGTTGAATGTGACTTTTGTCATGGGGGGGGGGGGGGTTGTCAACCCTGGGAGCAACCCTGGCACACAAGAAGAATAGAAATGTCCTGAATTGCTTTACGGCATACTCACTTCCTCCTTTTGCTATCAGGACGGAAGTTGATTCGAAACGTCAATGCGCTATTACTGGTGTTATGGCAGAAGTCCCAAAACAAACAAAAAAAGTATCGTTTAAAAGAAATTGATTCACTACCTCATCGCTATTCATCTTTCACACAGCCAATGGAAATAGAAATGTAATTCAGTCCAACTTGCGGGCCAGCTAGAGCTCAGGATTTCACGTCACTACGCGCTGGCACACATTGGACATGTGGTTAACTTTTGTCAAAACACTACTGATTTTATCCACATGGGGCCGCCATAATCAACAAAATCTGACATGACACAGTGTTGCTTTAAGTGTAACTGTACTGCTGATACTGTACTGGGTGGCGACATGCTTTCCTTAACGGCAGTAATTTACGTGGTTAGAATCACTCTTTAACATCAATGGTTAAAAAAAAAAAAACACGATTTGATGAGCTTTGCTGAGATGAGATTTAACAGGAGCATTTTTTGGATGAAAGTTATGTTGGACCTTTAAGGAAAATTAAAGGAGAAACAAAATAACTACACGCTCCCTATGCTCTTTAACAATCACGCAATATTCCACAAAATGATTTATTATGTTACAAAATCAAGACAGACTATAAAAGTAGGACAATGCATTTTAAATGGGAAAAAAGGTGTATCGGTTGTTTCTTTCCTAAAGTATATGGTGCTGGATACATTGTAAGGGAGGACACACCTGTAGCTGTATGCCCAAATGTTGTTTGTCCAGTGAAACGACGTGTACATACAGTACACACAAACACGCGCGCACACACACACACACACATCCCACACACACACACACACGGAAGCAAGCATTAAGGAACATAGCCTCAATAGTGTCACACTGTCGTTTTTTGTCACATTTGAGTTTGTTTGTTTTCATCTTTCTCATCATCACTCTCAACTGAGTCTTTCATGAAGTCCATCGCCTGTTTGAGGCCTCTGTCGTCATTGTCGTCATCCACATTCTTTCTGAACTGTGCCTCAATTTCAGCGGGATCCATGTAAGTGTAAAAGTACGCCATGAAGGAGAAGATGAAACACACGGCGATCAGGAGCGAGGCGAAGAGGACGTACTCCGCCCACTTTAAACAAGAACGAATCGTGTATCGTCATCATTCCACCACACAACTGCAACTTTTGGGTGTGGGTGTTATTTGTGGAACTTTTTTTTTTTTTTTTTTACCTGTTCGGGAATCTTTGCGAGCTCGGCCACGATCAGAACGATGAAGTTGCCGATAGCGACGGTAAGCAACCAGCCCGCTTGCAGCACTGCTTTCATGTTACTTGGTGCCTTGGAGACAACAATTATGACACAGAAAGGTCACACCCATGTTAAATGTCCAACACAAATTATACATGTTGGAAGATAATTGCTAAAAATCTTGTGCAAAGCCTTAGAACTATGTTGTACAGTATAGCCTCTGTTATTCGCAGAAAAATCTGCACTTTCTGTCTCAAGACGCCACAAGATGGCGCCAATGTCTGGGTAATAGAAAAGTAGTGCTTTAGTACCATGTTGTACCAAAAGTATGTTCAAGTGAAGGGAAAAGCTTCTATTAGAAAAGCCTTTCTAATAGAAATGCAGTGCTTTGGTGCCATCTTGTGACATCTATAGGCCATTGTAAACTTTTTGGGGAGGATCAATTGCTTGCAAATTTTCTGCATTTGTGGAAGGGCTCAGTTAATGTACAGTACTGATGGGACACGAATACACTGCACTGTTCAATACAGTATGCCCTTTACCTGTGAATAAGAAAACTCCAAGCCTGTGACAGAAAACATGACTTCGCCCGCAGTGATGAAGAAGTACTGTGGGATCTGGAGGGCCATGTTAACGGAGTTGGGCTGAATGTCTTCGACTGCACTAATAGACTCGTGGCACTAACAGAAAAACAAATTCAAATATAAAACACTGAAAATGAATACACGTGAGTACATTTCACTGCGATGCATGTGGCAAACTCACAGGCGATCCAAACTTCAACGTGCTGTGGATAAGGAAAGTGTACGAACTTCCGAATCCAAACTCCCTGCTGTATTCGCATGACTCTGAACCGCTGCTTATGGTGAACGTGGTGCTGATCGTTGCAAAAAAAAAAAATCATACATTCGTATGTTAGCTGCATTATTATTTGTGTATTGTTGGCCATGGTCTGTAAAGTGTTGATGTACTTACATTCCATTTTTAATCTGGGAATAGTTCGAATAATATTCCGGCTCAAGTAAAGTGGGGTCCGCTCCTCCAATGGACATATTCACTGCTGTTAACATTCCGTTTATAAATCTGAAATAAAACCAATGAAATGTTTTCAATAAATAAATAAACACATTTTAGTTGCACGATATTCTGACAAATATTGCGTTTGTGGAATAAGAGTTAATCCACCCGTTTTTAGCCATCTCCGGGGGCGGCCATTTTGTCACTTCTGTCGACTGAAAATGACATCACAGTTGCGCAGGGCTCAGGTCACGACCAATCACGGCTGACCTGTTTTCTGAAGCTGAGCCGTGATTGGTCGTTACCTGAGCCCTGAGCAGTTGTCAGTCGACAGAAGCTCAGATGGCCGCCCACTGAGATTGCTAGAAAGGGGTGTATTTTGCTGCTTAAATCATATTCCACAAACACAATATTAATCAGAATGCTGTGTTTTAACTAGTGAGCCTGCTGGGAACATATTCTTGAAAAAAAAAAAGATGTTTCGGTTGATTTTCCGCTTTAAACATTTAACTGAAAGCCAGTATAGATGGTTGGTGTACCCTGCCTCTTGTTTAAAGTCAGCTGTGATAAACTCCAGCTCACATTCAATCCTATGCGTAAAGTGCTGTAGAAAATGGATGGAAGTATAGATACAATAATATATGTCATTTACCTGATAGCATTATTTCCCTGCTGTGGCTTGGCTTTCAGATCCTCAGTCTGAGAGAAGGTCACAGTGAGATTTTAGTTGTTGGACCCCACAAGCGTCTTGATTTATTTGAATTGTACGAAACTCACCAGCTGCCACTCCTGTGAGATGTTTGAGGGAAGCAGAAGTGTCTGGCGCCCTCCCTTGGTGAAGAAGAGCGCTCTTGTCACTCCTACGTGGCTCTCCACAGTCACATTGATTGCTTCCTCTCCAAATGTCAAGTACTGCTTACTGGCCTGCCACACACACAAATATAACAATATGGTATATTAAAGATGCAAGCACCTCCTTTTTCATGGCATATTCTCAAAATGATTGTCAAACTTTAACAATATGCTTTGCTTGCTTTGTACCGCGGCTCAATAAAGGTTGGGAAACAGTGGTAAAAGATACCAGTTTGTCAAAGCGCGAGCGTTGGAATCTGCTCAAAATGGCGGCTTCAACTCAAGATGGCCGACTTTCTGTTCAATTCAAAGCGTGGATCCTTGGAACTTTTTATGTGTCCTGTTATGATAGACGAGTTCACCCAGATCAGTTAATCGGGCAAACTGATGTTGAGGGATAATGTTTTTGTACTTTCCAGGAGATGCTACTGAGTGAATTTTGCGAGTTGTGAGGGTGAACCCCTAAAACACATTTTTTTACCAGGCTACATACAGTTGCAACTTGTTTGTCGGAAGAATAATAAACACAGCGATTCCGCAGCTGAAAAAATAAAGGGCAGTGTATGGAGTTATAGTTTTAAAGAGATAACTGCATACCTGATTTGGAGGGAGCTCCAGCTGCACACTGTCGGGCAGTTTGACTTTAAGGGGCTCAGCCCCCATGTTTAATAATTTCAACTGGCTCTGTGATGCTGATGGGAATGTGGGCAGTGTTTTCTACACAAAAGGCACAAAGAAGAGGTCCTTTTACTGGTTGTGCTACTTTTGTAACACATTTTTATGAGGAACAAAACATTAGCCGTGTCTCATTGAAATGTCAAACGACGTCAACAAACAATAATTCATCATCCACTTACGTCAATTTCAACCTGAACCAGAGCAGCGCAGACGAAGGCCAAGGCTGCCAGAAACATCCCCACGGTCATTCTTTTCAGAGGCCTAATGAAAAAAAAAATACCATTGCAACAACTTAGGTATAATCAATTGTTATTATTTCTCATATAATTGAATCCCAACATATATGAAGTCTTATTTGATGTCACGATATAAAATGCATTTGTATAGGCCAGTACGTAAGGCCTAGGGCAATATATGAAGAAATATACACAAAACACAAAAAGTTAAGGATACTAGGCTTTCAGGTGAAATTTCAGGATGAAGCTAAAATGTACCATAACTATTACAGGTGGACTTAAGTGACTTTTTCTAAACCTTTGAATGTCCAATTGTTCAGCGTTTCAGTGCTTTTTGTACAATTTGCTGCATGTTCTCTAACCAGTCATTTTTAATTTTTATTTCCAAGCGCACCCACTTCTCTGCCTTTCTGTGACTTTTCCAGTCTCTCTGCATCTCTAGTACAACCTGCTAATCGCGATATCGCTACCTTTTTTTTTTGGGTGAGTAGAGTACAGTACATATAAAAAGACCTGTACAAATCTTTAGTTACCCTTGAGTGTGACTTACGTGAAGTTCAAGCCACATTTTTTGATGAGAGGGTAAATAACACTGTCCATGATGGGCACCAAGGTCAAGATCAGGACAGGGTTGACAGTCTAGTAAAATGGCAAAATGAGAGTGAGGCCAGTCCGACACACACATACACGCATTGATTCATTAAACATGACGACTTGACTTAAGCCTACCTGCATCTGATCGGGCTGGACGACGAGAGCTCCCTGCAGACACACGTAGCTTAGTAGTGCACTCACATATTGCCTCAGTATTTAACGATGTTCTTATAGCGGAAGTCAACCCAAACATATTTTTTTAAGAATATGTTCTATGAAGGCCCATTAGTTAAAACACAGCTTTCTGATTAATATTGTGTTTGTGGAATATGAGTTAAGCAACAAAATCCACCCGTTTTTAGCCATCTCCGGGGGCGGCCATTTTGTCACTTCGGTCGACTGAAAATGACATCACACACCCTCAGGGCTCAGATAACGACCAAGCATAGCTCAGCTTCAAAAAACAGGTGAGCCGTGATTGGTTGTCATCTGAGCCCTGAGGGTCTGTGATGTCATTTTCAGTTGACAGAAGTGACAAAATGGCCGCCCCCTGAGGTGGCTAAAAACAGGTGGATGTTGCTGCTTAACTCCTATTTCATATTAATCACATTATAATCATATTGGGCCTGCATAGAACATATTCTTGAACAAAAATATGTTTGACTTCCCCTTTAAGTAGTACACTTACAAAGTTTCCATCCATGGTGGTGGCCTGCAAAGTCCACCTGGAACCCTTCAAGACAAAAGAAGTGTTTGGAAGGCAACAATCCATTGGATGTTGCAACATTTAGTGTGCGTCTTTGGACCATATCATTCATTTTAATTGTACTCTTTGTTCATTTTTTCCCACTTCACTTCAGGTTTGAGCTTTCCATTTTAGATTGGATGATAGAAAAAAAAAATCGAATGAATTGTTCAAAAACAACTTGCCTAATAATTGTGTATGCAGTGTCGCAAAGTGCTTTCAGTGAAATACCTTCTGGTCAAACAGGGTCCAAAACATTGGAAGTGGAATGTACAGGAAGAGAACCTTCAGCACCATTTTGATTTGAGCAATAAGCAGTTTCTACAGGGCAGGAAGGAAGAATCACAGCTTAATATCAAGCACCGCTGATAAGAAGAAGAGCACTTAGTTATGATACTGCTGATCAGTAGAATTGAAGGCAAACTTACATCATACTTCTCCTCTGCCCAGTCCATCCAGTGCTGCCTCTTGGGGAATCTGCTGCTTCTGTGCCTGTAGCGGTTTTTAATGGCAAACTGATAGCGAAGAGAACAAAACAAATATTGTCAGGACAGCGCAGACCCTTGAAGAAGAACGATGAACAGATGCAAGTGGTAGGGAAAAAAACAACAACAACAGACTTACACCGATGCATCGACAAACATCCGTCATGATGTTTCCTTGGGGCTCCGCTTTGTAGTACATGCCACTGCCGACGATGAACACCACTGTGTTGGCGACATCACGCATTATCAGTCTGTCTCTCTATCTATCTATCCATATACATATATTAGGGGTGAGCAGCTCTTCATTAAACCATGATTCGATACGTATCGCGATTCACGGGGCGCGACACGATTCGCGCAGCGCCGGTTCATTTGAAAGCGGAACGAGTCAGTTCCGTTTGATTCCGTGGTATTATGATCCGATTCGATATGGTGCGGCTCAGTTTGTGAGGCTGTGAAGCAATGACCTTGTCAGGACCGCAAATGTGACATTTCTGTCAAAGAGTTTATGTAGGTGATACATACCAAGTGCAACCACCATGAGAGCAGCAGGGACTCCAAAGGCAAGGGGATAGCAGCTTTGCTTGGTGTGGATGCCACACTCTTGACCTGCCACATACACACGCAAACAATTGTGAAGATCTCATCATGGCTAATACACAATAATAATAATAATAATTTTTTTTAAAAATCACTGTTTTCCATTTAATTTCTTATGGCCTCCAGGTGTTTTTCAAACAAGTATTGAATGTAACTATGGCCGTGTTAGCGTAGGTTTATGATAGACGAGTGTGTTTTTACAACGATCAAATGAAAAACACTAAATACAGTGGTGCCGCGTCTGTAACCTCAAAATATTATGATATTGCATCTAACATTTTCAGTAAAAACCTACTTTGCTTGTGGTCTACTTTCTCTTACCTCTCAAGATGGGAGTGATAATGGTCGACAGGAGGCTGCCTCCATTGATGCACAGGTAAAACACAGAGAAAAAAGTTCTTCTTTGCTTCTCCTGCATAGAGCAATGGGATTGTATTCAAAACATGTGGTATTCACTTTTCAGAACAGATTTGTTGAAATATGCAACGCGATTGTTGAAATGTGTTACGATGGAGCATGGTAAACGTTTTAAGTGCACCACTGTGGCCATTAGGAATGAAAGTGAGTTGGAGTCTATCCCAGGTGATGTTTTGCCAACAAGCGGGGTACACCCTACTCGTCGCCAGCCAATCACACCTACCAACAATTAAGGGTTTCCAAAGAACTTTACATGTTAAACCCCAAACAAGAATGCGGAGAAATGCAAATTCCTGATACGAGATTCAAACCCAGAACCTCTCAACTGTGAGGCAAATGTGCTAACCACTCGGACAACAATACACCGGCTTGTAAGAAAGATCTGTAGTTGCATCGGAGACAGTGCCTGACCCACGAAAGCGGTCTGTAAAATCGGCGGACCAGCCAGGACACCTCTCTAATCTCATGTTAGCGTTAGCATTTTTGTTATTGGTTCAGGTTGGAGTTGTGTGCAGGACTTGTACCAGGACATGTACAAACTGCCACGAGCTAAAACGTTTAGACAATGTTGACACATTATAATGCCCAAACAGGTTTTGTTTTTATAAGCCTTCAAAACCGCAATAAAATAACTTAATACCTTGCTTCCATTTCCAACATCCTAGGTATGTGAAGTGGGATTTTTTTTTTTTTCAATGATGGTGACCAAAGCCACATTACACAATAGACTGGATGTGAGTAACATACAGTACTTCAGCTGTCATTTTCTTGCATTACAACCAAATGGGCCTGGGCTGATGAGAAACAAACGCACGGCTCCCACTAATTACAACTGCCGTACATTCAGCTGTTGTGTTTATGGCTATTCCTTACCTAAACTTTATTATGAGTATCTTGTAAGGTAATGTACTCACCTGGTTGTCGCTGAACTGGTCCCCACCAAAGGCAGCCACGCACGGTTTGATGCCCCCGGTGCCCAAAGCAATAAGAAAGAGGCCCACCATTGACATGACACTGAATGTCAACAAAAACACGACACGCTGTTTAAAACAGGCCATCAACTTCCACATACCTGATTCGAAAACTACCATTGACAGACACCCACACGTGAAAGGTCATGTCGTCGGGCTTCCCGTCTCTGTCGGAGTCGGTGATGTCGTGGATTGCGCTGACAGCCATGGCCACCTGACCCACTGCGTAGACGATGGATAGGTAGATGATGGTCCTGGGGGAGGGAGGTACAAACACAATCATGTCAGTCTTTAAGGCAAAAATTGGCACAAAAAAACAACTAAATCCTACCATGAAAGGGACTAAGTTGATTCAATCAAAAACTAAACACACCTCACTATAAGACATTAGAACCATGTCATTTTCCCCAACCAGTAAGTAAAACTATTTAATTCTGATACTGAAAAAGTTATAATTATATAATAGAAGAAGTGCCCATCTGTAATGGAAAAAATGTCCATAATTTCTGATGTTTTTCTTGCATTAAAATTAATCCGTTAAATAATTCACATTTTTTCCCATTATACAAGTACTTGTATATGCATATTTTTAGTAATTTCCCAAGGCCAATTCCTATTTTTTTTTTTTTTTTTTGTAATAAGTCTTAATTTAATTACTTGCAATGGTGAATTTGGGGTTCTCATTAGCTGCACCTATGATCATCAATTTAAGAAATAAACCACTAAATATTTGACTTTGGTGGAGTGAATCTGTATAATAATTACATATTTTAAAATAATAATAACAATAAAAAGATACACCTGTATATCTGCAATGTTACACATGTAAAAAAGTGTTTATAGATTTCAACAACAACATAAAATCTTGTGACCGCAACTACTATACAGTATTTTGTTCTTTAGAAACGTTTTCTCCCTTGAGTCCTTTACGCAACGACACTGCCACTCACTTGAATTTCCCCAGCCAGGAGTCGGCCACGATAGCGCCCAAAATAGGAGTGAGATAGCACAAGGCGACAAAAGTGTGGTAGATGGAAGTGGCCATGTCATCATCCCAGCGCAGGAAGTACTTAAAGTACAGCACCAAGACAGCTGTGGACAAGCAGTCAAAGTCAACGACAATTTCAACAATTTGCCCAAATGTACAGATGCTCATGTGTTTGGTCACATGCGCAAGAAATCTATTCTCACCTCGCATGCCATAGTAGGAGAACCTCTCGCAGAACTCATTGACCACAATGAAAAATATGCTGAGCGGGTAGCCACATATCGTTATGTCCTGCAAAATTTCAGATGGAAAAACCACATGCATCTTAATTCTCTAACTTTGTTCCGTTTTACTACTCTTTCAGATTGTTTTCACGTGATTGTTGCTTCTGTTACTGCGCAGTCCCTTAGACTAACCCCGCTTCTTGTCATTTGCATGATATGTCTATTCATGTTTGACTAACAACCCTTCAAATTTCAGGTTGTTTGCACAAGATCCAGGTTAAAAGAACCTGAAAAGAGCAACATAAAAAAAGTTTTTCTGTTGTCATTTGCGTCATTCAAATTTCGCCGCTTACAGGATGCCGTAGTATGGTCGATAGTATCGCGAGATTTAGTGTGTCCGTCCGTCCGTACAAGATGGCTGACTGAAGAAGCAATGTCAGGCTAACGTCCGCTGTCCGGGATAAACAAGGACGTGCTAAGTAAATATCCGTTCAACCGATGTATTTTATTGTTTGCTGCATTGACAATCTGCGAGCATGGATTTATTTAAATAAATATTTTCCTTATGCTCTTCCTTAGGTGTATCAACTATGGCTACTGGTTCTCAAGCCTCTAAAGTTTGTTCGTTGTACAAGAGGATTCTCGTGCTGCACCGCTTTCTGCCGATACATTTGAGAGCCCTCGGCGACAACTACGTGAAAGACGAATTCCGAAGACACAAAAACGCTTCGCCTGAAGAAGCGAAGAGCTTCATGAGAGAATGGGAGAACTACAAGGACACTCTGCAGCCGCAAGTCCTGGAATCAGTCAGGGACAAAAACGGTTCTCTGAGTTTTGGCATTAACATGCCGGCGGAGAAACTGAAGGACTTCCAAGATGAACAAATAGGACAACTGTACGAGCTCCTGCTTGAATCCACTAAACCTAATAATCAGTTTAATATACAGGAGGATAACAAATGAAGCAGCTAGCCCGATGTGAAAGCAACGCCCGTTGGTGTTTTTTATTATGAATAGACAATGAACGTGATGAAAATACGGAGATCATGTTTGGTCAAGGCAACAGTAATTAATGCGTTGTCCTTATGTTCCTGTAAAGCCCCACTAATCCACATGGAAGTAAGAAATTGTCCACAGAGATGATGGTGCTGAATAAGTTTTAAAAAGTCAAGTGATTACTGTTCGTGTACTTACTGATTACTTTCAGCAAAGCTCAAACATTATAATTGGTAATTCTTGAAATAAGTAGCCATGCAACAAACTAATGTACACACGCATTTCCAAGATGTATTTGTTCTGCATATCTGAAAATGAATGGTGCTTTGAGCCCTACTTCCAAATGACTTGGCTACCTCACTTCCGACGTTGCTCTTTAAATGATCTGATTAACGGCTGTTTGTTTCATATTCCATGTTCATGGATAATAAACTTGAGATGGCCGTCTACAGATTTATTGTTGTACCAAAGGGTAAAATAGAGAGAGAGAGCAAACATATAAATAGGTGGCGTAGCCAAACGTTGCACTCATGTTATTGCAATACAGTTAGAATAATTACTCATGTAAAAGTGGTAAGTGAAAAAAATATATACTAAAGTACCGAGTATCTGCTGTGAAACCTCCGTTATGTAATCTAAGGAAATTAGCTATGTAAATAGCTCATAATTAACCCGAACCACCAATCCAAAGTGTTAAATATATTTGCAGGATAATAGTTTGACAACTGATAACTGGAGAATAATGACCACATCTGCAATTATATAATTTTAGTATACACTGATAGCTACTGCACTAAGTAAAAAGAATAATAAATAGCCAAAGATTTCAGAGCTGATGGTTCATTAGCAGAATGGGCTTCCACTTTTTTCCACAATTTAATTCTTGTCCATGGTCAGCAGACTTCACTTTTTGAAATCACAATGCCACACCAATAACCACCTGTCGAAAACCCAAGACTATTACATGAAATGTGTCCCTCGTCTGATTGATCAATGTAATCTGTCAGAAAACAAACAGAAACAACACATTTTGCAAGTCTTGAATTTAAGAATAATACACATTTTACCTAAAATGTATGACTCAGTGGAATAAAAAAATAAAAATCAGTTTCAACTGGGGGAAAGTCACCACGATAGAGCCGAAAGGTTCAATTCAGTGCCAACAATATATCATTGACCCGTGGGAAACTTCATTCCATTTGATTTATGCAGCAGAAGGGTTCACAAAAGTAAGCATGGAGCACAAAGAATAAAGCCCAGAGGGTTACATCATTTAATTTCAGGAGCCGCTCTGGGCTCATTCATTATTACAGTACCATCATGTAGGTGTAATGAATGTTTTACCTTTCCTTTACTCTTCTTCCCTTTCTTTGGCTCCTTAAAATCTGTGCCTAAAAACAACATGCGCACATTCAGATTTCATACGGGTGACGGAATAGCAACGGTGGATTCGGCGAAACTCACCTGCCATGATGTCAACAAACTGCTTTCAATTGGCAGACCATTCACACTTGAGTTAGCACTATTGTTTCCTCCTTGATAATGCTTACTAGACATTCATACATCCTCCCATCCTGCTGACTGATGCTTTTATGGTGGGCGGTAGCATGATATAACATAACAGATACCGAGTCCCTGACACCTCCATAAAAACATTCCTAACAATACAACTTGTGACACTGAACACAAGCAAATAAAAAAAAACAAAAAACAGCTGCACAGAAATTAGCGTATTTTATTTAAAGAAAAGCAGCGGGGGGGGGACATCAGCTTACAGCAGAACTGTGATTTGTGTTAAATACAAAAACAAAACAAAAAAAGCCCTCACTGCTGCCCAAATATAAAAGACAATTTCGATTGGATGAACACTAAAATGGTAAAAGCTTCAAACGACCCCCTTGTTGGCGCAGTGTCAGGTTCCACCCCCTCCTCGCTTTGGCATGAAGGTGAAAAACATCTGTACAGTGTATGAGCTCCGCAGAGCAAAATCCTTTGCAAATATTGCACACGCTCCTTTTCTTTCCTTTTCATATATACATAAATAAACAACTCCGTTAACCTTTCTTTTTTCTTTTAGGTGCAATGCCTTTAAATAGTCTAAAACCCTCCCGAGCCCGTGAGGCAATTTCATATTGGCTAACATACAGGAATCTAAAATTGTAGAAATATAACATCATGTACGAGGGTGATGCATGTATGCCGCATAGACTGCTGCTCACGTATACATCAATAGTGACTTATAAAAGTGTACTGTACATGAAAACACAACGTAACTGATTCATCAAGATGAAATGACGTCACGTGAGGACATGCGCATGAAGCATCCAGGAACAGAAATGAAATGACATCAGGTCATGTTGAGGCACCCTCCCCCATCCTTATTTCGAGATCCACGTGGCCGCGGGCTCGAGTGGAGACCGGGAAGCGAGCGGCGGCAACTGCTCGAGTCTGTGCCTGCGGGAGGTCCCCGTTGCCGTGCCTGACCGCTTTCTGGCTCTTCATACCACAGAAGAAGAGCTGGGGATGCCCTGGATGGTGGCCCCCGTTGGCGTGCCACTGATGGCGTTGAAGATGTGAAGCGAGTCGGGAAGGGCGCTTTTGATGCCGTCTTCCACAGTGCTGATCTGGGGAGGCAAAGTCAAAATCGATACACTCAGAGATTTGATGAGAACAGGCCTGCATCCTAAATTTGATGCTAGTACGACTAGTAACCGAGGAAAAAAATAATAGTTGCTTATACAGTGGCACCTTGAGCATGTTCGAAAGTCAGATCACTTCAAATCGTCAAATCAACACTCCTCATTGAAAATCATTCCAACCGCCCAATTAACACATTTTCAAACTTGTCTTTTTAAATGATATATATAGAGTACAACGTAGTATTGTACTGCATAATAAAATCTAATGTAAAAAAAAAGAACTTTTTTGCGTTTTTTTTTTTTTTTTTTACTTTCACTGAACGTAGTAATCTTCTTACCGGTTTTTGCCATGCTTTGTCACTTTCAGCAGCTCCTCCATCTTATCATGCGAGGTACGCGGCTTAGAAAGTATTTTAATGTCTTTGGCTGCCTTTTCAGCCGTTATGGCCTTATCCCACTTCAGTACGGTAGTAATATGCTAATATACGTCATCTGTTTGTTCTTCTCAAGCACTTACTTTCTTAGGACCAATCGTTACAAAAAAAAAACAAAAAAAAAGAAACACGGTAAGATAACAAACAGAAAAAGCCAGAGAACAAAAGAAAAGCTATAATTTCGAGACGCGAACTGCTGACCTGGGTTATTTGTGGAATGTTGACCTGCTTTGATACAGAAACACAGGAGGTACACAATATGCATTCTATATTACAGCTATTAAATAAACACACAGCATGTGCACAGGAGCTTTTCAAACACTCTATAAGTCGGCGACAAAAACTGTTCAAAATGTCCAGAAAATGGATTTTGCTCTTAAAAGTTCTTAAAAGATCTTAAAAGGTTCCACTGTATAGGGGCATATTTGCCACATACTGTATGAACACACAGATGAAAAGCACGTGCAGACACACCGTTATGCATCAGACAGGCATGCGGGTAATGCATACACACTCAATAACAATAATATTGATCAAGCCAGCTGTCACATTCACAGCAAAAGGTGGGTGGAACATGTGAGAGGGATCACTGATTTGATTTATTGCAGCCATGTAAAGATAAGACCCTGTGTGTCGAGATAAGGTTGCGATCAAGGCTCAGAGAATAATCTGCGTTATGATCAGCAAATTCATTCGAGCAGGATCGTAACTCGCACTGTTAAAATGCACCGTGACCAAAATTCATCGAGCATACGCAATGCGCATTCAAATGTTTATAGAGATTAAGAACATTTCACAGGAAAGCTCAATAGCGCCTAACCTTTTGTGATCAGTGTATGTTGCTCAAGTGAATATAAGAGCGCACGCACACACACACACGCATTCATCTGGCTGGACCAATCGACGACAACATTTAGGATTATCATTACCATCCGATCTGCTCATGTCGGCACCAAGAGAAAACAGAAAGTTGCGTTATCAACATGCGCGTTATGTCTTATTTTGTTGGACTTTGAAAAAAAAAACAAAACAAAAACATTGCACTCACTTGCTCGCGCATGATGATGGACAGCTCTCTGGCCAGGTCTCTGTAGTTGGCCTTCATCTCGTCGTGATACTCCTGCTGGTCCTCTTTAATGAGTCGCTCATTGATCCCCAAGCCGTGGCCGCACGCCTCCACGAAATGCCTGCGCGCCAAGCGGGCAGCGTCGGGATGCGTTAAAAGGAGCGTGACGGATCACAGGGTTGACATCTGTCAGGAGCAATCTCACCTGAAAACCTCTTTCAGCTGTTTGACCTTGTTATCAGGATACTTCTTGGCACTGGCGTCGTCCAGAAAAGCGCGAGCGTACGCCAGCGGTCCGGCATTCACCTGCGCAAGGAGGACATTTAGAATGTAATGAATGAAATGATCTGTTTATCTGCTTGTCAGTGTCATCTTGGCTCCAGCTCACCGGGGACCTGGATAAGCGCTCGGGGAAAAAAAAAACAAAAAAAAAATGCGTGTGAATGGATATTTAAAAATAGAGTACACGAAATGACTCAATTGAAGACATTCATAACATCTTGTACACATTATTTCTGGATTAACTATAAAGCCAACTCAATTTAAGAACGCTTCCAAAATGGTCTAATTGTCATCATTTGTAAAGTCCTAGCCAATGCTAATTTTGACTTCTTTCAGATTTTTTGTAGGCTATCATTGAATAACAAAAAACAAAAAAAAACCGGACGACTCTTTATAGCATAAGACAAAGATGACACTTGCAAACATTTACATTACATTATATTTAGGCATATATTCTATGGTCCATCTATTGCAGGTTTTCAACGATCGCAGTTCTGCTAATTGAATATGAACCCAGTAGGGCTCTGAGGACAGACTCGGGTCAACTGGTGGAGCCCAGAGTTCAGAGTAAACATGGTGAAGCAGCATGTAGCTGTTACGCTGCACCCAAAGGAATAAGCTGCTAACAAAAGTGATGTCTGCCGTAGGTGAAAATGCTTTTAAATGCAAGTTACATACTACGCCCCCTCCCCGCCCACCATACCTATGATTAAGGTCGTAGTATGTTCTTTTAATAATTTCTATTTTTTATTTCTGTACATCTTTTTCAACTCATTCACTGCCATTGACAAATTTACTTGTCTTTTCACAGCCCAGCCATTCAGACCCAGGAATTTATTTATATTTTTTCAAACGTTAGGTTAAAAGATTGTCTAAAAATATCTGGCAGTGAATGAGTTAAAGTGGAAGTCAACCCAAACTTATTTTTTTCAAGAATATGTTCTATGCAAGCCCACTAGTTTAAACAAGGCATTCTGATAAATATTGCATTTGTGGAATAACAGTTAATCGACTCATTTTTAGCCATCTCAGAGGGCGGCCATTTTGTCACTTCTGTCGACTGAAAATGACATCACAACTACCCAGGGGTCAAGTAATAACCAATCACGGCTCAGCTTTAGAAAACAGGGGAGGTGTGATTGGCCGTTACCTGAGCCCTGAGTAGTTGAGATGTCATTTTCAGTCGACAGAAATGACAAAATGGCCGCCCTATGAGATGGCTAAAAATGGCTGGATTTTGCTGCTTAACTCATATTCCACAAACGCAATATTAATCAGAATGCCGTGGTTCAACTAGTGGGCATGTTGGGACCATATTCCTGAAAAAAATATGTCTGGGTTGATTTCCACTTTAATGTCTTCAATTAGTTTTTAAATGCTTTTCAATTTTGTATTTTTAATTATGTGAAGCACATTGAGTTCAACTCGCATATCAAATTCACTTTTATAAAAAAAGCTGCGTTGCCTTCCTTACTGTGCATTTGGCAACTTTCCAAGTTCTATATAGAAAATCCCATTTCAGACCCAAGTGCCAAATGTTTACGCCTCGGCGGAGGTTTTGCTGGCCTCTGAGTGCTTGATGTCCTAACCTGGACGCTGATGCTTCCCTGCAGTTTGAGCTGCAGCCGAATCATGTCCACCTCGCTGGAGGAGCACAGCTGATTTATCTCAGCCACCTTCTTGTTCATCTCGTCGATGGCCACCTCGATGGGGCTGAGGTCTTTGTGTTGCTGGTACATCACGGGGATACGTTTCTTCACGTAGGGGAAACGGTGTGTGGCTGTAGGGAGGGAGGGGGTGGGGGGGGGGAGGGGGTCAGAACGTGAGAGGTGGCAGACGAACCGCCTTCCCAACAGTGACTAACAGTAAAGATAAGAATCTGCGCTTGAACTTTTGGATTTGTTGCGCCATAAAGCAATATAGAAGTGCGATTGCGGCCTCGGAAAAGTCCTTGGGGAACCAAGTTGACACGTTAAGGATCTAATCAAGATCGTTCGCGCATGTGCGAGCGCCATGTGACAACTGAGTCTTGTAATGAAGGAAGGTAACAATGAAAGTGCAGCATGAAGTACAAAAAGGTACTTCGAATGAAAAGTAACCGACATAATAACAAAATGCAAAGTATTACAGTACTTGTGGTTGGGGGTCACTTACTGGTTAGAATAGTTCTGCGTTTGCACTGCTCCTCCACCCCGCCTTGCTTTTTGCCCGACACGGTGAAAGGCATCTCAAACACAAAGCGGCGGATGTTGTGGCTTTTTTCAAAATCCGTCTTCCTGTCCGCCAGTTCCTTGTCCTCCAGGTCAGGCGTCACGTGTGTCACTTGTATGTACGCATACTTGGAATCCAGGTCTTTGGGGTTGATCTGGAGAGGACAACAATTGCCACCGATGAGTGTCTAGTCAGCGTTCCACTACACGCAACGGTCAACCACTTGTGTTTTTGAGGGCACTATTTCTGATAACTGGAACGACTTGAATTGACTTCTGAGTTCAAGCTGTTTTCTAACTCTCAACCTATGCCAGCGGGGATAGGCCCTGGGTTCTAGTTTCCTAAAATGGATAAGCTCTTTAAAAAAAAAACAATTGTGAATGGATGGACAAATTGAAATGAAAAATAATTGATTTTGACTGAGGTCCTTCATTGGCGTCATTGTACTTGATTTAATTTGGACGAAAGCGAGAACTATCATGTTAGTACGCTATAATGTTATAGCATAGTATATAGTACAGCGTAGAGCAGCAAACTTTTTACATCAAGTACATCCTTGAGAAAATACTCGGCTCTCCAATTACCACCATGAGGACCAAAATACAGTGGTGTATAATAGAAAGAGGTTTTTGGGGTTGCGGGGAGAAAGTATCCTTATTTTTATTGCCAGCCACAAAAACCTTAGGCAGTTTGAATACACCACTGTGCTAAAATGCAGTAAAATAAAAAAATAAAAATGCTACTGGTTGAAACAGGGCATTCTGATAAATATTGTGTTTATGGAATAAGTGTTAATCCACTCGTTTTTAGCCATCTCTGGGGGCGGCCATTTTGTCTTCTGTCGACTGAAAATGACATTACAATTGCTCACGACGACCAATCACGGCTCAGATTCAGAAAACAGGTCAGCTGTGATTAGTCGTTGTGAGCAGTTGTGATGTCATTTTCAGTCGACAAAAGACAAAATGGCCACCCCCGGAGATAGCTAAAAACGAGTGCATTTGGCTGCTGAATTTATATTCCGCAAACGCAAAATTAATCAGAATGTCAACTAGTGGGCCTGCTGGGAACATATTCTTGAAAAAAATATGTTTGAGTTGACTACCACTTTAATGATTGAATTGTTTTGCACATAAATACCCGCAAAATATTGAAAAATTGTGAGTTAAAATTTAATCGGATTCGCCGACGGACGGCCATTTACAAATTAGAGGCGGACCGGCCAATAGATAGACGGGTACTATTTTTTCCCCGGGAAAAAAAGACGACTGACGGACGACGTAAAGGTACCCACGCTGCGGATGGATGATGAATAACGAACACTCGATTTTTAGTAAAATTCCCAGCTCTGCGAAAAACATGCATGTTAGGTTCACTGAAGACCTGTAGGTGCAAATTAAAGTGCAACATTGCTTTCTCTTAACTAATTTGATCGCACGTCAGGGACTATCGAACCGTAATTTTAGGCTCTAAAACACAAGCATTAAATACCTTTCCGGAGTCCTGAATCATCTTCACATTCTCTTGGCCAAACTTGTCAGAGTACAACTTGAGGAGCCTCTGAGATATCTCGGACAACGGCGTGAATTTGGGTTCTTTGTAGATATATTCCTTCCCGTCTTCATCCTCAAAGAAACCCTAATGAGATACAAAACACATGCTGGAAACCTATAAAATAAGTCCACAGAACCCATTCAAACCCAGACACAGGAGGAGAAAAAGCGCGAGCTCGCTGTCACGGCCGTACGCACCATCAACACCAAAGGCCTACTTTTGACCCATTTCAGCGCGGAACCCTGCTATTTAAAATGTTTCCCGTGGTAATTGAGATGACGCTGACGCGGCGCGGCATCGACTGTACGTAAGAAGCAAGGAGAGGGACACACTTTAAAACCGCACTGCAGTCCGACAATGTTGACTATCACACTCGTTTACCTCAGCCTCTGAAACAGTAAACTGGTAATGCTATAGCGGTGCGGCGAGGAGAAAGTCAAAGTATTCATTACACTGTGCCAGTGGCAGGTGGGAGGAAACGCACCCAGAAATCATTCATTTGTATGACAAATGATATGAAATGCATGTAGAAGCTGCCATGCAACAAATGCAGAAGCCGCAATGAGGACTGTAACAGTCAACTGTGGCAGGAAACGCTTCGATAAAAGCGCAATGGAGAATAGCGCCCGCACCACCGCGCGCGGGTAGCTCGGTGACGCTAGCAAGGTGCAAGTGCGCAACTTACCGCTGCCTTAAAAGAGAGCAAAAAGACAGAAAATGGTGTTAGAATGCATTAGGTAAAAAAAAATCCCTCAGGTCACATTGGAACATTCAACTTCAAACTGGGGGATTTACATTTTTTTTTATTTTTTTTTTTTAACAACCTCCCAAAATTATTTGCAAGATGTTCTATTCACCTTCACTAATCTAAACATGGCATTCTGATTAATGTTGCGTTTGTGGAATATGAGTTAAGCAACAAAATCCACCCGTTTTTAACCATCTCAGGGGGCGGCCATTTTGTCACTTCTGTCGACTGACAACTGCTCAGGGCTCAGTTAACGACCAATCGCGGCTCGGCTTCAGAAAACTGGTCAGCCGTGATGGGTCGTTACCTGAGAAGTTGTGATGTCATTTTTCAGTCGACAGAAGTGACAAAATGGCCGCCCCCAGAGATGGCTAAAAACAGGTGGATTAACTCTTACTCCACAAACGCAGTATTTATCAGAAAGCCTCGTTTCAACTAGTGGGCTTGCATAGAACATATTCTTGAAAAAAATATGTTTGTGTTGACTTTAAATAGAAAAATCCGCCCGTTTTTATCCCTCTCACGGGGCGGCCATTTTGTCACTTCTGTCGACTGAAAACAACATCACAGTTGCTCAGGGCTCAGATAACGACCAACCATAGCTCAGCTTCAGAAAACACGTGAGCTGTGATTGGTCGTCACCTGAGCCCTGAGACACTGTGATGTCAGTCGACAGAAAGTGTCAAAATGGCCGCCCCCGAGATGGAAAAAAAAACCCCAATATTAATCAGATCGGCCATGTTTTGACTAGTGGGGCTGCATAGAACATATTCTTGTAAAAAAAAAATTGGGGGTTGACTTCCCCCTTTAAAAATCAAAACAACACCAACAAAACATGATGCGTAAAACATTTCCAGAATATAAAACTGAGTGTTTAACCAACCTGGCCAAAGAAGGCTACTCTGAAGTAGGTGCCCAATAGCCTCTTGCCTGTGTGCATCACCTCCGTGACTTTACTGTACGCTCGATGCAACGTGTCGTACAGGTGGGCCAGTTTCTGTGCAGGGAATCAGAAATGTAACGGAATCAAACAGCTACAATCTTTCTTCGCGCCATAATGAAAGTCTGCGTACCTCAAAGTCCCTCCGCTTCTCATAAATGGGGATGATCAACTTGTAGATGTCCGAGATGAGCTCGTAACGCTCGGCTTTCCACAGGCCATCGGCGCATTCCTCCAAAAGCTCCATAAGTACGTCCTGATAGAAAAAAAAAAAATTATAGTTTTGATATGATAGTTCATTTTAGCATGAAAATGAAGAATTGTGTACCGCCAGAAAAACAACATCAAAAAACGTCAAAACTGCGAAGCAGACATGCTTACCGCCCTATGTGCTACTTCCTAATTAATAATTCAATCAATACATTTGTTTTTGAGAAACGTGAATAAAATGGATTTCACATGCATGTAGTGAACTCTTGATAGCATTTAGAGTGACGTAAACAGTCATGGGAGTGGAACGCTAACTTCATTGAAGTGGACGTCCTGCATGCCGACATCCTCCATCATGGCCGCCTCCTCGTCAACGTTTGGCGTCACGACTTCGAACGCGGAGCATCCTTGTTTGAACATGCCTGCAGAAAAAGATATTCATTTCAAGTCAAAGTCGCTCGAGTGGGACAGGTGAGCCTCTGAATACAGAGTACCTTTTCTCCGCAAGTATTCTGCCACCAGCGCTGCCACATGAACGTAGCACATGGCCGCCTGCAAGGTAATGACAACAGTGGACTCAGGCATTTAAATTATCTCTCGATTTTACGTTGAGAAAGCGGTCCAAGTATATATTTTTTTGTATAAATACGACATTACATAACAGAAATGTGAAGCAGACGTGCTAACCAACGGGCAGATGCGCCATCCTAAAATTTGTATTATCGTCTTTTTAAACACAGACCTCAGACAAATCTCCATTTTTGACATGGATTCGAGCCATGCTGTCCAGCCAGGTTTTCCTGAGTTCTGGTGTGCTGGTGTAAGACTTGGCCAGGCTGTACTGGAGGTCCACCAGCATTTCAGGGTCTCTCTCGTGCTCTTTCATCTGAGCGGTGGCCATCAGCACTGTTCGGATACGCTTGGTCAGGTCCTTCACGTCGGAAGGGAAAGCTGTGTTCTGTTTTGGGAGATTTTTTTTAATTTTTTTTATGGTGTGTGTTATAGTGACATTATTCCTCAATGACTTAAAGCGGAAGTCAACCCAAACATATTTTTCTCAAGAATATGTTCCCAGCAGGCCCGCTAGTTGAAACACGGCATTCGGATTAATTTTGCGTTTGTGGAATATAAATTAAGTAGCAAAATGCACTCGTTTTTAGCCATCTCTGGAGGCGGCCATTTTGTCTTCTGTCGATTGAAAATGACATCACAACTGCCAATCACGGCTGAGCTGTTTTCTCAATCTGAGCCGTGATTGGTCGTTGTGAGCTGTTGTGATGTCATTTTCAGTCGACCAAAGACAAAATGGCCGCCCCCAGAGATGGCTAAAAACGAGTGGATTAACCCTTATTCCACAAACGCAATATTTATCAAAATGCCTCGTTTCAACTAGTGGGCTTGCATTGAACATATTCTTGAAAAAAAATGTTTGCGTTGACTTCCGCTTTAAGTATAGCTGAGAAAAAAAAATCCTGACCTTGATTGTTCTGTCACTGTTGGCACAGTTGTTGATTATGGACAGAGAGTGTTGGAAGCGAGTACTTCCAATACCAATAACGTCAGCTATCAACTGACTTACAGCAATCACCACCTAAAAATGAAAACGAAAGCATGTTTTGTTTTTCCACCTTGACTCAATAAATGTTGGGAAAGCATGGAAGCAAAATTCAGTGTTTTTTTTTTTTTTTTTAACTATGCCATAAAATGCATCCAGATTCCGCATTCCATCCATATTCTCGGTCGAAGATGATCCCACCTGCAAGTGTGTCCTGACAAAAGACTTGCGCCCCGTGTAGTCAAAGTTGCTCTTCATGAGAAAGTAGAGCAGATGGGCGGCGTCGCTGCGAATGGAGCTCAGTTTGGAGTTGCAACACTTTAAGATCTCGTAGCAAAATGCGGCGCACATGTCAGCGCGGCCTTCAAAAAACGTGCTGGGAAACTGAAAAGACAGAAGCGGCGTGAGCGGCAATGACAGGCCTCGGATAAGATGATGGTAAAAAAATCCTCATCTCCACCTTGTAGATGAACGTCCGCAGTGAGGTGAAGACCTGTTTGAGGGCAGTTTCTGACTGATTGATTCGCAGGAAACAGAGGTGGACTTCAAAAACTTTCTTCATCAGTGGACTGTGACCGTGATCGGCGCACAGTTGGGTCTAGAATAAGAGTGAAGAGAGACGATTTCACTTGGAGAGTAATAGGGGTGGGAACGATAATCGTTTTTTTCGATGCATCGTTCGGCGATTCATAGGTATTAATAATCGATAATCAAAGTTAAAAAAAATAAAATAAAAGCATGCGCAAGCGATTACGTGCGCTTGTACGTCAGACGTCTGCGCTAAGCTAAGCTAACACGTGACAAGATGGCGGAACAAGCGAAACCTCATACGAGCGGAGCCAAATCGAAGTGTAAAATATAAATCCTGGCGCGTCCTTGAGTTTTTTGTTTTAAAAAAGGTACCAGTGTTTTACACAGACTTTAAAATGTAAGCCAATGGAGGGATGCATCGGAATCGGAATCGAATCGAATCATAAGCCTCTGAATCGGAATGGAATCGAATCGTGAGCCTCAGAATCGGAATCGGATCGAATCGTGAGGTACCAATAGATTCCCACCCCTAGAGAGTGACATAATGCACTATGGAGAGGTCATAGATTTTTACCTTGAAACCCATGATAAAGATACTGAGTGTGTCCAGGACGGTGAGGCACACTTCAGTGGCGATGTTGGCCTCCAGCAGAGAGTGATTTAACGTGTCTGCATCCGTGTGACTGTAAGCTAAAGAGAACAGATGGCTGTAGTATGTTCACATTTCATTTCATATTCAGTGTAGCATTACCAAGAGAGGATATAATAAAGTCAAATAAAGTTAATGGGAAGTCAAACCAGAAAATGTTCTTGACAAGAATATGTTCTATGTAGCCCCACGAGTCAAAACACGGCATTCTGGTTAGTGAGGTAAGCAGTAAAATCCGCCCGTTTTTGTCCATCTCAGGGGGCGGCCATTTTGTCAAATGTTTTGTCAAATGTTTGGACAAAATGGCCGCCCCGTGAGATGGCTAAAAGTGGGTGGATTTTGCCACTTAACTCATTTTCCACAAACAAAATATTCATCAGAATGCCATGTTTAGACTTGTGAAGGCGCATAGAACATATTGCAAACATTTACTTTCTGTTTAAACAAAAGATGAGATGAAAACAAAATGACACTTTCCTCCGTAAATGTCACTTAAATTTTTGCAGTCAATTAACTAGCTGAAGAAGAATTAATACCTTTGTATGAATTGGAATAATAGTCAATATTTGGCAAGTTTGAATGTCAAGGAAATAGAAAAAAAAAGCAGATGAGGCTGAACTCCGTGAAATACTGAAATTCAACCAATGTAGTGTCAAGCCCGACCGATTTGGACATTTTAATGGCCTAAAAAAAACTATCTCCGATATGTGAGCCAAAATATTAAACAAGATCGTTTGTTTACACAGAACATACTGTACATACACATTAGTATAATACCTAAAATATTCTTCGAGGCAAAAAGGTGGAACACGACTGAATTAAAATGAGGATTGTTAATTAGTAACACTGTCGACAGAAGGACTGTAAAATGTAAGCTGCATAATAGTCTATGTTAAATAATGGTGGACATGGGAATTAACAAAGATGCAATTAACACAACGTTATTTAAAAATAAATAAATAAATACAATGATCTCCTTGATGAGCCCGACGTGACCCACTGACTTAGTTGGGGAGAAGTGTTCTGCACTTTGCTGGTCTGTATGTGTGTGAGGGGAAGAGGCAGAGTGCAGCACAGGCACACATGAAGAGCGCAAAAGTTTAAACGTCCATTACATATTGACTGATGTCGATTAATCGGTGATACGCTATAGTCGTCCTATTAATCGGTCGGGCTCTACAGAGGCAATGACTGTTTGGGAACTGCCTGCCACCCTGATACGTTCTTACCATGCTCTACAGATATTCCAAGAATACTTGAAATCTTTTTTACACTGAAAGCACAAAGAAACTTTTGTAAGAGACTTGTCACAAAGCTTTACAGGCAGAAAAAGCTAACTCAGTCTTAAAAAAAAAAAAAAAAAAAAAAAAAAAAGTCATTTTATTTCTGATGGCAGACTGGGTTTTTAATTAGATGATGATGATGATGATGATGAAGAAAGCACAAGAAGGCAGGGCTTTTTATGTGTGGTTTTAAGATGCACATCGACAAGTAGAGTATGGAGCACTTACTGTGGTTAAAAGTGTATGAGTTATCCAGGCTGCTGAGCTGCTGTAAGCGGGCATGCATCATTCCCGCCCTGTTACGGGACACAGGCAGAGTCTGAGACTTCCGCTCATGCGCTACGTGACCTGCCCCGTCCTGGTTCCTAATGAGGAAACAGGACAGAGATTGATGAGTCGACCAGACTCTAGAGCGGACCAGAGTTAGCGGAGCAGGTTAGGATGACTTGTGAAAACCACTCGGAAGTCAGAGGAGCATATGGAATTCTTTATGTTCTTTGATAGAAATAAACTCAAAATCATTAGGTGCGGTGACTTCAAACATTTGTGGTCAGATGTTATTGGAAATGAACATGACGTCAATAGTGGGTTCAATGGACCTTACTTTCTTTGCTAGGGCATGATAAAATTCAGTGGCAACTAAGCCCAGTTCGTCATTCCCCAAAAAACATTATGACTCAATATTAGGGATGTAACAATTCACTCAAGCCCCGATTCGATTTTCAGTTCCCGATTTTTGATTCGATTTTTTTTTTAAATTGTTACCATGCTTGTCTCTGTGCACTAGTGTGATTCTGCAGCCATCCACAAACGCAATACGTAATGATGTTTGGCGCAAAAGCATAATTTGATCTACACATTCCAAATGTGCTATGCATCTGGAGTGAAAAACACTTCAAGACATCATTTTCTAGATGAATTTAACCAACTCGAATTTTCGATTAATCGAATAGAATTATAGGTTAATCGGGGCGAATCGATTTAAAATTGATTTTCGATTAATCGTTACATCCCTATTCAACATTTTAGCTCATAATAGTGCTTGTTGTACATTCTGCCCCACCAAAACCATCCCATGACAGCCATTTTAATTGTGATGTATGTCTATACAGTTGTGAAAACAACAAGTGTAACACCGTCCCGGTTGTAGCAGTTAAATAGTGACGTCGTGCAATAGCTAAACATCCCATCAAGTGGCAATATTGAAGCAAACCATCGAAGGCAGCCATGTATTTTTGTCATGACAGGCATATCACAGCACTGCAACCTCACGAAAAAAAAAAAAAAAAGGAGCGGAGTCATGCATTAGTCTATTCCACACAGATGGCTTACCCAAGCAGGAGAGGGCAGGAGCCAGGTTTTATTTCACAGCGTTAAACTTGCCAGCATTATTGTGAGTAGAGAAACAGTGGTGGGGAGTTAGAGAGACAGAAAGAGAGCAACACCTAAAGACCCCTGGTAGTTGAGGTCTGAGCCCCGAAGTAGTTTGGGTCCATTTTCGGGTAAAGACATTGAGCATGCAATCGCTGTTGGTTAATAATATTTCAAATCATTCACTGTTTACACCAGGCCACCCGAAATCAAATTACAGTACAACAAATATTTAATGAGACTAGTTATGGAAATGGAGGACTGGTCTACTATATTTCTAATTTACTATCAAAACTTGGGAGTTAAAGAATTTCACACATTTCCACTCATTAGACATCTGCGCAATCGAAAATAGCATTAGAAACCCCATTGTTGTTCATTAGAAACCCCATTGTTGCTTCAATATGAAATCAAAACAAACATTTTTTTTCCAAGAATATGTTTTGAGCAGGCCCACTTGTTGAAAAAAATCGTATTAATATTGCGTTTGTGGAATATGAGTTAAGCAGCAAAATCCACCCGTTTTTAGCATCTCAGGGGGCGGCCATTTTGTCATTTCTGTCCACTGAAAATGACATCACAACTACCCAGGGCTCAGGGAACGACCAATCACAGCTCGCCTGTTTTCTAAAGTTGAGCCGTGATTGGTCGCTACCTGAGCCCTGGGTAGTTGTGATGTCATTTTCAGTGGACAGAAGTGACAAAATGGCCGCCCCTAGAGATGGCTAAAAACGGGTGGATTAACTGTTATTACAAACATGCCATATTTATTAGAATGCCTTGTTCCAACTAGTGGGCCTGCATAGAACATATCCTTAAAAAAATATATATGTTTGGGTTGACTTCCGCTTTAAAACTGACAAAAAAAAAATTCTCTAAAAGACGTCATTTTTACACCACGACTTAAACAACATTACCTTGCGATATATCTCTTTCCCATGTATCTGAATTGATGGAGACACACTCTGAGGGGGGAAAAAAAAAAAAAGGAAAATCAGTCCATGAAAATAAAACATGAACCCTAAGGTCAAAATGAGGATGTTGAGACGTCTTACTCGACAAGCGTGAAGAAGTCCATCAGCTCAGCAGATGTCGCTTTGTTCCAGTATGTGAACAAAGCATCTGCAGGGTGTACATTCGGTTAGCTCTATTTAGTCTCGTTTTGGTGAAACAGGTGAGAGGGAAAAAACAAAACAAAAAAACAATGGCATCTTACCCTCGGACATGCTTTTGAGCACATGCAGGAAGCACATGAGGAAGCTCTTGATCTCTGCCTGCTCTAGTTTATCGCATCGGAGCAGGCTGCCCAGTGACGAGGCGGGCTGGCTCTGCGACACACACAACCAGCGCAACGCTACTTTACAAAAAACCTTTGATGATTTTAGGCGCAGGCGGCTTGAACGTTTTCTCAAAAGGTTTGTTTGTGTTCAACTCAAAGATGAGATTTTCTGCGGCTAGCCAATACCGTACATCCGTACTTGTAAAAAGAGCTCCAATACCACGACAGCCGATACCAGCCAGTCATCTACTATGCTATTCTATCCTCCCTACCAAACAAGCAGAATCAATGCAAATTGCGGATCATTAGTGCCAGTTTTTACTCCCATCAGGAGAGAGTGAATCATACCTTATCTAAAGAATTGCCCTTTTCCGTGTTCCTCTCCGGAAGACTGTTGCCAGAGTCGGTGCTGATGAGAGACCCTCGTGAGTCTGCGTGGCGCACAGAGTTAACGTTGGGTGTAGACGACGTGTGAGGCGAGGCTATGAGAAACAGGGGGGATTATTATTCGGAAGAGATTGCTTTTTATTTGTATGAAAACCGCTATTATGTTTCCCCCGTCTGCATTTCTTAGCTCACCGGTGCCAGAGATGGCTCCAAAAACATCTTTGTGCAAGCTGGTGTCCAAAAAAGTGCTGGATCTGGGCGGCGTCATCAAAGCGTTGGTGAGGAGGGAATCTTCTCTTCCATTCTGATAGAAACAAGATGATTTTAATTTTCACAAACGGCAGAATCACTCGACAAGCCAAATTACCCTCACCAGAGACCTTTTAAACCATCCATGCATGTGAATGTGAGTGGGCCCTGTGATTGGCTAATGAATGAATTTGACCCCAATGACGATAAGTGGTAGAGAAAAAGGATTGTTGTTGTTTTTTTTGTAGGGTTTTAAAAGTAAAGCTCAAAGAGTTGCGTAAGGATTTTGTTGCAAATTACATGCAGGTCCATAAGAGGCCATTGGGTGTCGCCCTTACACTGTTGCAGTGGTTGACGGTGAAGGGGGTCACTTCCTTCACATTCAGCCTGTTGACATTCTCTTGCAGCAAACCAAACAGAGGCAAGTAGAGGGTCGCCAACCTCGCCTGCTGACTCTGGCAAACACATGAATCACTCAGCAGCAGTCCGCAGCAACAACCGGGCGCCGAGGCGGATCAGCGAACGAGCCCCGAGGGAAACACGGCGCCACTTACTTTGGAGGTGTAGCGGTCATCGAAGGTGTGCTTCATCATCAGGTTCTTCAGCACCTGGATGGCTAGCTGTCGAATCTCACTGAACTCCTGCAGGGCTGCGTTGACCTCCCGGAGAAGCAGCCCAACCAGGAAGTGGTTCTTGCAAAAGTCATCTGTCAGCGAGTAATCCAGTTGGAGGTCTGAGGGGGAGGAAGTGCAGGCAGAGGAGATTAGGGCACAGGAAACAACACTAAGCAATCAGTGGGAATACAATATTTCTAATCTCATTTGAATCTGACACAATTAAATCAGGAACAAACATTCGAAAAGCGTCGGGGGTATGCAACCACAAAATAAAACCTCATATTCAAACACACGTCATAGCATTTATTCGATATCCATTTTAAAAAGGCATATCAGACCAAACATATTTTTTTTCAAGAATATATTTCCAGCAAGCCCACCAGTTGAAACAGAGCATTCTGATTCATATTGCGTTTGTGGAATGAGAGTTAATCCACTCGTTTTTAGCCATCTCAGGGGGCGGCCATTTTGTCACTTCTGTCGACTGAAAATGACATCACCACTACTCAGGGCTCAGGTAACAACCAATCATGGCTCAGCTTCAGAAAACAGGTCAGCCCTGAGCAACTGTGATGTCATTATCAGTCGACAGAATACAAAATGGCCGCCCCCGGAGATGGCTAAAAACGAGTGGGCTTGCATAGAACATATTCTTGAAAATAATATCGGTTGACTTCCCCTTCTTTAAGGTCCATGAACTAATACGGTCTTTCTCCTCACTAGTAAGATAGTTCTAGTAGTACTAGTGTGTATGCATGAAAGTACTAGTAAGACAGTTCATTCGACTAGTGTGCAAAACTGTCTTGCTAGTGAGGACAAACAGCTTACTAGTACATGGACCAAAGCTGGATATTGAGGAAATTGAAGAAATGCTCAAACGGACATATACCTACAAAATAGCGAGGGATCCAATAATTGTAGTTTGTAGTGGTTTATAACTGTCAGAATGAAAACTATTTACGATATTTTGTTTTGTTTTACTCGTGTAGCCGCACAAAAAAAATAACTAACATATTAAGATGCAATTCAAAAGAAAAGCATTTTGTTATTATACATTGACATACAGAATTGACAGTCCATCAAAATGAAGCATTTCTAATTAACTGTAATATGGTGAATCACATTATTTTCAAGCGAATTGAATTTTACAGTAACAAAAACTACAAAGAAAAAACATTGCGGAGATTCATGTGTGGAAAATTCCTGGTGTGAGCGTGAGCGACTGCTTTTGATTAACAGTGATTACGGCAGACAAACAGGTTTGTGATTGAAAAGGATCATCTGTTCATAGCATTGGCAACAACTAAAACATTTACACAGCTGTTTAAATCAATCATTTGCATACAAGTTTGCGTTTAAAAGTAGCGTTTTGATTTTCTGGGAATGGTGATGAAAACCACATTACATCTGATTGTACAACATTTTTGTTATTTTACACGGGACTTGTGTCATTTATCTACTTCCAATCACGTGACTAAATTGGATTCAGATTTTCAACGGGATTCCGCGACATTCTGGGCTCAAGTCAGACCGATCTGATTTAAGTGTCCTGGCATGCAAGCAGCAAACCTTTCACCTACCTACTGGAGTATCGTATGACTCCACTGTATCTTAAAGAGATTATAAAGATACATGACAAAAGAAGTAAGGAAAAACAGGAAGGCAAAGTCAGAAAATGCAAACAACAACCCCCAAAATATTCAATTGGCTTCACACAGGAAATTCATCAAGTCCAATTTCAATGGTGATCGTAACTCACTTACCTTGAAATCTCAGTATCCTCCCTTTCCCGAAAGGCATGGGTAGGTTCAAAGGAACATAGTGCTCGTGGTTGCACACAACACGCAGGAACTCAAACTTGAACTCAAACAGCGTCTGTATTGGAAACAACAATAAACAGCACATGCAAAGTAAGTGAATTGGCAATTCAAATCTTAACTGTAATGTGTTCGCATGTTAATTAATAACAATGAGACAACATACCTTTGGATCTCCAGGCATAAAGCAGTTGATGTAATTGTTGATTTGTTTAAACACGAAACCTCTGTCCATCAGGTTGAAGCAGCGCTGTAGTGAATGGTTTTGTCAAGATTTACAAATGAGATGTAAAAATTGTGGGAACAAGTGTGGAACTCAAGTTAAAAACGTATGCGCCCGTGAGCACACCTTAATGAAGACAGCCAGGCTGTGGTTGGCGTTCCTGGCCGCGTCCAGATTGTCTTTGTATTTCTGAGTGATGTGAGGCATCATCATGTTGACCACAGTCTCCACAGTGTGATGGAAGGATGCTGAGAATCTCTGATTCCGAGACAGCTGACGGGCACAAGCGGAATGTTGGCGAGTCAGACTTTTTCCGTTTTTTTAAAAAATGCATTTTTATCTTTTTCCTTTTCAGTTGACAATAAAGCGTTTGACTACTTTTGTCTCTAAAGTGTACTTATTGTATTAGACAAATATCAGTGATCATTGGTTTCTCTCTCCTGAAATGGAGAAACATTGTGCTCTCAATAAATCTCCCGTTGTCAAAAGAAGGCACTGTGGAAACCAAACGCACATATGTGCTTGCTTTATGGGCTACAAACAAATGCGGCAAATTCAACTGCGGACTGAGTACGTGTTGAATAGACTTGCTGTTACTTTGCGGTGTTGTAGCTATCCACAAGACTTGACATGTTGCTAAACGGAAAATACAAGGAGATGAGCTGTCGTGACGCAGACGTAGACCTCTGTGTCAACTTGTATCCCAACCTTGTGGGTAAACTTACCTTCACTTTGCAACTCTCAACCAAATACTGAGCCATGGACTTGACTAAGGCTTCAAAGAAATACCAGGAGTACTGCACGGAAGATAAAAAAAAAAAAGATGACCATATAATTATGGACTGCAGTCACGCAAATCTCCTTTAAAAAGCGCTAATATATCACCTTGAGCAGCTTGTTACATGTGAGGAAGTCGGTGGAAGGCTTCAGGATGGCAGTCATGGCTTTAGCCAGCTCTTCGTGCACGGTTCGGGTGGTGGACGCCGTGTATGGCTCAGTCTTGAAAACAAACTGGAAAAACACATTGATAATGACGAGGAAGCCTCCGGAGGAAAACACATGATTAGTTGTGATAATCGGTGTAGGATGGATGGATGATTAGATAAAGACACAGATATAAAAAAGAAACACATAAAAACAAATAGTTGGCTAGCTAGCTAGCTAGCTATCCAACTAGATGGCTACTAGCTAGGTAGCTATCCAACTAGATGGCTACCAACTAGGTAGCTATCCAACTAGATGGCTACTAGCTAGCTAGCTATCCAACTAGATGGCTACTAGCTAGCTGTAGCTAGATGAGATAGCTAGGTAGGTAGTGTGAGGGAAATTAAAATAACAAAAAAAAATGTTGTTTTTGAACCTTCACATATGACCTCAGGTAGTGCTCCAATCCCTCCTCATGACACTGGGCTACGATGTGGATCATGACTCTACAAAACCAACAAGAAAAGGTGTGAGGGTATGACCAAGAACAACTTCTGCACATGAGGCCTCCGCCGAAGGCACTTGCCTGGTGACGTTGACCGCCACATCTTCTTGGCTAGCACTTGTCAGCACCCTAAACAGCTGATTCAGCGTGGTGGGCAAGAATTTGATCATCACGTGACTCTCCATGGCGTGCAGACTCTGATGAAACAGTCGCAAAGAGGTATTATGTTTTGAGGACGATAATTGCAGCATCCATTAGCTATACTGTCGATCCGCTGGAGGTGTCAGGAGGCACAGTGGCGCTGGCTAGCAATTTAGGGTGTCAGCTCAGTCAGCTGGTATATTTTTAGTTTCTCTGTGCAAAGTGTGAGTACTGTATGCACCAAAATGACTACCCTGTCACCGGCAGTTAACTGGTTAGCATAACAAGCTGGATAAAGTGTGATAACTGTCAACAAATAGTTGGCAATAAAGTGGCCAGAATATTAACTAATGGCCCATAAATTTTCCAAAACAATAGATGTGAATATGAGTGTCAACGTTTGTCTTTATGTGCCCCGAGATGTCATGAATCATCACGTGTCAAGTGTGTTTTGTCTGCGATTGCATTATGGAAAGGTGATACAGGGGGGGGGGGGGGTATGTCTATTTAACATTACAGGCACAAGACATCATCAAGTTGAGACAAATCAGAGTCTGCGTACAAGTAGAGCAAAGGCCATGTAACTATAACATCAAATTAACATTTTAAACAATGACAATATCAACGCCCATTCATTATTCAAACCGCTCACTAACCAACCTTCAGGTATTTGACCAGTTCACCTCCCGGTGCCTTGGGTGATGACGCGATGCTCTGACAGTGATGAAAGAAATTGTGCAAATGCTGATCCTGAAAGACAAAGATGCTTTGTCAGTTAACTGTGAGGTATCTGGTGACAAATGTACAATTGGTGCAATCAGTATTCAATTCAGGTCAGTGTAATCATTCACGTTGTTTGACTCACACTAACCTGAGTGTAAATGGTGGACACAAGATGAGTCGACACCTTAAATAAAGACTTGCCTCCATCCACCCATTTGACTTCGGGACCCGAATGCTAAAAGTAAAATAAGATACATGTTTAATAATTGTCTCATGTTGTTTTTAATAGGAAATAGGATCAAATACAAAATCTGTGGTGTAAATGCACATTTACAAATTCATAATGCTCATTTGTGATTGCCACTCAGACAATGGTAAATGTGCTGTAATTCTTTTTCCTTTTTATTTTTTGACCAAAGAAAACTGTATATAAAAATGTGAAAAAAATATCTCCTTACTGCTAATTTATGGTACTGTATTTACAATGACTTAACCCTTGTACGGTGTTCGCGGGTCTGTGGGGGCCGTGTTCAGTTTTTATAAAAAAAAAAAAAAAAAAAAAAAATTTTTTAAAGACCCAAGGCATATCAGAAACCTTCTGCTCATGGTGATAACACACTGTTATGGGATTTTCTTTTTTTCTTTTCTTTTTTACATTTTTTTTTTTTTAAAAAGGAGTAGCCGTAAATTAAAGGGCTAATACTAACAATTTTTGCTGTTCATATGACTTGCAGTTGGGCGTTAGTAAACATCTGGTGAGTATTTTAACAGATATTTATTGGATTGTGTTGTTTTGAAAACCCAAAACTCTAGCGGGTCCACCAGACCCATCAACACTGGCTGAGTAACAAAAATACAAACACCGCATAAGGGTTATTCTGATAAATATTGCATTTGTGGAATAAGTGTTAATACACTTGTTTTTAGCCATCTGTGGGGGCGGCCATTTTGTCTTGTGTCGACTGAAAATGACATCACAACTGCTCACAGCGACCAATCACGGCTCAGATTCAGAAAACAGGTCAGCCATGATCGGTCGTTGTGAGCAGTTGTGGTGTCATTTTCAGTCAACACAAGACAAAATGGCCACCCCCACAGATGGCTGAAAACGAGTGCATTTTGCTACTTAACTTATATTCCACAAACACAAAATTAATCGGAATGCCGTGTTCCAACTCGTGGGCCTGCTGGGAACATATTCTTGAAAAAAAATATATTTGGGTTGACTTCCGCTTTAAATTAGCTTCGTAAGAACTAAACTACAATATAACAAAGAACGCAGTTTTACGCCACTGACGACTAAAGTATTCACAATTTTAAAGCTCGGTCGTGTTGAGTGGCACAGCTCTTGTCGTCTTCTTTGATTGTGCAGGTATGTGTGACAACTAAAGACCCGGGCCCCTCAGCAGTTACCTTGGGACCTTCCTGGCAGCTGAGATATCCAGCCGGCAGGTTAGCCGCCACGGGGATGTGACACTCGTTCATGATCACACGGCCGTCTTTCAGCAGAGGAAGCCAGGCGTAACCCACTGAGAAAGGATGCGGAATGTCGAGAACGCAGCAATTTCACTGGCAACTTTGAAGAGTCGACATGACGGGATTTGGCTACCTTGCGTCTCGACCTGCTCTCTCTTTTTCGTGCTGGCCTTGCTGTTGCTCTCACAGCTGACATGGTAGAGAGTGAAGAGCAGATGATGTTTCTCATGGAGCTGGGTTGGAAGTTCAATCTTAAACTGGGAGGGATATAAACACAAACATTCTGGCACCCACTGGACTTATAGCGTACTGTATTTATGTCGTAATTACCTCATCGTAGAACTCAGGGTTCTGCTGGTGATGCAATACCGCAGCAAAGGCACTTTTACTAAACAGAGGTCCTCCCGGCCGCCCATAGATGCACTGTGGAATGAGCGCAATGTGTAGGTGAAGCGTGTAATGTGCGGGATTGCCCTTGGTGAATAAATCCGGATTCAGTCACCTTAATTGGTAACGCATCTTCATCATCTGAGTCCATGAACTCAATGCAGACAGCCAAGTTTCGAGCCTTTGGTCAGACACAACAAGTCACAACGTGTACTACTTAAAAGCGGAAGTCAACCCAAACATATTTTTTTCCAAGAATATGTTCCCAGCAGGCCCACTAGTTGAAACACGGCATGCTGATTAATTTTGCGTTTGTGGAATATAAGTTAAGCGGCAAAATGCGTTCGTTTTTAGCCATCTCCGGGGGCGGCCATTTTGTCTTCTGTCGACTGAAAATGACATCACAACTCCTCACAACGACCAATCACGGCTCAGATTCAGAAAACAGGTCAGCCGTGATCGGTCGCCGCGAGCAGTTGCGATGTCATTTTCAGTCGACATCAGACAAAATGGCCGCCCCCAGAGATGGCTAAAAACGAGTTGGATTAACACTTATTCCGCAAACGCAATATTTATCAGAATGCCCCGTTTCAACAAGTGGGCCTGCTGGGAACATATTCTAGAAAAAAATATGACTTCCGCTTTGAAAATGTTGGCGCTCAAGTATCCTCTTCTTGGGATACCTTTGCAAAAGACTTCTGGCCGTCGTACTTCAAGAACTTGGGGTAGACGTAGAGGTGATTGTTGTAGATGGTGAAAGGTTGGGAACATTTGGCTATGTATGGCACAAACTCCTCCACCTCAAAGAAGACGGGACTCTTCTCGCTCACATCAAACTGCTTCACAGGAATGTAGGATGAGGTGACACAATCTGCAGGGAAATCACATAAACAGTCGCTAGGTAAAATGAGTCACATCTGATTCGAGCAAGAAGTGACATTTGAGCCCTTACTCGTCAAATCAGGGGCTACGTTGTCGATGGTAACGTCAAGGTTTCCGAGGATGACAGGCAGCTTGGCCATCTTCTCTGGCCTGAAATGGAAAAAATGTTATACATCTGCTAACGGTTGAATGACGTGAGCACACAATTTATATTGGATGTCAACTGAAAGCTTTCCAACAGATGTCGAAAACTACAATTGTTATAATAGGCTAATACAAACTTTCTGAAGTCGGCCAGCAACTTGAGCATGTCGTCATTGGACAGCTTGTTGTTGTCCTGTCGGTACAAAGGCGAGAAGCGAGCACTTTTGTCAAGAGTCCCGGCAGCGTCTTTGAACAGTGGCCTGCAACAAAGACAATTTAAAGTCAGCGCTGGCAGAGGTGGGTTATAATTTTAAAAAATAGGGTCTCCCAAATATTTGTCAATACAGTGTGTGTGAATCCATTAAAATTTGAACTAGGGCTGTCAAAGTTAAAGCATTAACTATAGGGGTTAATTAAAATTTTTATAACGCACTAACAAAAATTAACTCAGTTAACTCCGTTTGATTTACTTCGTGTTGCAGCTGACCTCTGCTCACTGTGCGGCCAAACTTGGAGAGTCACACTCGGAAAGACGGACTTTTACGTAGTTTTACTTTAAAAAGTTGCTCGACGGCTCATTGGAGAAATCCAAAATAATTTGCACACTTTCAAAAGGCAAATTCAAATACCATATTAGGTGTACATCTTTGGTGTATTGCTCAACTGTTGTATTTTACAGGAAGATAATCATATTCAAGGATCAAAGAAAGCTATTAGAAGAGTCTTTGAATCACAATATACTTTTATTTTTCCACATTAATTCCAAGATTCTACTCAAGTAAGTTCCAAGCTTTGTAAAATATTGTAGTAGAAAAATGCGATTAATGGCGATCAATTATGGAAAATGTTGCGATTAATTGGTTAAAAAAAAATGTCATCGCTTGACAGCACTAATTTGAACACACAAAAATTTGTAACCGGGTGTGTATCGTACTCAACAAATCATCCACAATGTGTTCATGCATATTATGATCAAGTTTCAAGTTAAAGAAAGTACCTGGCTGACCAAGCAAAAGGCATCCTGTACTGGCCTAAGCGGTTACATGCCAGCTTGGCGTTTTTCAGGACTTTCTGAGCCACCTGGGGAGTAGACAAGAACACAGTAATTGTTAAAAATACATCAGCCAAGGTCAGGGCTGTCCAACATTTAAAATGTTTGTTTTTTTTTGCATCACGTGCAACAAATGTGATCAAGTCCATAATGGTCCACACCTTGGTGGAGTCAGAACTCTTCATGTAAGGCTCGGCACAGTGATTGATTCCTCCCTGCAGCACCTTCTCGATGCGAGCCACCAGGAAGATATCAGGGTGGGGGCATGTTACAGAGAACACTCCCTGCCAGGACAAATTAGTGAAGGGCCAAATAGAGTTGATGAATTTGTCAACTTAAACAACAACAAACGATGTTTTCAGACTTTTTTTTTTTTTTCTTTTTTTACCTGACGGGGATAGCGCATGACAGTTTCAGGCACTCCGTGGATCAATCGTGGCCCTTCAGGGATGACGTCCCCTCCCCCATTTATATACTGAGTCTCATAATTGGGCATCATGCCCCTGACAGATGGGTGGTTGAGGTCCACGTGGAAGTCAGATGAAATCTTTCTTCCATTTTGGATGTCGAACAGTGACAGGGTCACGTAGAATGGCTCCACCTACAGATCGAATAAAAATACAGCTTTAAATTCATGATTTTTAGTCTCTCGGCAGCAAAACAGTATGCAAAGACCCTCCATCCGTCCTTTGTATGTAGTCATGCGGATAATCGTATTTCTGGGGCTTATGGTCTACTGCGAACAGAAACTCACGTTTGTTGTTGGTCCCTCCTCGTTCTCAGCCACACAGCTTTGCAGATTAAATGAGAGGTCGTTGCAGTTAATGAGCACGCGCTTGCCAAACTTCTCTTCAAACTGCTTCACATCTGGTTCTATTCCTGAGAAATCCAGTTTCTAAAGAGAGAACAGAAGAAACCCAATGTACAAACGTTGCATTTGTACGGTGGAAGGAGTACTTGGATATAAAATATTCGGACATAATTACCTGAGTGTCGGGGTCAAGGGTGAACAACTTCAATCTCATCTCGTTCCTCATCCTTGACTCTATATCTCTTGCACTCTGAGGAGGAAAAATGATTGATTTAAAAAAGGTGAGGAGGAAAAAAGATTGATTTAAAATGGACAAAGTGTCTGCGGTTCTAGACGACAGGCACACCCTCACTGCAGAGATTTTCTGTCAGGTGGTTTAATCATTAGGACATTTTTTGGCCACATCTGGAAATGGGATATTTACGTTTTTTAAGGTTTCAGGTGGCGCAGACGATTATAACTCAGCAAAAATCTTTAACTGTAGAGCTGTTTTCCAGCTGAGCTCCCAACAACTAGCATTCAAAAATTAAAACTATTAAACGCGTTCTCTGCCACTTGGCATCACACCAGCACAAATGGTGCCCATCTAATACACTTTCTTGAAATGCGGCAGTCAGTTTTAATTCCCGCGATAATAGTAAAGGCACATGACGAGTTCTGCGTTATATGCAGGATCCGATTAAGAGCTAAACTAATGCCTGAAGCGAAATATAAGCAATAGTGTACGTTAGTATTGATCTCCTCATACGATTTCAAGTGAGCATATTCCTGCAGTGAGGTGCTTGACAAAGGAGCTACAGTACCTGAAAACTGTCCATACTGCCAGAAGAACTGTCTGACTTTCCAAGATCATCATCTAGGAAAGAACAATACCAAAAGAAAAAAAAAAAAAATCACTGAATGTCAAATTTGTGGAAGATATTTTAGTCCCACTTTCCTAGAACCGCCCTTAAAAGTGGTTTAGTTGTGTTAAGACTGTGCCATAATTTGTAGATGGCAGTTTTGGGGATTACTTTAAAAAGCTTTGAATCTATGAAAATTAAATTATTAAAACTATTAACTCATTCACTGCCATTTACATATTTATTCGTCTTTTCACAGTCCAGCCGTTCAATCCCAGGAACTTTATATTTTTTTTCAAATTAGTTTGAACGTTAGGGTAAGAGAGGGTCTGAAAACGTGTGTTTTGTATGGTATGGCAAACATGCTCCTTTAAATCCCTTTTTGTCTACAATTGAAAATGGAAAAAAAAAAGAAAGAAAAAAAAAACAACATACTTTTCTAGGCATTATACACCAGGAAGAGGACCGGTATAAATGCGACGAGTATACCCACCATCATGGCTGTCTCCATTCCTCTTGTCCTGCATGGCGATCTCAAAGCTGCTGTGCAAGATCTTGTTGAGCGTGTTGATCCAATCCTCCATCTCCCCTTCGCTGTCTGCAGCCAGCAGGTAGGTGCTCTTATCCTGCATCTTCAGCTCGAAAGCAAACCTCCGAACCTTGTTATTCTGCGGCATGGTGTGAGATCGGACAAAATATCAATTTAGGTTGTAGGAAGGACAGATTAGAGCACGGCAGTACGAAAAAAATATCATTTTCTAGCACCTTTTCGAAACAAATTCGGTTATTTTTATAATGTCATAGTAGATATCCAGATGTGACCATGGCCTTTATAATTCGTAAGTTGTTTTTGCCAGAGAACATTTGATTCGAGTAGATCATGACCTTATCAAACAGCATCTTGCTTCACTTTATTGCTCGCGTCATCATTACTGCCAAGCAACAAAAAATCAACAGAAACAATAAGAGTTTTTAAATCAAACGCGTCACGGATTGAACTGGTTGACAAAGTCTGCACGGAGCATCCATATAGCATATGAGTCACTTTTGGGAAAGAAGGACCACCCAGAATGTAAGCTGTCACAGAAATCGTATGGGGCAGGGCAGTTTAAGAATAGACGAGTTTTTCCACCCCGGTAACACTGGGGGAGCGACGTCACTGCCTCCGCCGGGATTCGGAATCATTTAAAACAGCTTGACGAGACCGCAGCTTGTCAACCACACAACATCAAATAGACAACAATACAAGCAATTGTTATCAGACTTCAGTGGGCTGTCGTGTTTTGGACTCCCAATAGCGTTTCTAACGTGTTATGATAACATTGGGGCAGTGATAGCAGAAGGGAGGGTTGTTGGATATTATCTGCAGCCTTGCCGAATAAACAGGGAGGAGTGTTTAGTGGAGGATAAAAAAAAAAAAAAAAAGCGGGGATTTCATAAACTGACTTAATGATCTGCTACAGCAGGTAGACGGCTGTGACTCCACTTCTCAGTGTTATTAGAACTCTAAACACTGCATTCAGTTTTTTGATGTGGTTTAATATAAATACGTATTCAACTTTATTGGCTTTCTAACAAAGCGCAAGAGCAGTTGGAGCCTCGGCATGATGTCACTCCAAATGCCATTGCGGCCACATAGTTAAATATGTGCAGGTTCACGCTCACTGCTTGCCGACTGTCGGCCATGTTGGCAACGTTACTGAAGCCGTGTCGAAAAGGCTACAGAGGCTTTGCTCATCGTTGACTATGGGACATAAAGATAGTATTAAGAGGTGGATCAAGTCTGTTAAAGCTCCGATGAGGGCCCAGCTACCAAATGCACGGCCCGCCCCCGACAGCATTTATAAACGCAACAAAATCATTTGAAGAAAGCGCAGTCCCTCCCACTCCTTCTCAGACCCAACAGCTGACCTTCCATCATCACGCGTTGCCCAGTAGACATTCAATTAGAGCAAACTGGGTCAGAGCCGGCCCGGTCTCTGAGATGACAAACGATAATACGCACAGTGAGTCTCGGCCTCCGCATTCAGATGTGAGCGTGTGGCGACGGTTGTAAGGATGTCAGATTTCAGCGTTCGCTTTGTTTTAGCAGCTGAGAGTCGGCAGCAAAATGGAGTAAACGTTTATCCAGATTCTGCTCAGGTTCCCACACACAAATTAAAAGCAAAGAAACGTGCGGTGGCAGCACAACAGTGTTTGAGCAATTGGGTTTGAACTTTGGTCTGTTTGTTTGGAGTGATTTCCTGCAAACTGGATGATACATCAGTAGTGACAATCGTTCACTTCTGGAAAATTGTGTTTGAATACTCAGTGGGGTACTGCTCACATCCCGCGCTGCCTCGGTTCAGGGTCACTTTGGTTTGCCAGCTCAGAGTGTTAGAATGCTTACCTGAACAACGCCCATGCAGGAATCCAAGAAAATGGTTCCTTTGGGCTCTTTGGAGATCTTCTCATCTTTGTAGAAGTTCAAATTGTAAGAGCCGTCTCCCAACTGCGTCAGATGGAAATATCTCCTCTTGAATGACTAATGTGATAAGAACAGACACTCATATTTAGCAGCCAGACTGCAACTGTGCGCAGTGTTATTGAAATTAGGGGCGGGCACAATCGTTTTTTCGATGCATTGTTTCGGCGTATTAAAACGATTCTGATTTCATTCATAGGTGTTAGTAACCAATATTTAAAGTTTAAATAAAAAAAACTAAAAGCACGCGGAAGTGATTAAGTGCGTTTGTACGTCAGGTGTCTGTGCCAGGCTAAGCTAATAGGTGACAAGATGGCGGAACGAGCAAAACCTCATACGAGCGCAGCGAAGTCAAACTCCATCCATCCATCATCGATACCGCTTGTGCTCACAAGGGTCGCGGGCGTGCTGGAGCCTATCCCAACTGTCTTCGGGCAGTAGGCGGGGGACACCCCGAATTGGTTGCCAGCCAATCGCAGGGCACACAAAGACAAACATCCGCACTCACAATCACACTTAGGGGCAATTTAGAGAGTCCAATCAATTTACCATGCATGTTTTTGGAAGGTGGGAGGAAACCAGAGTACCCGGAGAAAACCCACGCAGGCACGGGGAGAACATGCAAACCCCACACAGGGAGGCCGGAGCCGGGATCGAACCCACGACCGAAGTCAAAGTGTGAAATATAAATCATTGCTCTTCCTTCATTTTTTAAAAAATTTTTTAAAACGTACCAGTGTTTTGCATGGACTATCAAATGTAAGACAATGTAGTGATGCATCGGAATCGAATCATGGTCCTCTGAATCGGAATTGAATCGAATCATGGGCCTCTGAATCAGAATCGAATCGTGAAGTACCCATAGATTCACACCCCTAATTGAAATAGTCTGCACATTATCGGGAAAATCGGTCTCACGGTCATAAAACAATAACTTGCATCTCTGAGACATGTGCGGGTCATTATGTCAATATTGAATGATACTTTCCAAACTTGACTTGACTGGCTTAACCGAAAAACATACAGCTTTCATGGTCTCATTGAATTTTGGCACTGGTCCATCAACGTGGAACCTTTGAAAACATTATCTCCTTCTTACCCTCATGGTAACACTGATGGCGCTGTTCATGTTGCCTTTATAGAGCCAACCATGTTTGGTGATCCCATCCTTTTGCGATCCAAGTGAGGCTGTATCCTAGAGGAAACACAAACAGCTTGATAAAACATCTAACCAGACTTTTTAGTTGAAAAAAAAAAAAGCCCTTCTAAAACGCTTTGCCGAGACCGGAAGGTACCGTAGAGTCAGGATCACCTGTTATGAGTTTCGGCAGAGCCCCAACGAATGGGCCTACAGGCAAAATAATGAAAGGCTAAACAAAAGTATAGCATGAGAACATTATATCACGGCTGCTTGGAAACCAAGCCTGCCAAAGAACCGCCTCACTGTGCAGAAAGCCTGTGATCTCTGGCTTTGAGACAGCACAGAGTCCAATGTGGCGTGGGTCTGACTCCGTCCAAATAAGCAGGCCGGAGAACATTAAACAAACTCTGTGCGTTAGCCCAAATAAACATTGAGATCTTGATCGCGAAGCATCTCATCTCAGGTTATTTGCACAATTCAGAGGTGGGGCAGTATGAAAGTATGACCTTTGCCAGAAGGCATTCCAACGTTACATCAGTAATGAAGATCTTTAGGAATACAGTAAAGCAACAGGGGAAAGAATGATGGGGGTGGGAGGGGGGCTATCTCCACAGCGAGTCCTGGTTTAGATCATCCTTGCATGGATATTACGCTTCAGTAACTTTAGAAGTGAGAAACTCTTTTCCCGACACTTGCAGGTACTTCAAAGTTTAAACGACCTTTCAAGATGTTGGCGTTCTGGCCCAACATCACCTCCTCTTTCTTTTTTCCTGTATATTTTCCTCAGGCTCGGGGAACAAAAAGAAAAAAAAAAAAAAAAAAAAGATTTGTAAGTGCTGCCATGCTAATTCTAATGGTCCTAATGTTGAAATCTGCAAACCATCTGGAAGAGTTCACGGTCTGATTGTCCTCGTCAGTGTCTAGACAACACCCGAGAGGCAAACATATCAGCGGGTTCATTTCCTCTGACCTGAATTAGCTCCTAAAAACAACATATCAACGGAAAAGAAAGGTGGTCTATTTACTTGGCATTTGTTCTTGGTGAAATTTCCATCCATTAATTTTCTATTAGGGTCATGGATGAGCTTATTAAGCCTATCCCAGTTGACAGAAAAACTACATTTCACACTTACATTCATATATTTAAGTGGAAGCCAAATTTTTTTTTCAAGAATATGTTCTATGCACGCCCACTAGTTGAAACAAGGCATTCTGATAAATATTGCGTTTGTGGAATATGGTTAAATCACCTGTTTTTAGCCATCTCTGGGGGCGGCCATTTTGTCACCTTTGTCGACTGAAAATGACATCACAGTTGCTCAGGGCTCAGGTAACGACCAATCTCGGCTGACCTGTTTTCTGAAGCCGAGCTGTGACTGGTCGTTACCTTAGCCCTGAGCAGTTGTGATGTCATTTTCAGTCGACAGAAATGACAAAACGGCCGCCCCCTGAGATGGCTAAAAAGTGGTGGATTTTACTGCTTAACTGATATTCCACAAACGCAATATTAATGCCATTTTTCAACTAGTGGGCCCGCTGGGAACATATTCTTGAAAAAAACATGTTTGGGTTGATTTCCTATTTAAAACAATTTAGAGTTCGAAAAACCCACAAAAGCACAGGGAGAACATTCAAACTCCACACAGGAAGGCCTTTGAACCCAGAACTTTGCAACTGTGGGGCAGGCCTGCTAACCACTCCAACCATTGTCAGATTTAAATCTCCAAAATATTATCATGACTGGTGAAGAGTGTGAGAGACACGCAGAAAGAGAAAGAGGAAACAAAAAAAAAACAACAACAAAAAAATCAGACAAACAGGTGTTCATACATGGCAAAAGAACATCTGCTTTCCTATAGGACGTGTCTTGTCAAGGCTCACATCACATGATGTCATTTTCCCCTTTCTTCTAATGTCCGTCTATCCATCCATCCATCCGTCCATGGATAGCTGGAGCCTATCCCAGCTGACTTTGGGCAATCAGAGTCTGTCCATTCAATTAAACATGACATTTTCAAGAACCTATAGGAGGAAATCACACCCATGGTTGGAAAAACGTGTAGACTACTCTCCAGCTGTATGCGGTCATCTGAAGAAATGCCCCTGGGAACAATGCATTCCAAAATAAGTTGAGTCCTGCTTGCAACACACCACCACAAACATGCTAGGCTATATTTTACAACAAAGCACTATATTTTGCCGTAATTACAAAGCAGTTAGTGTTGTGGAGATGCGCCGTATGATCGTCATGAAATTCCTTCAGCGGGAAAAAAAACAGGAATGGATTATTTGCATTTCATTCCTCTGGAAAATATTGGGAAGTCAACCAGCATTCTGGAAGGAATTGAGCTTGTCTTGTTTTTTGTTGTTGTTTTTTTTAAGATGCAGTAACAATGTCCATTGAAACACTGGGCCCCGTCAATAGAAATGCAGTATAGAATACACACGGGTACACGAAAACTGAAACGTTTCCAAGGGCAAACACTCGTTTCTCCACTTAAAATGGTTCACGCAGTTAAAGACGTGACAAACTCACCTCGTCTTTGTCAACGTCTTCATCCACTTCAAAGACATGGACTGCCAGTTTTTCAGGCCTGGAAACTTTGCTGTGAAGTGTGAGAATGATTGTTATGATACACGCCAAGACAACTTTTAACAAAACAAACCGAGGTCAAATTCCGACCAATGTAACTAAAATATGATTTAGATTTTGAATACATGCAAGTGGCCATTATGGGGCGAGCTAATGACTCCATAAATGATTTGGATGCTATACAGCTGCCTAAAAGCAGTCATAAGTAAGAAGGCCACTCGGCTAAATGCATTTTCCAGCTAAGACTATTCATGGAAACATGCCAGGGTGTATTCTGCCCACTAGAGTTCAGGAAAACAGAAGTACCAGAGACTCACTTCATGAGGATTTAATGGGAAGTTTTAAACAGGCAACTCACGTCACCGTGCATTGTTTTAACTTCCCGACTATCTGCGCAGCGTCAAAGCGTTTGGCAACAGCGGACGTGCGAAGGTCATCAACATTGCATTCAAACAAAATGCAAAAGTGATGTTCTTAAGAGAAAGGGGCAGGGCAAGACAGGCTAATGACACAATATCCCGACAATGAAGGTGGTTTCCACTCAGTAAGAAACTACCTAGAGTATCATTAAACAGAAACCCGTCTTTGCTGGAGGGAAAGGGAAATTAGTTGTGTGGGGTATTTCCTTGTAATTATGCAACAACAACGTTTTGAAAAAAAGAAACAGCTTGAGCAGGTGAACAAGGTCTTATTGTAAAATGAGATTTATTTGTAGTATAGGAAGCAGCTGTTCTTGTATAACTTTTTTGTTTTTAAGAATGTCGTCCTTACCACTTAGCAGCCATCAACAAAGCACGATGGGGTTTGTGAGGACTTACTTTGGAAGCTGGCGGAAGTCTCCCGAATAAGCTTCATACTTGTAGTTGACAACGTGCCAGTCGCTCTTGTAGGTCTTAATGCACTGAGAGGACATAGTGAAAGATGATTATAAACCACTAATAGTACAGTACAACGTCTTTGAAACACACAGCCTACATACTGTAATTACACGTTTGGAGTGCAGCAAATGACATGAACCTGGGGTAGTGTTGTGTTATATATAAAAAAAAAAAAAAATATATATATATATATATATATATATATATATATATATATATATATATATATATATATATATACACACACATATAAAAATATATATATGTATATATATATATATATGTATATATATATATATATACACATATAAAAAAAATAATGTCCCGAAATATAATTGACCGATGCGGTGTTTGATCGTGACTTATTAGGGCTCTTGTTTTCACTTGTTGCACATTTACAACAACAAGTAAAAAAAACAATCTGAAAATGTAATGTCCAGAATTCTTGCTTTGTTGCGATAAGAGTTTACTTTAGGTTAAAGCACAAATGCGTAATCGGATATTTGCCATTTAATAATGGTCTGACTGTGAAATGACCAGAAATTATGACCAGTCAAAACAATACAAAAAGCTAAGACACAATGCATGAATCAGAAAGTAAAAGTAACGAGCGTGCTCTTTGTTTCCAATCCACCTTTGTCTGACATCCCCCAAGCACAAGCCGAGTGGGAGTGCTTTCTCTCCTTTTCTTGGAAAAAAGCATCTGTTCACGGACAAAGTCAAAGATAGGAGCGGCTCACTGATGTTTATTCAACAGATATTTGACAATCTCAGATGAAGTGCAACCTAATCCAGGGAGCAGTCGGAAACAGAAACAGGCTTGTGCTGATGTGATCTTTACAGCTGTCCTGGCCGTGTCAAACAACACCTGACTGGCAGATTTTGTGTCTTTGAGGCCTTACAAAAGGCTCCCTTAACAGTGACCATTGACCTGGAAGCTTAGTTGAATGTACCTAATAGTTTTAGGAGCCGTGCGGTGAACTCTCATAAACTTGCTTAACTCATTCACTGCCATTGACGAATTTACTTGTCTGTTCACGGTTCAGACATTCAATCCCAGTGATTTATTTATATTTTTTGCAATTTTTTTTTTCAAACGTTAGTGTAAAAGAGGGTTTGAAAATGTCTGGCAGAGAATGAGTTAAAGATTCATTTGGCTATCTTCTGAAAAGTAATTAGGCGAGGAATTGGTGGTCAAACACATGACGTGATACTTCAAATGACATTACGTGGTAAAATGTCAAAAACCAAGGTCTTCAAATGGCAATTTTACTTTAGCGCATTGTGGGCTGGTTATAGTGTACCTAAAGGTAGCTATTGATGACAGACCTTTTGAATGGATTCTTGTGGCCGAGCTTGCGATGTCACTCAACACATCACACATTGTGCAAATTGGGCGATACACAATAGCATTGTGTAAAAAAAAAAAAAAAAATTGTCAAGTTTGATAATCTAACCCCAGGTAACAGTTATTGAAAGAAAACATTTCAAGCTGAACAACAAAACATATTTTAAAGCCTTGAACCTAGCTTAGCATAGCATTATGTTCCGAGGCGCACACCTGATGTTAGCATGCAAGTGATCTCTTTACTATTTCAACCAACTAAAAAGTGACATGTTTCTAGACTCACTGGCACAGCTCTGAACAGCAACAGTCAGAAGTACCTGGGTGTGTGTATCCGTTATCATTTTTTTTTTTCTTGGTGTAAATAGAAATAACAACGAAGATCCAACATAAATAGTTTAGTTAGCAGCGTAATGAGAGCAGTCATTCATGCAGCAGGAGACAGAGTCGGACGGCGGCTATATGTCACGTGAAATATACACTCTTCGCGATGTTCTCTGATGTGCTACATGCATTACTGCTAATTCAACTAACAAATTAGGTAATGACTCACATTACTGTCACTCGTTGGCAAGTGATTACATTTCAAGACTGCATTCCAGCCTCGTGCGACGGCTTTTCCATGTATCTATCTGTTTTATTGCCCAGTTCTACAATTAGTCGGGCCTTATTAGTGTTCATTGGCCGTACAGTGCTGCAGTTTGACATTTTACTGTCTGAATTGTCCTCGCGGTGGTGGGTTCACAATCAAGGCTAATCTTACATTGAAAGGTTAAATTCAACCACATGTGTACCTCTTGGACGAACAGACTGTGAGCCTCCCTCTCTGCATTGTCAGGCACTGTGGGGTAGAGACTCCTGCCTTGCCGTCTCAACGTCGAAATCTGCAACATATAGATTGAGAATTGGTCAACAAACAAATCGCAAATCCTGTCGGCAATGCGATTCAGAATATCAAACATACTAGCACACATCAAGATGATCGACATAATACAAGTGAAATGAAGTGAAGAGGCCAGTATGACCAAATGTGAACTCCCTAAATGTTTTTCCATAATTTCGCACACACCCTGAATCTGGCTCCTTGCCCGTTGTACAGATGGTCGCCTAGTAATCAGCATCTCAGCACCTTTAATGCCTCCTTAAAGCCTTTCGCTCACGGCTAACACGCTGACTGCACTTTGGCCAAAAGGCATTTCCATCCTCCAACATATTTATCATATTTTGTACGCGGACAGAACATCCCTGCTTTTTATTGATCATGAAAAAAAAACCGAGTCTGAGGACATTTCAAAAGGAGTGAGTGAGAAGCATTTCATATACGGTCAGAACAACAAATGAGAAGGCGATGCTGTGATAAAATGCAAGTATATTTTCAGATTCTAGCAAAGATTATTTTCCTCAGGTCTTTGCTGGAGAATTAATTCTCTATGCAAGTCTTTAAATCACTGTAAAATGGCTAAGTGATTCAACCCCACTAAATCCCTGTGATCGTGGGGGAAATATAAATACAACCTTTAAGTGGGAGAAGTTAATCCGGGAGCAAGTCGAATGTGTTGCGCTTTTATGCGCGTGGGCCGCCAGAGTCGACTGGTTGTCCGTGTCTGTGCGGGACTCAGACTACAAGTGCTTTGATTTTAACACAAAGTAATACTGGAACAAAATCTAGTTTACGGTCTACAGCTATAGAGCCAACAAAGAATGCGGAAAAAGATTTTATAAGACTAAATGAAATTGGCTAAAAGCTCATTTGTAACACATGACCATAATAATCGCCAAATATTTTGAAACAATTCGACGCAGCCACTTGCGACAAACCTTACAATGTACTTGTACGTGTGAACCTGGAGTTGTCCTTTCCGATGTGCGAGCCAGATTTCCGGCAGGCGAGATGCTAATCTGTACAAACTATGTTTTCCTTTATTAAAAAACATTGAATGACAAAAAATACATTTCAGGACATGGTATAAAGTTTCGCACTTCACTGGGCTACAAATGAACAGAGAACCACAAGTTAATGGACCACGCTGATTTGTGTGTGATTTGCCAGATGCCGCGAGGAAAAAGATTCTCCTCCAAAATTGTTTATTCTCAAAATACTGTGAGTGTTGGAAACAGAGCCCCCCTATGCATGCATGCACATGCTTACGAGTTTGCACGCATTTCCTGATAAATACCACGCACCCCTTCATCAGATACTTTCAGATCTGCACTTCGCACAAGCTTTTTTTTTTTTTAAGGGGTATGGCCTCAAAAAGCTTTTGGATTAGGGGGAAAGTAGAAGCGAAAGTCTCATGAGTCAGGGGAGGGTAGAGAATAAGGTAGTAACGCCCAAATGACACTTTGTTTTGGTAACCATAAAAACCCAATACTGCTGAATTCTGATGGATGGACTTGAACACACTTCAAACCGAAGAAGGGAAAAGGCTGATAATCTTGGACAAATACTTTCAGACGCATCGAGACAGTGGGGAGAAAGCAGCCCCAAAGTGCACTATGCCAACAACTTGGAAATACAAAACAGATGGAGAGAGTATAAACATTGTCTCGGAGAAGAACAGCACCAACATTAGGACTTTTGATGCGCCAGAGGGGATATAATAAAGCAGATATCTGAAAGAAATTCTGTTAAGGAGGAATAGACAAACAATGGACTTTATACAGTAATAACTCACCGACAGAGGAGTTCTTTCCGCTTGTTTTGGCTTCCACTTTACCACCAACTGACACTTTTTAATTCTTTTTTTCTTCAAACCAAACCCTGTTGAGGTGTGAATATATGGAAGCCCATTCCCGCCAGTAAAAAAAAAATATATATATATATATATATTAAAAACAAATTTTGTTGTTAATTTGGAAGAATCCCATTCACGCCAGTAAAAACATAAAATAAAAAAATTGCAGAAACCTGTTTCCACCTGTTTTTTTTCAAATTGTACTATGTCCACTAATAATGTTTGATATAGATGGCATTTGAAGAGACCGTAGGTAAAAGTTGCACTCAAAGGCCATACAAAAGTTGACTTTATTTATCAAGGTATTATTGTATACTCGTATTTGACATTACGAATTTGACAATACGAAAAAAAAAATAAAAATAAATAATATTTTTTTTTTTTACTGGTTTGATATAGATGGCATTTGAAGAGACCGTAGGTAAAAGTTGCACTCAAAGGCCATACAAAAGTTGACTTTATTTATCAAGGTGTTATTGTATACTCGTATTTGACATTACGAATTTGACAATACGAAAAAAAAAATAAAAATAAATAATATTTTTTTTTTTTACTGGTGTGAATGGGCTTCTTCCAAAGAAACTATTTTTTTTTTTTTTTTTTTTTTTTTTTTACAGGCAGGAATGGACTTTCATATGAATACCTACTGCCTGCTGAAAGGTTGCTAAAACTTTAACAGCAATCCGTAGTGGCAGCAGCAGATGTCATGTTCAATCACTGGGCTGCCTCCCCCTAAAGTCAGAATCACCTGTCAGACCCCGACAATGTACCACTTGTGTGTCGTGCTACTATGATCCCTTCACAGCAGGCTAGAACATGATACATTAAAAGATGAAGTCAAGGCTGCACTACTGTGGCTTGTGGAAATGGAAAAAGTGTCTGCAACAATCGGGTCAATTTTAAGTGCACTGATGCCTTGAAATACATCAAGTGACACAAATTACGTGCTTTTCAAGACACGGGTCATGATTTGTCAGATTTTTTGCTTTGATCTGTGTGCAAAAATTTGAGTTGGTTTATTGAGTTCAAACATGTATTTCAAAGATACAGACATACGACAATAGCGGTGCTTCCACTTGTCTGCACATTGAACCTGTTTGTGGCTAACAGTCTTCTGCTAACGGCATCCTGTTTCACACCTTATGCGGTACATTCTAGAGCAGAGGCTAACTGTGTGAGTGAGTTCACCAAAATGTCACAACTGGAGTATCAAAGAAGTAAAACTTTTAAACGTGATATTAATGTAATTGTCAATTTTTCTCACAATGAGTTAAGCAGCAAAATCCACTCGTTTTTAGCCATCTCAGGGGCATTTTGTCAATTCTGTCGATTGAAAATGACATCACAACTACTCAGGGCTCAAGTAACGACCAATCACGGCTCAGCTTCATAAAACAGGTCAGCCGTGATTGGTCGTTACCTGAGCCCTGAGCAGTTGTGATGTCCTTTTCAGTTGACAGAAGTGACGATGGCTAAAAACGAGTGGATTAACTCTTATTGCACAAACGCAATATTTATCAGAATGCCTTTTTAAACTAGCGGGCTTGCATAGAAACATTGACTTCCCTCTTTAAGTCCACTAGCCTAGGGCTAACATATAATGGGAAACGCAAAAGATGGGCTAACAAGTAGCAAATGTAGCGGTGTTGTAACGCTTTAAGCAATGGAGTACACTATAACAATACTCACAAGCAATATATTCTTCCCTGCTCATAAAAATGACTAATAATACTGCAGTTTACAGAGTCACCTACAGGAGTAGTGAAACACCTTTGCGTCTGCATGACCAAGTTCAACACACCAGAAGTAGCCGCAATGCATTAATCATGACGCACAAACTGTTTATAAATCTTTACCGGTACATTCTTCTATTTTTTACACTTAGACCATTCGCAAACCACTTTAAGGAAAGATGAATTGAAGTCGAGAATACCAGTGACAGGTGAGCGTTACCTTGGTAACAGGGGCCTGCAATATACAAGAGAATGCTACATTTAATTGCATTTTTTTTGTTAGGAGTTAGTGTAGTGTGCTGATTTCTAAACAATACGCCAAGACCAAACTGCCATTCTTTAAAGGTCAGCTGACTCCCAAAGGAGAGCCTCTGGAATTACGCGAGCCTCCCTTTGCAACGCTTTGTGATTAAACTGACAAATGTATTTTCGCCTGTGAATACAGTATAAAAAATGTAAAAAAAAAAAAAGGGGTAAACGTCATGGTCAGTGACAAAAAGATGTCCTTCTTTTACAGCGGACAGCTGTGAAAACAAAATTCATACTCCACCATTTAAGCATTTGATAAGGTCCTTGGCAAGGTCATACGGTCTTTGTGAACTTTTGGTCCGCTCAAAAAGTCTAATTTCCTGAGGTAAAAGCAAAAAGCAAAGAACCAGGTTTCCATTAAACGTCCCTGCCTCCACGCGGAACCTTGGAGGAAGCGAGCGTCCTGCGCAATGTGGCTGCAGATAACGCTCGCTCTGTCGCAACATACGGGACGGAATGAGCCAATTAAACCGATGACCCATGACCTCCCTTTTGCTAAAGCGTGGAAGGATGTAAACAAAGGAAAAGCCGCTGCGGGTGACCCCACCCAGTACTCACAACATTGGCCCAGAGGAAAGGACTGAAGAAGCCAAACAAATACAAAGAAAAACATGCCAGCAGCATGGAAATAAAAGTGGCATACTTGGGCACGTAAATTGAATTTTAGGGCCAGAAACATATTAATCAATGGTGTTTACAAATCTAAAGCTCACTTTTACTCCGTAACATAAGAGGATCCACAGTCGATCAAAGCCCAAGTACCACTCCCTTAGATAAATACACAGTCCTAACTTCACATGACCTCTCCACTTCCGACCAATGAGGAATCAATCTTCCGTAGTTGGATTTTTTTCTTGCAAAAGTGACAGCATGCATGGAACTCACCTCAAAGTCCTCCAGGGGGAACTGTAGCATGTCCCTGAGGACATCGCTGAGGATCTGGGTCTTCCTCTGCACCAGAACATTTTCATAGTCCAGCGGCTCGATCACCTTGGGCTTCACCTGGAAAATGAAGACAAATCACACTATGAAAAAGAGATGCAAAAATGAATCAACAAATAATTCATTGTCAAACGAAATCCAAAACTGTTTTGATATTTGATGAATTGTTTTCGAGACCTTGTTTAACTTAAAATGTGTCCAAATCCTCAGAATTTCAATTTATACTTAATTCATGCTTGTACATTTTCTGAACTGTCAATTTGAAATAATGCCCCATTTTTAAAATGATTTTTTTTTTTAATTCATTGATAACCCCCCAAAATATCAATTATTAAAATAGTCGCAGTTCTACTCTATGAACCAATCACTTCACTTTGCTTTTAAATCAACTCATTCACTGCCAGACATTTTCAGGCCCTCTTTTAACCTCACGTTTGAAAACATTTGCAAAAAATATAAATACGTCCCTGGGATTGAATGGCTGAACTATGAAATGACAAATAAATTCATCAAATGGCAAAATTTCCCACTTGAAGCACAATGTTACACACTATATGGCAAATGCACGAGTGTAGGAACAAAGAATGATGCACCGATGAAGAACATTATTATTTCCTTCGAAAGACGCGCCCTGTGTGCTGAAGAAGGGTCACCAAATTACTTCAAGAGGAGAATGATGTGAAAAAAAAAGATGTGAATAATGCGCCATGGCCTTGCGGTCACCGCATCCCAAGCCTGTTGAAATGAAACCCTGATGGAATAAATGTTTTCCCTTCCCCGTCATAAAAACACCCAATTAGAAAATATGTTTTTGCAGAATCTCTGTCAGCTTGCAACATCTCACTTGGACATTGTTGCCAAATATCTGTACATGTAATTAGAGCACAGAGGAAAAATAGTCTTTTAGCAATAGCCACACTTTTTTTTTTTTTTTATACGCTGTACACAAAGTGTCATAACAAAAGCACAAAAGTCAGCTACATTATCAAGGACCTTTTCAGGTTTTATGGCACCGATATGAAAACCCGAAAAGGACGATATAGAGTGTCACATTGGATCAACGGTCTGAAACACATCTACCTCAATAATGGTGGATCATTAGAAAAACAACCTGTGATTGACATAACTGAGAGGAATGCAATCACGCCCCACTTGAGTTACAGACAAAAGTACGTCACAGCGTCAGTGTAAAGTGGCATCCATCAGTTTATACAAGATACAAAGTAGATACTATAGACAAATATTCAGAACATCCAACGGTCAGATGGCTTGTGAACGTCCTGGCGACGGTAGGAAAAGATGGGCTGCGCTGCAGGCGTGGAAGCAGGAGAATTACAAGCGCAAATGACTCATCTGGGGAAAGGGTCAGCTCTGGACGGTGTAACAATGTACAATGTCTTTTATATTTGTCTTAATGATTGGAGTAATAGACTGTGAAAGTCAAACACACCTCAATTGGTTTTGGAATTTGACCCCCAAAAAATTCTGGAAAACTGTACCTCAGCCTTGCGCTATACCCGAGGACTGGCAACAGAGGTGCTTTTGCTTTCTTGGTCTTTTTAGGACGGTTATTCCAAAAGAAGGACCAGAGAAGAGTAGACGATCACAAGTTATGTAAAGTAATAACTGGTGCATGTTGATTTTAGCAAGACTAGTTTACCACGCTTGGGAATTTGGGAGACCACAGCCATGTGCTGAATTTCATCATATTTCATTCATTAAGATAACAGTATGCATTGAACCCTCTGAATCACTGTAGAAACCGAGTCATTGAACGCATCATTATAATCATCACCTTTATGATATTTTTTTTTCACAATTACGGGTTGTCACATGGACTTCAGCAAGTCTACATCTGCTTCCGCAATGTCAAAACTGCGCATGCCTCTCCTGTGCTGAATCAAAGGCAACAAGAGGAGCTACTTCCATTGGCTGTGTTCGCTCCCACCATGGCGCAAACGCCCCTTTCCAACTCCACCCATCTAGGAGAGAAAACTCCACCCATGCGCACAATTAGACTGCGCTTTGTGCTGGCCGTGCGAAAATGGGGCTCTGTATCCCCGGCTGCCTCGCAATCCTCCCAAAAGCGCTGGACGAAGTGGCTGGGGAGCGAGAGGGCTGCTTCCACAACATAACCCCGGATAAGCGGAAACAAACAGGTGGATGGGTTCAATAAAGTAGCTTTATATCAACCCCTATGGTTGGGATGAGGTCCTACCCTCAACTTTATTGTTGCTGGACGAAGTGGCTGGGGAGAGGGCTGCTTCCACAACCTAACCCCAGATAAGCGGAAGAAAATGGATGGATGGATTCAACAAAGCAGCTTTATATCAACCCCTATGGTTGGGATGAGGTCCTACCCTCAACTTTATTGTTGCTGGACGAAGTGGCTGGGGAGAGGGCTGCTTCCACAACCTAACCCCAGATAAGCGGAAGAAAATGGATGGATGGATTCAACAAAGCAGCTTTATATCAACCCCTATGGTTGGGATGAGGTCCTACCCTCAACTTTATTGTTGCTGGACGAAGTGGCTGGGGAGAGGGCTGCTTCCACAACCTAACCCCAGATAAGCGGAAGAAAATGGATGGATGGATTCAACAAAGCAGCTTTATATCAACCCCTATGGTTGGGATGAGGTCCTACCCTCAACTTTATTGTTGCTGGACGAAGTGGCTGGGGAGAGGGCTGCTTCCACAACCTAACCCCAGATAAGCGGAAGAAAATGGATGGATGGATTCAACAAAGCAGCTTTATATCAACCCCTATGGTTGGGATGAGGTCCTACCCTCAACTTTATTGTTGCTGGACGAAGTGGCTGGGGAGAGGGCTGCTCAGCTCACAATGATATGCAGTCAGCGGGGCTTTGAAACACTTGACAATGACGCTTGAAAACAGGCAGATCAATATGACTATCAATGAGGTAAAGAATCATACCAAACCGTACACAAAATCCTCTGAAGCTCTGTCGTCTACGTATACATTCAGTCTTCCTCTGGAGTGACCCAACCACTGGACCAATTAAGTTTGACTTTTGAGCCAAATAAACATACTTTACGAGCCACAGTAATGGAATAAACCTTCGAGTTCAACAGTCCTTTCCCTCTGGTGCTAACGCAGCACTGTAAGCATGTGGTTCCGATGCATATAAATGACACAGAAGACCAACACATCACACCTGCTTTGAGACTTAATCACTGTGCGTACCCGGCGTAACACCTTGTAGTACACATCATTTCAAAAGAGCCGCCGTATTCAAATGCCTTACCGCCACCTGAGGCGCCGAGTCCACCTCAGCCTCCGCCGCAGCCAAGCTCTTATACTGCTGGGGACTCTCGATGACGAGCTCCTTCTTCGGAGCTTTACTCGCCCTTCCTTGCATTGTCAACAGCTGTGCTAAGAGAGTTCCAAGAAAGATCCCCAAAAGAAGTGGTTAGCCAGCATATCCAACTGGGGAGACTCCTTGCTCCTGGAAAAAAAACAACTTCTGGAGGTTTCTCTCTCTCTCTCTCTAACTCTCTCTCACACAGAGTTGAGCTCACACCCTCCTTTTCTGCGACTGATCTGGTCTGAGAGTGCTGGGCTCACACCCAGCCTGAGGCGATGGCCCCTCCTACACTCCGCCCGTGCTGCCCGGCGGGAGTTAAAACACCCCCACGCATGGACGAGCTGATCACAATTGCTATCTGACCCTCTGCTATCCACCTTGCAAAGACAAAGCAAAAAGCAACGGCAAAAAAGGCACTCCGGTGGGGGTTGACTAAAGGCATTTGAGGGGACAGCTGAAATAAGAGACGTCAGGCAACGATGTTTGCGTAGCATTACTGTACGCCGTGACATCACCTACGGGTGAGTCAGATCCCGTGATTTAGCGAGGTTGCACAAGTACGACAGATAAGGTGCCAGACTCCAGGTCATCGGATTGCAGCGACTCAAGCAAAAGTCGGCCCCAATTAGGATCCATTGCACTGAGAGCAATATGGCCAACATGACTTAAGGTCACGAAAATATTTACGTTGGTTTTTGGCCACACAGCGAGCGCATCTACTGGCATGCTACCACGAAAACATGGTGCGATTGTCAAGGAAGAATTGCATTTTTTTGGGGGGTGGGGGGGCAAAAGACATTTTTTAAATCAGCATCAAAAATACAACATCTCTGATTCAAATTTGCTCTTAACCAGCGTTATTTTTGTGTTTAATGACCGGCAACTCACGCAGTACCAGTGGCTGACAGTTGGCCACTCATAAAAAGTCATCACCAAACCCCATACAATCGGTTTTTGGCCAAGTTACTGGTGTGCGGCCGGCCTTCCTCTTAAATTAAGCAGAGAAGCATGATTTTTGGAATGTGGGAGGAAGTCAGCGTAGCGGGAGAAAACCAACAGAAGTATGGGGAGAACGGGCAAGTGCTACACAGGAAGGACGCAGCCAAGATTCAATCCAAGAACCTCACAACTGTGAGTCAGACATGTCAACCACTTGGCCACCCAAGAAAAAAAATGACAAGACAATAATATAAATGCTCCATAAAGTTCAGTCATGTAGGCTGGATCACAGTCTCCCCTCAATCACTTTTAAAATAACACAATTTTGAGTCAAAAATGGGCCGATCCACAAATTGGGTCAATTTGACCCACTTTCTTGCATTGTTTTGTACAAAACAGCCCAGATTTTGCGGTTGTTTTGTACAAAACTGCCCATTTTGGGGGTTGTTTTCTGTAAAACAACCCAGAAACTAGTGGACTGGTCCTTTTTTGACCCAAAATTGTGTTACTTTTAACCGAACTGTTTTTAGAGTGTAAAAATATTTTACAGTTCCAATGTTACCATTAGGTGTGCTTTCCTTCCTTTTACACTGTGATTAGTGACAATGAAGAAAGTTAAAACGTGAGCCTCCCCTACTCACCCCAACACCATGCCTCATTGTTATATTTTCTGCATTTTATTACACTTGTATGACTGTTATAAAATGTTACTTACAGACTCGCCAACGCTGATATTAAAGATTTTATGATGGCACAGTTTGACACTGGAATCCATTTTTCCTCTTTCCATGATTTCCTTTGGGAATGGATTGTGATCAACCTCATAGCTTCATTTGGAGGTTTCACGCACAAATCCAAAGCTCCACTACGTGACTGTGGGTAAGACAGTGGCTGTATATATTCGTTTCAAGCTGCTATCAGTTTCACGTGAGGAGCGAGACTAGGTCAGCTTTCCAACAGCTGGGCCCCATCCACTGTCACCTGCCCCCTCCCCCCACTTGACAATAATGTCTCATTTCATGTTTTTACATGTTTGTATTTGGCAACGGTGGTTTATGAGGAAGCAATTCCTCTGTGGCGGCATCTCAAGACAGGTGGCGGCGGCCCAAATATGTCGCAAGTATGTCTGTGCGGATTGTTGAAAAAGACCTTTGTCATACGCCACCATGAGAAGTACACCAGAAACTATGGTCCTGATTGGGATCAGCATTCTTTGGTTTGTGCAGGAAGTTAAGCACGTTAAAAAAAATGTGTTGGGGCTCATGCTCTGCATTGGGAGTGGCATGCAGGGGGAGCCTGTTACAAATTAGCAGCTGAAAAGAAAGAAAAAAAAAAAGTGGACGAGTTTTAATTTTTCATTCTTATTCCATTTAGCAGTATTGCATCATTTAGAACAATCATCTTCATTTTGGGGTAAAATGGTCCAACTACAAAAAAAAAATGTTTTCCTTCTGTTTCTATTTTTTCTGCAGCCCATTTTTGCAGACCACCTATTGGGACTCAATTAACTCATTCGCTGCCGGACATCGTCACACCATCTTTTACTCAAACGTTTGGAAAAAATTGGAGAAAAAAAAAATAGAAATAAATTCCTGGGATTGAATGGCTGGACTGTGAAAAGACAAGTAACTTCGTCAATGGCAGCGAATGAGTTAATTGTGCCCTCTGCTGGTTGCGACCAGATGTTGAAATCCATCACGCCCACATCTCAGGCTACATTGATACAAAATGCAATCATTATAGAATTACACTTAGTAAACAAAGTCATTTGCAAGGGATGACCACATTTCTGGCAAATCCTCATGATTTGTAAGCAACTGATGACTCAAAACTCTCACTAGATTTAAAAGGGCCAAAACACGACGGACTTGAAAGCAGCAGCAATGCGGTTAAACAACTCATGCTGTTTTATATCCACTTCTGGCTGCACTTCACAAATTTACCCCAATGTGTTTTCTTTTGTAACGGGGCTGCAACAGATGTTGACATTATGTGATACAAAACATCCTCTCGGCCTCTCCGCACACACGTGTAAGCAAAAGAGAATTGAATTAGCTGCCTGGAAACACAACTTTGAGAGGCTAATTTTAGCCTCTACAAGATGATGCCCCCCCACCGTGTCATATAGTCAGTTCATGGAGAGTCCCTGAGGCATGAGGGAGTCACGGATGTAGCGGAAGGCTGCGTCTGCCCTCATTTTAACTGTCTGTCTGGTGAACTCCTCAGCTGAGAGCAGCAGAAAAAAAAAAAAAAAAAAAAATAGGATGCCACACGTTAGTTCATACTCGCAGAGGTTCCGTCACACTTTCATTATTTTTTTTTTTATCAATGACAAAAGCCTGTGATGATTGGTGAATTACCAATTTGGAGCTCTCATAATATGTCTCATAGCGTTGCTGTAATCCAGCCATCAATCTTCTATAGTGTTTAGGGATGTTCAATAGCAACTATTGCAACGGCTCAGATTCAGAGAACAGGTCAGCCGTGTTTGCAGTTGTGATGTCATTTTCAGTCGACAGAAGACAAAATGGCCGCCCCCAGAGATGGCTAAAAATGAGTGCAGTTTACTGCTTAACTTATATTCCACAAACACAAAATTAATCAGAATGCCGTGTTTCAACTAGTAGGCCTGGTGGGAACATACGTTTGGGTTGACTTCCGCTTTAAAGTGGAAATCAACCCATACATATTTTTTTCACGAATATGTTCCCACCAGGCCCACTAGTTGAAACACGGCATTCTGATTAGTTTTACGTTTGTGGAACATGAGTTAAGCAGCAAAATCCAGCCCTTTTTAGCCATCTCTGGGGCGGCCATTTTGTCATTTCTCTCGACTGAAAATGACATCACAACTGTTCAGGGCTCAGGTAACGACCAAACCATATTTGCATTTCTCATTTACATAATCTTAATAGGATTTTGGTGTGAGTCGTAGCAAAACAGGATGTAACCTGGAATGTGACAAAAACACAGCCCCGCCCTTAACTGCTCTTCGCAACCCGACCCCCACCTACAGGCCCCCAGAGAGTTCTGACACTGAAATTCATTCCAAATATGCCATGTAAAACAGTGTTATTAGTGATGCTCTTAAACTGTTTAGGTTGAAAGAGTAGGACAAAGTCTAGATTTGTTTTGCGAATATATGCACTCAGTATCAACCTTTCAATAGACTCTATAAGAAGCGCAAGATAGTGAAATCGATCTAGGGCAGAGCTTCAGTACAACTTCTTACTTAACGATCACTGCAGACAAATTTGAATGGTACAATCAGGGAGAAAATCAAACTGCCTGGATGTCTTTTCAGAGGATACAAGCTTGAGTGCCGGCGATAATGGTCCAGGTTTCAACAATTAGGCTGAAATGTCTCAAAAGATGAAGGCATTCACCAGGAAACAACAAAAGCCTGCGGCTGCTGATGTTTTCCTGCTTGATTCACAAGTCGCGATATGAGCGCAGCATAAAGATGAACCTGAAGGCCATCTGTGATGATAAAGTGAATGGAAAGCTGGACATCTTTTTTTTTTTTAAAAGATTGCACAGACGACAAAAAAAAAAAAAAAAAAAAAAAAAAAAGAGAAAAAAAAAGAGAAAAAAATTATCGCAACGGTTACACTGTCAGGTTTGTCCTCGGAAGTTCCACTGTACTTAAAGGAGACATGTTATGCATTTAAAATACTTGCGCTGTGTTTTAGCATAGCATAGCATAACAACATAACATCTGTGCTTTCATATTGGCCAACATCAAATTTTAATCAGAGATGGCTTTATCTGTCCCTTAACATATTTTTGACGCCGAGTTAAAAAAAGGTCTTTACTTTGTTTCTAACATGCCAGGTTTTTGGTATATTTTCTTTTTTTTTTTGTTTTTAAGTTTTTAATTTATAGCTTTTTAACTTTTTAATTTATAGAAAAAAAAATCCACCTCCACCTAACCTTAATTCATAAATATCACCATGATATTACATGTTATATCATTGTTATCATTATTAACATTATTATTAGGAAACCCACATGGGCTGGAGGGCAGATTCAAAAATCAAAAATCCATCTAGAAAAGTTTACTTAAAAAAAAAAAAAGCTGACCAGTGTATTGCAGCAAACTTTCCAAACCCCATTTCTTGTATAGTTGAAATTAGCCAGGCATCACTTTATAGGCTACAGCACACTGTGTGCATAGACCACGTAGCTCATCACCGTCACCAACCACTTAAAAGTGGAACCAAGCTGATCATGTCACGGTTGGAGGAACTTGGCGGGGGGCCAGTTATTTCTCACCTGGTGGGCGGGCAGGCACTCCAGAGACGCAATTATTGGTAGACCTGCAATTTTAAAAATCCATTTCCCATAACATGCCCCCTTTATGACCTTTTAACATTTACATTAATTATGTCAATGCCCTTTAAATAAAGCCACATTACTGGCATTTATGCGGTACATTTTGGGTGCACCACAACCCACATTACAGCAAAATAAACAGCATTACTAGAAAAATGGATGTATCTCTATTGAATGGAATTTAACAACCGCCTAATTTACAGTTGATGACATGCAGACGTGGTTTGGAATTTCATCAGCTCCCCCACGCAAGGGAGCCATCTCATTAGTTGTGGTTCATTGAAAGCAAAAGTTTCAAGGGGTACGTGGGACTCACTACTCCCAAGACATGCGATGAAAGACACCTTTATCTCAAACCAAGCTGGCGTCAACACACCCTTTCTTTTGCAACAACATTCCTGTGATAAAAGCAGGAGATACTTCAGAACTTTACAGTTGTTTGCCATTCAAACACAGGACGGAAGTTGTGGCATTGTAAAAGCAAAGAATGGAAATACTGTACGTAAACAATAGCAGCCTTTTAAGGACGAGACTGAGGAATGAGCTTTGTTATTCAAGTCGGCAGCAGTTTTTGGAGGATCAATGCCGGCATTGAGGTGTGCGTGATTTACTTGATTATGATTCAGTCACTGGTTTAGTCTGTAACATATCAGAAAGTATGCAAAATTGCCAGCATTGATTTCCAAAGCAAAAGCGGATATTGCAAATAAATATCTATATCTATATCGAGAGAGAGAGAGAGAGAGACACACACACAACTAACAGTGCACTTTTAATCGGTTTATTGAAAAATAAACACTAACAGGTAATCTGAGCTAAAAAACAAAACAAAAAGGAAGTCAACTCCACTTTCAACTGCTGACACCCACGTCACTTACCAGGCCAGACCCCAACTTTTAAAACCACAGTCACTCAAAATATCATGTAGAACGTAAGGATAGCAACCCTTTGTGGACAAAAATAATACCTTATTATTGTTTCATAATGCAAAACCAATTTTTCATTTGATTTGTTTAATCACTCAAATAAATCCATAGCATACTCAATACTAAAAATATTCGATGGCTGCAGCCCTAGTGATCGTCATCAACTCTATTTTACGCTCCCACAATAATGACCCGCCGCAATCAGAGGGAATTAAAAGGCCAAACTCAACAGTTTGCATCATTTCCTAATCTGACCTAATGGATTGCCAAGGTGCGAAAGGTACTGATGCCTGCGGCAAGTAGAGAGTGTGACACAATGGCAAATAATGTGATGATGAAAGCACATCAGCGCACGCTCACATTTAACTCGATCGATTTGCAAGACCGCTGACGGGGGGATTAATTGACCCCCCCATCTACATAAGACCCTTCCCGAGCCAAGGGAAGCGGACAGTGCCCTTGACCTAATTCCCTGCACTCAGCCAGGGCCACTGTCACTCGGATTTCTGCTGATGAGCTATCACGACGGGCAAAGGAGACGCCTACTGTACACACTCTCATCCAGTAAGCAGAAGGGCAAGCAAGACAAGCTGGTACGGAGTAGCAATCGCGCGGCCAAGCCTGTCGCTTGTCAGATAAAGAACGGCGATTGATTTCCGGCAGACAGAGAGACCTCTGTGCCCCGACGCCTGCCGGCCCCTCCTCATCCTCATCGCCATCGCCATGCCAGCCCGCAGAGGCTTTAACCCATGTGGCGCTTAGCGGAAGGCAAGATCCAGCACTCCAACTGCCCTACATTTCATACACTTAAAACTGTCTTGTTGCTGAATCGGCTGTATTTCGCCTACAGTAAATGAATAATAAATACTTCTTCGCAATTAAATTGTGTCGGCCTAATTTCGTAGTTCTGTTTGAACAGAGAGGCTCCGTGCACAAACGATAAAAAGGTTGTACTCACCTAATGTGAAAAAAATAAAATAATATGTTTTTTGTTCGGATGTTCTACCATTGTACTAGAAATGGTTCGTGCAAAGAAGCATAAACTGGCCACAACATTATGACCTTGCATGATATGTAAAAGAATGTGCCTTTTTTAATCTCACTATGAAGTGAAAATAAATGCGTCTTGGCACACCCCGGATAGGAGAGTTGGGAACAACGCTGGCATATTTTGAAGGCTAAAAAAACAATTGCCATAAAATGAGGCTTCAAAATCGTGAAAACTCAAGTCTCCACACCACACCCCGCTCAGCTGGCAATCAAATAGCAAAATTATGAAGTGGGAAAATGGATGCTACTTCACTTAGCATCTTTCTTATGGCCAAATATAACTACATATTTGAGACGTGAAAATATATCCACCTAAAGCCTCTGGGGATATTTCTACGCCACAACAACGAGGCGCTCTAAAGCAGCTACACCACTGGAAAGTCTTTGTCCACACAATGGTGGTGAAGTCTGACTTTTCTTCATCCCCCACACTCTTCTCCCTTTTCTTCATGATGTGCGCCCACTCACGGCGGACAACGAGGCACTCTAACGCAGCAAAGGCTAGCTTGAATCTTCTGGCTGTCAATTCACTTTAATTAGCATCCCCCGTCCCCTTCCTGTCACTTCCATCTTTCTCTGGATGACATGCTTGCATTCATAGCCAACAACGAGGCGCTCTTCTTATATAGTGGAGGGATGGGGGAGCCCAAATGTGCCACAGTGCTATGTCCCCCCCCCCAAAGAAGTAAAAAAAAAGGAAAACAAACTGTTGTATTTAGTCAATATATTCGAAACATCGTAGCAGGCGATGCAATTCTACACCACACACTGCAAACTACTACCACAACGATGAGACATTAAATATGCATTAATACCCTCTTTCACAGTGTCAATCCCACCATGTCATTATCATCTACTTAAAGGCACAAAATAAACAAGCATAAACTCAACAAATAATAACCGGTACCATTAATATTGAATGGGATTGACAGAAAACAAATCAAAATAATATCCATGCAAGGATGTTAAGTCCTAAATTGAGAAGTGCTGTTATAAACAAAGAAAATATGAAGATATTTCCATACCTGTCAACACCCGGGGTGTACTGAATCTTACAAAAGTTCTAATTTGCCCTTTCATATCTGTATAGAATCTTACACATTATTGGCAAATGGCTTCTGTCATGTGAACGGAAATCAGCGACGTACGGCAAAAGGTGTTTCCACCTGTACAAAAATTACGCCCAAAGTGTCCAACTTGACAGGTATGTATTTCAACTGAATCTGAGCCCGGTGTTCTGCACACAAACAACAATAAATCCAAAATAACCAACAAATGAATTTGCAATTAAAATCCGCCCTACCTTTCATTCGTAAATACACACGTTTTGCAGAGACACACGCACCTTAAGCAATCTCTGTGTGGGAAAGATCCGAGACTCCCTCCGACTCAGCGCTCGCTCGACCTCAGATGGCCCGATGGGCTCAGCGGCACCTTTACAGATGTATCCGCTACAGTTCCTCTCTAAGACAGTTCGCAGCCCATCAAAGACGACCGCGCTGGTGGTGCACCCCATTCCTCCAGTTCCAAACGGGCATCAGTCAGGAGAGCCTGAGAGTGACCCACTTTTCTCTCCTTTGCCCTGTCCCTCCCCGCTCCATGATTTGACCCCTGCAAACTAACACCGCTGACCCAGGGAGGGAGCGCCGGCGTCCGGGCGCAAAGAGCCAGAGTGGCCAACCCGAAGAGCAGGATGGCTGGAGAATGAAAACACACACACACACACACACAGAGGAGAGGAGAGGAGAAGAGAGGAGAGGAGAGGAGAGGAGAGGAGAGGAGAGCCCTGCTGGAATAAGCCAGTCAGCAGGCGAGATGCAGCGAGCGAGCGAGCGAGCGAGGGAGGAAGAGCGCAGGACGAGGAAGGGGGGGGGGGGTTGAAGGATGATACCGAGCGAGCTCTGCAGCAGCCTCAGTGCTGACCTTACAGTGAACATGCAGAATTGTTTGTTTGTGAGTCAAGGCGGGTTTGTGCTCAACAGTGCAGTGTCTTTTCCACTTTTTGTTTTTTTAAAGGGGGAAAGTCAACCCAAACATATTTTTGTCAAGAATATGTTCCCAGCAGGCCCATTAGTTGAAACAAGGCATTCTGATAAATATTGCGTTTGTGGAATAAGAGTTAATCCACACGTTTTTAGCCATCTCTGGGGGCGGCCATTTTGTCATTTCTGTCGACTGAAAATGACATCACAACTGCTCACAACGACCAATCACGGCTCAGCTTCAGAAAACAGGTCAACTGTGATTGGTCGTTACCTGAGCAATGACCAACTGTGACGTCATTTTCAGTCAACAGAAGTGACAAAATGGCCGCCCCCGGAGATGGCTACAAACGTTTATTTCACAAACTAAATATTTATCAGAATGCCTTGTTTCACCTAGTAGGCTTGCATAGAACATATTCTTGAAAAAAAATGTTGATTTCCCCTTTTTATGCACCAAACTTATCTAGACACTATATAAATAAACAATTTCCGGATAAAAAAACCAAACAAACAAAAAAAAAACAAAGCCTCCTTTTTACAGCCACATGAATGAGTAAGAAATAAATGGGTTAGAGTAAATGTGACCTTCTATCCAGAGGTTTGCTCCCATGAACAGGCAAACACCAATATGGCTGAATGCTTTTCTAGTTCAGATGCACTGCCAAGACCAACAGGGTGACTCGCATCAAAGTGATGCTGAATGAATACATCAGTCGGCTGCTTTAAAAAGTACGAGTATGCACAGCCCTATAGAGCGAAACACATCATGGGATCTGAACATGAAATCATTTTAAGCATCAATCTGTTGTGCAAACAGTTGAAATGGGAGGATTTAAAGACATCGGGCAGATATCAGCCGCTGCTTGATCTCAAGCTGGACGGTCTGCCAAGAGTGCAGATACATCACAAGCAGAACAACCAAAATGTGATCACTTGGAATGCCGGATAACAATTCATGTGTAAGTGCAGTCTTTGATCAAAATATCTTGGCAACAGGATCAGAGTCTCAACAGTTTGCTTTTTCTGCAGGCTATTGTTTAAATACATTGCATATAAACTGGAAAAAATACTTTAAAAAAATAAAAAATTCAGTCTTTTTTGTTGTTGTTTTTTCCTATATAATTTTATTGAGAATATGTGGATTTTCATCAACAATTTAAGAAAACATCCTATGGAAGAACATCACCTATCATTAGGGATGTCACAATTTTATGTGACATCCCTAATGATAGGTGATTTTAATATCAATTTTAATATTGGCAATATCGTGATATTGCCGATATTAAAATTGCCACAATATATCCTCGTCGTCATGTCACGATATTAATAGTAGGAAATCTGTTTCAAAGCCCAAGTTGTTTTCCATTTGTGCAGTTCCAACCCCCTCTGGTGCTTAGTTTATTAGCGCAGTTTAATTTGATGTCACCTGTGTTTAAGACCCACGCTAATCGCCAATAGGAGCGCATGATCTTCTTTGTGAATCCTGTTATGTACAAAAACAGTCTATTGTTGATGTTTTTTCTTAATACGAGCTCCTTTTTTTGTTTTTCTTGCAATATCGTGAGCTTTTTATATATCGCCAACCTCCCCACAATATTGCGCTAATTACCGTATCGCGAGGTTCATATCGTGATATCGTATCGTGACATCTCTACCTATCGTACAAAAATAAAAATCAAGATTAATTTACCTAAAACAAAAGCCAGAGCGGATGTAAAAACACCAATTTGAAAACCAACAAAGACGTACCCAAGCTGCTTTGCTATGTTTACCAGTTTCCTTCCCACCCACTGATCATGAAAAAAAAAGGAGCAAGGAAAGAGAACGTCTGAGTTTATTCATCCACATCTCTCCCCCACCCTGCTGCAGCATTACACCGACGAGAAAGGGAATTCTCAGTTACTAAAAATGTGTCACAGCCACGCGCAGCGTACACGCCAATTAACTCCTGAGGCATTCGGTTCCAAATGTGCTTACCATTAAAGTCACACGACGGGCACTGCGCAGGGCACATAACGTGTCAACAATAGACCAACTGCTTCCAACGTGTTTTTTGCTATTGCTCCACAAAAGGATTGAACACAATCACAGTCCAGTATCTGCAGTGTGCGATTCCTCCTTCCCATCAGCGTTACACTACGAATGCTCACATGCCTTCCTGCACGCTGCTGCTGCTGTGTTAATATTTCAGTAGCCTGGCACACTGAACTACATTTGACTGTACAACGAAACAAGCCACAGGGCAAAGCCATCGAACGTCCGCATGAGCCGATTCAAGAAAAAAAAAGGGAAAGAAAAAAGAAAAGGCTCTGTGGCCGCGTAAAACGAGACTATGTTTTCCTGAAGTCCAAGAAATGTAGCCGCATACGTTTCGCCTCCTTTAAATGTATTACGAACTCTCAGTCGCTTGCACTTTGCAGCACGAGAATGGTAACAAATACAAGAGCAATATATTGAACCCCCCGTTTGATTGTGGTTTGTATTTTGTGCCCCCGCTATATCACTCATTTTTCACGCGATCGCTCCTACATCGTAGGAAGGTAGAAATTGTACATGGCATCGGGCAGAATTGATTTTGTGTGTTGATTTCTTACTCTTTGTGGAGTTGTTTTACAAGGTGCTACAAGAAAAATGTGAAAAAGAAAATGATACACAGGAAGATATGTGAATTCATATTCAAATTAGCAGAGCTGAAAAAAAATAGTACCCACCAATGGGCCGATTTGCCTATGATTTTAAACGGGCTTCCGTTAGGGTTTCCGACTACAAAGTCCAAGCAACTACCGCAAAATTTTGATCCGTCTAGACGATTACATAGACGGGCGAAAATCTACTTCCGTTTCTGCTTAATCCGTCTTTCTTTTTTTTTTCTTCTAATTCCTGTTTATCACCTACAAAATGGGCGTCCATCGTATGCCTCGGGCTGCAAATTATTAGGACTTCAGCATAGAAACAGGCATATTGTCCTATTAAGGAATGTGTTTTGTTGTTAACTTATTTCTACACCGGTGAGTCAAGAATGTTTTTAAAAGGACTCATTGCTTGTAAGCAGACATCGCTGGAAGGGTCACAGGTGGCGATGATGCATTTTCTGCCTGAGGAAATAGATTCCTTTGGTACAAGAAAGGGCATGCCACTAAATACATAATAGCAAACTGACAGGACTGCTACTGATGGTGTTGTATTGGATTTCCAACACTTGGGGGGGGAATTACCCCCTTTCATGAGTGAATTTTTTTACCTTGTTGTTTATGATTAGAGCTCGGACTCGGACGCAAAATCTCAACTCGCCATTCATGCTAATATCAGCGAATGACCTTGGAAAAGAAAGGTGGTTAAGGGTTAGCTCGTCTGCGGTATTATGTGTTAGAATTAAGCTAGCAGACTTTAGGCAAAGTTGTGGTTGTTTTAACCACTTAGAGTGTAGTTTTAACTACATAGCGTGTATTCCTCTTTGTTTTATGTTTAGTTTGACAAACTTCAACTTGGAATGGCTATAAATTAGGGCTGCACAATATATTGAAAAAATATTGATATCGCGATATTGGCTCATGCAGTATGCATATCGCAAAGACATGCAATCATTTTATTATTGAATTGTATGGTTTTGTCTGAATTTGACCAGTCAGACGCAAATTCAAAATGTGCATCGCCAGATTTGGAATTACAATTAATTAGCTTATATCACATTGAGCTCACTTATTTTGCTGCATGAAAAAAAAAATCTTTCATTAGATAAGAAAAATGTCATTTATTTAGGAACATGTTAAATAATAATATTGATATCGCTATATTTAACAACCATATCGCATGCTTTTCCGATATCGCGCAGCCCTACTATGAATGCTCTTTTTAAAGAATTGTTCAGTACCTGCCCAACTGCTGCCTGTTAAATAAGTTGAACTGAGTTCACTGCCACCATGTAGCGCTCGTTTCCCCAACATTGCTCGCAAGGCGAAAGCAAACGTAACGGCCGAACGATAGCTCATACCTCGGCAATCTTTAAGTCGGCTCACTTGTATCTCAAGGCGCCGCTGCACTCCATGCTAATAAGCAGACATGAAGTCAATCAATGGCACCTTATTTTCTTTGGAGTGAGTCATTTCTGAACCCGTTATCCTCTACCAATTATCCAGGTCGCACATGCTGAGTCATTGCCGCATATGCATCTTCTTCTCACCGCCCCTTAACAATCCGCCGCCGCGGCGATGTCGGCAGCACGCTAATAAAGCACTGCTTTGACCTCCACAGCGCAACTGTGCCAGGCTTACTAAACCTTGACCTAAAAAATCTAAGTAAGGAATGCCGTGGTCCTGACACTCGATTGGGCACAGTGTTGCGCCATCTGACTGTGGATGTTTAGCTATACTGTAAGTATCCTCTGTCAAATGTGGAAGCTGTGAAAGTCCACACGCTTAAATCTGCAGCAGCTGCAGAGGAGATAAGAGCAGCGGTGGCATAGATTACTGCCACAATGACAGCAGGGCTGTGGACTGTAGGTTGAAAGTAACACGCCCTCATATCATATCAGATCCCATCTGTGCTACCTCACTGCACATAAACATTATATTAAGTCCCATGTGAGCAGCAACAGACTTTCATGAACGTGCAAGCAGGCCTTAAGGAGTGCTCTGTGACGGTGGTAGGGGTAATTGATGTATCTGTTATCAATAAGTGAACATTAATTGGGTTGGCCATGTGGGGTTTGAGGAATAACAACAGTGTTGTAGTAGTAGTAGTAGTGTGTAGAGGGCTTTGTCTTGAAGCATCGTCGGTAGGGATGCAATGATTCACTGAAGCCCCGATTCGATTTTCAGTTCCTGATTTTTCGATTTTCGATTCGAGAAAAAAAAAAAAAAAAAAAAAAAAACACTACCAAGCTTGTCTCTGTGTGCTCTGCAGCCATCCGCAAACGCAATACGCAATGATGTTTGGAGCAAGCGTATAATTTGATCTACGCATTCAAAATGTGGTATCCATCTGGAATGAGAAAAAAAATTAAAGACATCATTTTTTAGCACTCTAAATTTGTATATAATGACCTAGGTATGTTGTCTTTTGTTAGGTGTTGCCATATAGGGCTTGTAAGTGCTGAGTTCGATTCATCTAGATGCAAGATTATTCGATTATTAATCGTTTTCCGATGTATCGTTACATCCCTAATCGTCTGCATAACTGGTTTCACTATTTCCGCTTTTCTACAGCGCTCGCCTCAGCTCTACTCGCCTGAATTTCTCTAAGCGGGGCCTCCTCCTGTTTGGTCTCTCCGGGACAAAGAAAAGGTCAAGGAAGTTAGAGGGGAAGACCTGCACATTGTTGACATCTCCAACAGAATTCTCACCAGCAGCAATGCCACAAGAAAAAGCTCCTCCTGAAATGAGACCGGCTGGTAGCTAAAAGCAAAAATGTAATTACGTGCCGTGCCCCAGAGCTTCCTAGGAGGTAGGCACTTGCTGTCGATCAAACATCAGGTCTGCCTCAACCATGGCGCCATCCAGCACAAGCGTCTTGGCCTTCACCGCTATCGGGAAAGACTCCGTCACCCCCACCCCCACCCCCAGCGTCCAGAATGGCCGGAGGCATTTCCTGTCCTACTGGGACATCATGAGTAGCAACTTGCTCGATTGCTGCTCAATACAACTTGGGCATGTACTTAACATTACGCAATAAATTCACCGCAATTTCACAGCTTATTGACCACAATATGATATGCGATTTCTTTCGTGCAAGAGACAACCTGGGGGTTGAAATGAGTGGAAAATGACAGTATATCACTGAAAATAGGAAGGATGCAACAACTGGTCAAGTCATTGGTTCGCGATGCTTTGACTTGTGAGCAAAAATTTGAGATACAAATGCTGTAGGGGGACAGTGAACTCAACTCAGCTCACGTCACATCATGGAGCGGTTTGGCAGAGAATAGAATAGTGGTGAGGTATACAATTATCAAAAGGACACACTTATTTGCAACTAAAAATCATTTTTATAATCGATTAAGTTGATCATTTTGTTCCAAAGTAAAAGTTTCAATGCAAAGCTCATCAGTCCGTTTTCATGGAGGACTACAAAACTTGGACTTGTTGAAAAGCTGAAATTCTGAGCATTTGGACAATTTTAAATAAAATCTTAAAAAGATATTGGCAATTCATCATTTATGAAAACAAATAATCGCTTCATCTGATAATCGATGAGTTATCAATTAATCGTTGCACGTCTAGAACATAAATCACATTTTGGAGAATATCTATGATTGATCAGACTGATGATAAGATTCAACTTTCAGAGCCATTTTTAAAGATTTACATTTACAGTCTCCAAAATGCAAGTCATATCCAAAACGACAAAACGTTGTGAATACACTGCATCCAATCAGTGTCTTTGTACACTGCACCGGTCACAACACCCATGCCGACTTTAAATCGGCCCCGATTCACAAGTGAGTCGGCCGACTGAATGGCACAACACGTGCCGAGCTTTACTCAATAAAACGGTGATCCTCCGAGACTTCTCGATGACAAAACACCAGATGCCCTCTCGTCATCTGTTGGGCGCCGTCGCTAGCCTGCAAACGACACTACTTTCAATCTATTAGCAGCGACGGTTGGAGGGAGACATCGCAGGCAACACCTGTGGAAAAATAGTGGGGTCATCTTGAATTTCCCCATTTTCACTCCAAGGCGTGAACACTCCAAACAAAGACGGTGAAGGTGAAGGCTAGCTGCCTGCGTTTCCATGTCCAGGCTTCTGCAGGGATCAAGTCTGAGTCCACACACATTCTGGTGGACATCACACTTGGACGAAACACCACCATGCCGATAAAACAGGCTGCATCCCAGACACGACCATAGAAGGACCTCAAAAAAGGGAAGCGGCTGTTTCCTGCTGATGAGCGTGTGTAAACCAAGTTGAATCAAAGCTGTTTTTCAATCATTTTGAAACTTCTGGTTAATGGAGAGTTTGTGGACGCAATGCCATGCAAGTGTTTATCTCTCTTCAGTCATCATGGCTGATGACGAATGGTCCAGTGTCGGGCTGAACGTTTCATCAAAGTAAAATCGACATCGCAATGTAGTCGGATGCAATTTTCAAATCGTAAAGGCTGCAATTGTCGAGGGGAGGACTGCTTCGTTTCGGTCGGTCGGCTGGCTTTATTTTTTATATTTGGATATTTTATTGATTGAAGTGCAGTCCACATGTTTACGTGTCACTGTTTCATGACGTTGACGTGATAAAGCCGCAATCCCAATTCATAATGTTGAATTGAGTTGAGTCGAGTATTTAGTACTTAACCAAGGACATTTTGCCAAATGATGATGACTAAACATCCATAAAAAGCACAAGTGTGCTGCACTCGAGTTTTGTTTGAGCGACACTGCAAGTTGCACATGTGGGTGGGCTGCAAACATAGGCCAGGATTTAAAAAAAAACAAAACAAAAAAAAAAATAACACATGCCTCACATTTTAGAACCCCAAAATAGTTGACATGAAACAGGAGGGACGCATTCAATGATTGCGAAGAAACAAGAATGTCAGGTTATCCCGCCTGTGTAGTAAAACAAACACAAGAGCACCCGCGTCCTCTTCCTTTAACTTGGTATTTTCGGATGGTTTGTTTATATCAAGTGACCAAACAGAGGGGTACTGCTTCCGCTGTTTTAGGGTGGAGCCACCTGGCTAAGAATAAACTTGACACAATCGACCCACATAGTGCTATGTTGGATGCGGGGTCTTTGAATTAGCTTCATTTGACTACTAATACAAGAAACTAATTAAACAAAGCCTTCACCAGCGAAGGTCTGAAACAGTGCCAAGGTCCCCGAGAGCCTGCGTTCACCCTCTTATCCGTGCCAGCTGCATTTTGGCATGGATAGACCCAACACTGCGTAATCTGACACTAACATACTTCCTTACACATGCTGGCAGGGTAACGCTACACTACTTCAAAAGAGCTTGAATTTCAAACAACATTAAAAAAAGAAAAAAAAACTACTCACATGCGGTCAACAGTGAATTTTGAAAACAAGAAAAAAAATGTGGAGGGGCTTCACAAGAGGGGGTAAGGGGAGGGGAGCTGCTTCACACACCTCAGTGACGATGATGGAATGTTTTTACTGCCACCTGCAGGTTAATATTGAAACATTGAGTTCCATACATCATGCTCAGAATCATTGTACACTCTGTGGCCACAACATTAGGTACGCCTGTACAACCATGTTTAATTTATATGTTTCATTTATTCCTCAGATTGCATAGATGTACCCAAAGTTGTGGGCAATACATGTACATGTGTTGTCCTCCGAACAGTAAAACAATACAACACTAATAACCTACCCAACTAGCATCAATGAGACTATACAGGAAGTAAAGAAAGTAGTAAGATCCTGCAAACGCTAGATAAGATCATGACAATAGTGATAAAAGGGTCATTGTTGTCGTTTATTCAGGCATGCAGATAAATATACATACAGACCCATCGGATCGTGGTTACGACTATGAATAGCAGTCGGATTTTACACAGCGCCTGACGCCTGTCATCGAGGTCAAGCTTTGACATGAAGCGAAGATGTCAGGCAAGTTCACACTGGCCTGACACGAGGCCTTCTGAAGGTGAAACTTACAAACGTGCTAGTTCACAACTCTACGTCTGGTATGTTCTTAAGCGGAAGTCAAACAAAACTTTTTTTTTTTTTTTTTCCAGAATAAGTTCTCTGCAGGCCCACTAGTCTAAACACGGTATTCTGATTAATATTGCGTTTGTGGAATATGAGAGATCCACCCATTTTTAGCTAGCTCAGGGGGCGGCCATTTTGTCGCTTCTGTCAACTGAAGATGACATTGAAGTTGCTCAGGGCTCAGACAGGTAAACTGTAATTGGTCGTAATCTGAGCCCTGAGCATCTGTGACGCCATTTTCAATCGACAGAAGTGACAAAATGGCCGCCCCCCGAGATGGCTAAAGCGGTTGCATTTTGCTGCTCAACTCATATTTTATATCAATCATATCGGCTCGTTTCAACTAGTGGGCCTGCATAGAATATATTCTGGAAAAAAATAAGTTTGGGTTGTAGACATGAACTTGAGTACACAGCTACATTTTATAGAGTCATATAAATATAGTAAAATCCAATAAGCATAATATTGGAAACACCTCTGCTATTCTTACACCACAGCTGTGAGTCTGTAACGCATCGCCCGCAATAAACAGGCTTCACTATAGGCTACAACCATGGTACCACAATGATCATATTACTGTCTCTATCAAACAAAATTCATTAAGTTATTGATCTAACCTATCTTCTTGGGTTGAGCAGATCTGCCTAATAGAGCATCCAGTGAGTAAACTGGAAGCTACCGAACATGTTTTTCCGCTGTGTTTGAGACTTTTGTCATTGGGATGATAGGGGAGGTTGGTGTTTGGGAAACTTTAGGGATTAGCTAATCTGGGCTCTTTGTAATCAGTGGAAATCCTCTTGAGCCCGCAACAGCGAGCGCCGCTGACAATCGGGGGAAACGGAGGACGCGGGAGGAGGAGACCAGGGCACGTCCGCACACCTGCGTACTGGATAGCTGGCGGTAGATTTTGCTGCGCGGCCGCCCTACTAAACTCCCCAGGGTGTCACAAACAGCCGCGAAGGCGACAGTGTCGTTAAGATAAGAGTTATTAAGTGAAACAGTTAATTGTAGACTGTACTGTACTGTAAACAAGGAAGGAAATGCATTTGAACTCATTGATTTAGAAGTCAATTACAAGACTCATTGAGAAGAAGCGTTTGGTTAAATCCGGCCATTGTCATGTTTGGTTTGTTTTGGTTTTGGGCTTTCTTTAGTTTCATGTTTTGCTCAGTGTTCTGTGTCTCTCTCGTCATGATTATTGTGTCCACTTGTGTGCCTTCCACTCCCTAGCTGTTGGCCAATCAGCTCCCTCCTACCTTGTGTCTCTCGTTGTCTCGTCAGTGAGCTTGTATTTAAGTTGTTAGTTTTTGTTCGGTTCTTGTCGGGCCATTGTCGTGTAGTCGCTGCTGTCCTTGCGTTTGTTGTATTAGTCGGAGCTGTTGATGCTGTCATGGTTACAGAGTTACCGGTTGTCGTCACCTCGCCAAATCAAGCCTCGTCAACACTTCCAAGCCAAGCCTCATAAACACGCCAAGCCTCAGTAACCGGTCAGGTGTATTTAGTTTCATTTTCATTCAAATATCATAGACAGTCCTCCTGCCTTGCCTCCCTGCATTTGGGTCCACCTCCGTGCCAAATCCTGACATTGATTTTACCATATAGGATACTCGTAAAGCATGGTGATAACAGCTACGATACTTATGGCAAAAAAAAAAAAAAAAAAAAAAAATCTGAGTACGTCTTGCCAGTAATTGGTGCTACAAAGTGGACGTATAACACATTGGTGATGCATCATGTGCGTCTTTGTTCAGAATTATCTGTCATAATTTCACATATCCTAAGTCATAGTGGTATTGGTACTTGGTATCGGTGCAGTTGAATCAAGCATATTATATGCTTGACAAATCCTAGACAGTTGGCTTCAGTCTTCTTGATTGAGGAAAGCTCACATTGACTACATCCTTATTCAAGAATGGCTTGACGCTCATTACCGAGCTGTGTGTTTTGTCTGTGGTGCCGCTCATGTCTTGTCCGCAGAATACACGCCATTTGATATGGGCATGGCCTCGTCGCTCATGCAGTGTCACGCATACACAAACAGCATCGCCAGCAATTTGCTGCTGATCCGGCCTCAGCTGTTGGCATGTTGTGCACTTGCGTCGCGGATCACACTAATTTCCCAGTGAGCAGTATGGCTGCCATGGCAACTAAGATGGATTTGACATTTTTGTAGGTCTCAAGTGACCTTGAGTGGAAATAATGCCTTTTTCAGCATCGGTGATTCTGAATCACATCATCCAATCGGGGACAGTCCCACGGGACCTTGTTATTCAGTGGAAAAAAATACAACAGAATTTGTATTTTCACCACAACCACCTAGAAAAAAAAATTCTTTGTATTTTCTAAAACATTCAGGTACGAACAATAACAGCTGGTTCCCTCTGCACAGAGTTCTGAAAAAAGGCTGGAAAAAAAAAAAGTAATATGCATGCCAGAGCAGTCGTGGGCGATGAAACTAATTGCTTGTCCTTTTTCAGAAAAAAACCAAAAAACAGCACAAACCACTGCCAATATTCATATATGTAAAGTTAAGACAGATTCCAATGTGCCAGAAATCATCTAAAAAATAAAAAAAATAAAAGTTATAGCTCATGATCCAAAGCATACCACATCATGGGTCACACGTGATATGGTATCATCCGAATGGGCTCACTGCTGTTTATTGACTCAGTTCTGAGTATGAGTGAGTATGTCCAATTTCGAACACAAAAATGACCTTGTCTGAAGTACCCTCAAGCCATGCAGAATGGTGAAGAACCATGATACGCATTTACGTTTCCCACCGAGCACGGGAGTCTATTTTAGGGGCTCACTTCAAAACGCAACAAGTGATTAAAGTAAACAAGGGCACTGTACAGGATCACTTTGTCCACTTGACATCACCGACACGCGTGATCAAGAGGAGGCACGCGCGGCTTGCATAAACAACATCATGCCGTCATTTGAGCACAGCAAACTCTGATCCTGCCTCCCAAAGATGAATCCCGGACAAATAGACGAGAAGCGAACGTAAACAAACCCGCGGTGTCTGTCCGATACACTAGCTTTGAAAAGAAACACAGATTACCGGGCCATCGTTGCCCGATGATATCTGTGACTTCATAATCATTTGTAATTACTGCGAGTCCACAGAGCTCGCAGTTGTGTTAGTGGCGAAGAAAACTCATGTCAAGGAGCGCACAGCTTTAGCAAACACACTATATCCAAAAATAATGTACCGTATGTAACGTAGATGTGCTGTACTTAAAGGGGAAAGTCAACGCAAACATTTGTTTTTCAAGAATATGTTCTATGCAAATCCACTAGTTGAAACAGGGCATTCTGATCAAACATAAATTTGTGGAATAAGTGTTAATCCACTCGTTTTTAGCCATCTCTGGGGGCGGCCATTTTGTCTTGTGTCGACTGAAAATGACATCACAACTGCTCACAACGACCAATCACGGCTCAGATTCAGAAAACAGGTCAGCCGTGGTTGGTCGTTGTGAGCAGTTGTGATGTCATTTTTAGTCGACGGAAGACAAAATGGCCGTCCCCAGAGATGGCTAAAAACGAGTGCATTTTGCTGCTTAACTTATATTCCACAAACGCAAAATTAATCAGAAAGAAGAAATATTTTTTGGTTGACTTCCGTTTTAAGTAATCAGTTGTTTTTTGGGGGGAATTTGTTATTGTGGACTTTAGAGGCATTTTCCATGTTTTAAGGATATGCTGGCAGCCACGTGTCATGTTGCCAAAGGAAGCTTTTTTTTTTTTTCTAAGAAAAATCACATGGAGCTGGAAAAAAGCAAATGCCACAGGATCGCATGATGTGTCAGTTGATCATTTGGCCCCGTGGCAAGCACTCGCAGTGAATGATGCCCCTCACATTGAGGAACGCCACCAACATGACTTTGGACTTTGACTGTCTCCGACCTTGATAGCGTCGGACTCTTTGACTGAAGGTTCTGGCGTAAGGTCGTAAGGCTTGTACGCAAAGATCCGTCGCAAGTCTGATCTCATTAGTCACACTCACTGCAATTACACTGAAGGGGAAAAACTCAGTTTGGGTTACTTTCTGACACACCGTGTTGGAGAGTTATCCTTGATTATGTCTGCACAGATGGCTAGCCAACAGTGAGGAGGAGAAACTGTCCACCCTGTCCCGCCCCTCCCTCGCCTTCCCTCACCAACCACAGTGTCGGATGAAAGAATGCAAGCTATGCATCTGCCTGGTGAGAAGTCATTAGAGACCAAACCCTCTGGCAGGTCACATCCCTGCTCAGTGCACAAACCAAAAGCACCAGCACAGTGGTTTGCAGGGATTATCTTTCATTAAACGAACAGCGTGCACTGTGGGAAAAAGACACATCAAAAGGGAGCAGCGTCTAACTGATGAGTTGACTTGAATATGCGTTACATCCACCACTTTTGGTGAATTCAAATAAGCACAAAAGAGTCTCCAAACATTCATTCATGGGAAATCCCCGATGAATGACAAGTTGAACTTTTACTTTTCATCTTTCAGCAGCCTGATAACAGTCGGCAGCACGTACGGGAAAGTCAAGTCGTCCCCCTGGAGATTCACAGCAACGTAGAACAAATTCGAGCTTTCGACAATTCTTTCCACGGCACTTTACTCTCCTCTGCCAAGGGTGTTGAATGTAAGCGCTTCTTACAAGCCTCAGCAGACCTCCGCAACAGCGGCTGGCGGTATTTGTATAGCGAGAGAGTGAAGGGTCAGTGACCGCGGGGGGCGGCATTCAAAGCCGATTACCCACCGAGAATGGGTTGTTAGCCTATTACCGCACTCCTGGAGTCATCCGCAATCATGGTGAATTATCAAACAAGAGCAAGGAATTGTATGGCAATATTTTGGGCGGCATGAACAAATCGTATCGCCGTTTACAATCACGCGCTCTTACAAAATCCAGTCGCACTGCTTCACATTCAAGAACTGTATCCCAGCGACGTGAGTAAAATCCACCTGCATGAGCTCCTTGCACAGGCATAACCCCTGCAGCGACGCATTCCTCGAAAAATGGAAAGTCCTGCAACAACACGCTTGACAAACATGGCGAACATTTGTTTTTCTCGAGGACGGTACAATCTATAAGTAGGCAGTAACATACTTTCCCGTATGAAATTCTGGACGTTCCGTGAATTCTGCCCCATTCTACAATGTCAACAATACTTATCCCTTTTTAATTTCTATGCCGGATGATCAGGTTATATATGGGCTTGTAAATCACATACAGTGACGTAAGCATTTTTATCAACTAGGAAGACAAAGCAATATATTGTACAGTAGTGAAATGTTCGTCATTCTTGGGGGGGGGACACTTATAAGGGTAACTGCTGGCATATTGCCTCCCCTCTAATCTGCTCCATCGTGGTAGCAGGCTAGCATTAGCTTCCCCACAATTACAAACTCTCTGCGAGCTACAGTGGAGGTTAGAAGAGAGAATTTATGGACAACTCAAGTGGGCTGGGAGGGTAAATACACCACTCTGGAAGAAAAGAAAACACACACGGACCTAAAGGGAAATATGGTAGCCATTTGTCCCTTCTTTGCAGTCAGTCAGTGCGGATGAGCTGCAGAGGCTTTCTGTACATGTTAGGGGCCTTCTCAGGGTTTTAATCCAATGAGATTAATCTCCAGTCGAGTGCGCGAGTGAAGCCCAACAATTCAGCCAGGCTCAGCTTGAGCAGTTTCACCTCTCAGCTAACAGGCTGGCCCCTGAAAACACTAATGAATTAGTGATGTATGGCAGAGCTGCATCCACCCACATGTTCTCGTGTAAGTCACGCGTTGGCCAGTTACAGGCCAACAGAATTTACAATGTGTGCTTTAGGCTCTGAAGGGCAACATTTATTTGATACTTTGAAGTAGCTTGAGGCTACAAAGTAACATGGAGGCTTCACTGGGTTTACAAGGCTGCTGTGGGAGGGCAACCTGAGATTCAAGAACAAGGTTATAATAAAGAAGGAATGTTTAAATTATGCCCTTAACAGTTTCAACGAATTGCTAAAATTAGCACGCAAGTAATGACAATGCTAACGATATGTAGCGTGCCGTGTTCACGTGATTTAAATGGTTAGCATTTCAAATGACTATAAAAGTCAAAGTATTAAAGTTTAGAATGTCACTGATTTGGGACAAATTATGTGTATTTGTTCACCTGAAAAAAGGGAAAAGGCTACGCTGCAGTACAATCCAAATGCAAACCCGTGCCCGATCACGGATGATCGCGCCAGACGCAACAGTTTAGACAACACGACACCTACAAAGGCGACAGGTTATCACTCAAGCCCTTTAGTTGCTCTTTAGTGTGTGCCTCATCAATCCAAAATAGCCGTCTCAATGGGAAGGGGAGTGGAATCGCAGAATCCGCAATAAGATTAGTGCTGATGATAACGTGCAGTAATCCACAGGGTGTGCAATATGGCTCCGCAGTGTAACATGAATAAAGGCAGTTCCACATTTATTGAATGGTCTACACTACAGCCGTTGCCTCTTCTTGGCAAGTAAAGAACTTCAAAATCGCTACAACCGCTCCACTTTGGAATCGCCTCGTGTTGAGATTCAGCATCTCGCCCAAGGATAAGAAGGCAATTGACCTACAAATCTTAAGCAATTACTGCAGGACACGCTCCACTTCATGAAGCGCACCCGGGGAGAATTCATACTAATACCAAGGGATGCCGAATGCTTTCATGAGCAATCGCCCTGCTGCTCTGCCCTTCCGCTCATTTTCCGATTGAACGGACGAGAATGCGCTAACGCCAAACAAAGTGCAAGCGCCGCAGAGGGTGCATTCCATCCACCACCAAAACAAACCTCCTCCCAGTATTGCGTCTGCACTAAAAAAAGAAGCACCATCATCATGGCCTGCAGAAGTAGAACGTTTACAGATGGTAAAGTCATTTTGGATTAGGCAACGTATATTCTCTGAAGAGATCCAGACAGGTGCGGCACACTCACAGGAAAACAACCAATGGCCCATTAGGGTAAACCCTTTGCTCCAAAATGGCTCTCAGGCAGATCACGAGTCCAGCCCAAATAAAACCGGAGGAAACCTGCACTTTCCAGCAGAAGAACACGAGGCCACTGCCTTCCCACCACAACATGGAACACAGGAAGTCACGGGCACTTCCTGTGGAGACGGGACGGAAAAATGTAGGCTCACCATGGCAGTGGATTGTGATGTTAATCTACATTCCCTCCATGTTATCTGTGTAATCCAAATCTAAACTAGACAATTATGTAACTGAAAAGCATGGCATGGGTCCATTGATCTCTGTCAGTGTGCAGCCGCCAAAAAAAAAATCCAAAAAAAAAAATCAATATTTTAGATGACAGGCTATGCGGGGATTTCATGTTGAAGAGCAAGTTAATGATTTGCGAGGATATCTTTAGATAACGTTTACGCAATAACAACCTAGTAAAATGTATGCATGTATGACTCAGTAAGCTGCTGTCATGTTAAGGCTTACCAAGGCACAGCGCGCCATTGACTGACCCGTTCATTGCGTATGCGCTACGAGGGCACACATCTATGTGACTTGGGGATTGGCATTTGGGAGGGTTAAATTGTTTCTGGGATGTTCTGGACTCCTGTTTTGATGCCAGAAAAAAAATAAAGAAAGAAAAATCTACCACCGGAGTTGTCATGGGGGGGGGGGGGGGGGTAGCTCAAAAAAATTGCTCAAGGGTATTAAATAGTACACTCCCTTTTTTTTCAATTGTTTTAAAATATGATTAATAAACAATCAGTTCCACACACGCCACCGATAAAATACTATTAACTCATTCACTGCCATTTACATATTTATTTGTCTTTTCACGGTCCAACTATTCAATCCCAGGAATTTTTTTTTTTTTTCCCCAAAAATGTTTTCAAACAATAAAGTCAAAGAGGGTCTGAAAATGTCTGGCAGTGAATAAGTTAATGCTCAACCCTAACGTGAATAAAAGACTGCAAGTGCAACCGTGCCATTGCAATTTTACGCTTTAAAGGCTCTGCATTTGGGCTAACCAGGGTGAGTCAAGGCTGGGTGGAAGCAACTTTTCAGTTCTCAACTGCAAGATGATTTCTCAACATTCCCATTCTCACTGCTCCATGTGGCAAATGTGGTTTACATGATAATGACAACTGGCAATAACCTTCGAAAAAACCCAATCATTTTATAGTGTACTTGAAGAGCATATGTTATATTTCTCACTTTCCTGGAAGCCCCCTCCCCACAAGTCATACATCATTGCTAAGTAATTCTGCCATTGGCCTGTAAACACTCAGCTTGTTAATTTGGAAAGGATTGCTCTGGAGACAGTGATGCTGTTGCAGTGTGTAACAGATGAAAAGTGAAAAGGCTGCACTTGGTTTGCTCAAGTTACGTCACTTGGAATGACGCGGTGGAGCATTAAGTTGTTCACTTCCATTGAAATGTAGAAATAACCTTCAACATCAGGGTTCCAGGAAGATGCTGTTTATTTTCTATTGTAGACATTAAAACAATGCGATGAAATAACATTGTTACCTTAAAAGGGAAATCAACCCAAACATATTTTTTTCAAGAATATGTTCCCAGCAGGCCCACTAGTTGAAAAGCGGCACTCTGATTAATATTGCGTTTGTGGAATATAAGCAGCAAAATCCAACCGTTTTTAGCCATCTCAGGGGACGGCCATTTTGTCAATTTCTGTCGACTAAAAATGACATCACAACTACCCAGGGCTCAGGTAATGACCAATCACAGCTCGCCTGTATTCCAAAGCTGAGCCGTGATTGGTCGTTACCTGAGCCCTGAGTAGTTGTGATGTCATTTTCAGTTGACAGAAGTGACAAAATGGCCGCCCCCTGAGATGCTAAAAACAGGTGGATTAACTCTTATCCCACAAACGCAATATTCATCAGAATGCTTTGTTTCAACTAGTGGGCTTGCATAGAACATATTCTTCCAAAAAATATGTTTGGGTTGACTACCCCTTTAAACGTTTATGGTAGTTTGATTATGTTTAAATGGCATCATAGACATGGATCGAAACTTTTGGCCGAGCCAGGCATCGAGAGCGACCGCTAATGCGCAGTGGGCATGCGAGCAGCCTCATGTATTATTGACCTGTGCAGGGAACTCATGCTCACATCTCTGCCCCGATGGGTTTATTCTTAGCTAATGCCATTTAGCATGGCTGTAGTAAAAGCGGCTTTTAGTCAGCAAAACGCAGAGAACAACTGGCCATATTAGAAAAGGCAGAGAGGGAGGAATAATGCTGAGGCTTACCAACACTGACGCTGACAGTGTGGTAATATTCAGACATGCTCGGTCCTGCAACGTACCTGTGAGTATAAACACAGGAGACATAGCTGAGAAGTTGCACTCTTGTGCCAATTGTGCAATCTCAGTTGCAGACTCTAAATGCTGTACATTTGGGGGAATACCACGACTAACAAATCTGGTTACCCAACTTGTGAGAACACGAGTTTGATCTGTATGAATGATCAGAGACGGAACACGTACAGTCCAGACTGGAAGATGTCAACAATTATACATACCAAAGCGACTTCATTAGATACACCGGCACAATGTTATGACACAAAATTCATGTCTTTACAACATGTAGTACTTGTACTTGTACATGTAGTAAAAAACAGTTTGCAGTGGTATGAGCTCCAGGGCATGATACTACGTCCTGTAAACTACAATATGTGGAAATGAACAATTTAGAGTCTTCAATTTTTGAAACACGCTGGATTCTGCTCGGGAAAATGGAAGATAAACTCCACTCGGGCACATGAAGAATGACTTCAGTTATCCTGCCAGAGTTGTACTTCAAAAGGTATTCTCAAGAAACAGTACTATATTTATTTTTACTGAATGCTGTGTTCAAGAGCAGTTTATGTTTTTGAACAACAACTGATGAAACTAAACAGCATGTTCATCACATAAAGGTATTACCAAGTATTGCTACTTGGTATGGGCGAGTACTAAAATGTATGTACTTGTACTTGGTCTTCAAAAAAGTGGAATTGGCACCTCAGCTTTCGCATTCGATTCACTAACGCTTTGTGTGATAGCACAGCACCACCGGTTGGGAGGCAGAATATTGATGACAATTACATAACGGTTTCCCAGCTGTTCAATAAACTGCACACACTCACTTAAAATTTCCAACTGCAATCGATCAGTTTTATTCCCATCATTAAGGGCACAAACATACCATTCATTGATCACCGCCGTATTTGACCCCGTACACTAATCTGCCTCATATTGGCTCATTATTGGACACGGGTCTGTTACCAAAACAAAAGCAGTAGATTGAAGGCGACCATCTGAGTGACGAGTAAATATATCCAAAGAGTGCAGCTGTTGATGCATGCTGTCACTGCAAGTGTGCTCAGCTGGCCTCAAGTGTGCACACACAGAAGAATGGCTCCGTTTTGAGCTCAGGGTTGCTGCAAGTGCCCAACGAGTCAACAAAGAGGCTGCGGCCAGTTTGCGCCCGGGTGACAAACTTACAAACTGGTGTCAGGACAAAAGTCAGCACAAAAGTGCACTTGACTCCAAAACTAAAGAAACTGACCCATGGAAAAGTGTCATCTTTTTGACTATATAAGTGAAATCTTGATACATGGTTGTGGGAATAAGAAGCCACAGTCCACCGCTGTCCTTCACACAGTCCCTCTATTCGCGTGGCATTTACATGTTTCACGGAGGAATTAATAACGAGCTGTGCGGGCAGCGGTCGCGTGTGAGCTCGCATTCTTGTCCCACGGCGAAAGCCCGGCAAACACAGCCATACATTCACTTCTACATATTTCGACACATATGTTTATCAACAATGGAGCAGCTGGATTGTTGCTGATAGCCACACAAAGCTTGATACTGCAGCGGCCAACGGATGGACAACTTTTAGCTCTCCTCTTATGACGAAAGACGACGTTTTTCATTTCTGAATTTCAGCCTTTGCACTTTGAAAATTGCATTCTATTACATCGCAATGTGTATTTGAATTTGATTAATTATTCAGCCCTGTACTGCGCACCGCAGTGACAATGAATAAATAATGTCAAGGTGTGCTTGGACGTCTGGGATATTGACTCAGGATTCCTATGACAAGAGAAGCAAGATGGTGTCTGTTTCGGTTACCTAGCAACTTCTTCCGACAACGTCGACGTACCAAACACGCTTGGACGCAACAAAAGGGTCGACTCCTTTTTCCCCCTCCTGGAAAAGTGATACTGCAGGCAGCAACTCATCCCACCAACGTTCCAAAAGTGGACGCTGCAACTGTCAATGAATATTTTGAAGCACCCCACTGAAATTTTTACATCACTTTGAGAGCCATCATGTCATGTCATCACCATGGAAACTGATTACCACATCAAAAACATTTTGATAGGAAGCTGTTTCTTTCATGAGGAAGCCACACAATAGTACACATGGAAGTCCAATTCCGCCTCTGGAAGCACGACCTACGACTGATTCAAAGGACTCATTTGAAGGTAACTTTTCAAAGGCGCAAAATGTGCTGAGGTCAGGTGGCAAATGTTCAAAATTCCATGCGAGCCACTGTAACAGTCAATACATAAAGCTGAAATGAGCTATTTTTTGTTGACCTGAGAATAAGGACGGTACAAATCTCAAAATATCAATTTACATAGATTAAACACAGGAGCAATAAAAACCTTCTGACATCTAAAATGAAGATCTTTTTTTTTTTTGTTGTTGTTGCAGCCACTGCCTTCAGAGGGGTGGCCATTTTCCATGCGCACCCGCCATACTGGATATGGCCATCGTATTAGCTATAAAATCTGCAAATTATACTCATAAAATGGTGTTAGAATGACATAATACAATCAAAAGTAATTGTTCAAAAGTAATCCAATGAGAGGGGCTTGATAATACATCTCCAAGGAGCAAATGAACAAAGCAACTTATTTCAAAGATCACTTTGCCACATCCAAAATGGCTGCGGCGTTGACATAAGAGTCTGCGCTCAAGTCTATGTGTATGAACTAGGGATGGACGATATGGACAGAATTTCATATCTCGTCACCTGTCTTCTGAGTTTAGTCATGGACATTCACAAGCTGAGCCGTGATTGGTCGTTACCACAGCCCCGAGCAACGGTGACTAAATTATTTATTTCTTAAATCATTTTCTCTATGTGCCAAACTGGGTCTCATAAAAAAAAAAAACGGGGCTCATCAAAAAAAAAAAAAGAAAGAAAAATGGTTAACTCGGGTCACTGGTAAATGCATTTTCAATGTGCAGCATTTAAGTTATCTGCCCCAATCCTTAACAGTGCCCCTAATTTTATTTTGCCCTACTATACAAGTACAGTACAGTATTATCATATTACAGTTATTGGGAAAATTAAGTTACTCTGCTATTTATTATTATTCCTAAACCTGATATTCAATGCAAAGAATTTATACTATGACTCAATTTGTGTACAATACACAAACTAGTCCATAGGGACTCAAAGACAACGAAAATGTACATTTCAAGTGTAGAACCAATACATTTCAGGTCTCCTTACAAGTCATTGTAAAAGGCCCCATTGTGTTACCATTCATTCATAATCTCAATATAACAACAAACCCTCATTCATACACATCAATTCATTCTGTCACCCACGCCACAATAATGTGACTCAGTTGCTTGAAGTCAGCCGCGTGCACTGCATTTTCATTTTTCGCTTGGTGACATCTTTCAAAGACACATGACCAACATAGCAAGTGAAAGAAGGACTTAAAGGAGGAAGTTGAGGGTAAATTGAGGTGTTCACTTACCACCAGCACGGAGGTCCTGACCACCTCGGAGACACTTTGCCGGAGTTCGGCAGCCGTGCCGGGCTTGCCCAGTCCCCGTGTAAACTTCCTGGTCTCCGGCTGAGCGAAAGTGGACATCGCTGCACTTCGCAGAAAAAAAAAAAAAGTTTAAAATCCTTTTGTGACACCGAGGGAAGTGTGTCTGAAATTGATCGTCTGTTAATCCGCCTCTGCCATCCTCTTCAGCGGGCACCACGAGTTCCAAACTGGATCATGTTGTGACGCAATCATTCCCATTTGTCAATCCAGCACGTTTTTTTTTTTTGTCGCTTTAGCGCCCAGATTCAGCGTGTCCCTTTTGAATCATTGCTGTCATAAGTAGTGTGCTCCTATCAAGGGTGTCATTGGCCGTCGAGTTCCAGTACAGGAGGCGTCAAATCTCGTCGCAGTCTTGGTGAGCTCCGCCCCCTTTTTGGCGTACCTTTCTCGGCTTCAGAGCCTGCCCACTGCTGCTGGCCCCTCCTGGACCCGGGATCGACATTCGATCAAATCAGTTTTACTCAAAATGAATGGCAAGGCAACGGTACCTTGAAATTCTAGTTCAATTTCTAACTGAGGAACTGGGAAGCATTTTTATTACTATTCCCAGAATTGCCGCTTTTCCCATTATTTGACATTTTACACAAGAAACAAAACCATTCACCTGTATAGAGAAATAGAAAGTCATTTTTTCCCCCAACCAATTCATACCAATCCAAGGACAAAAGTTCCTACATTTTTCGTGAGGAAATGTCTAAATGAATGGAGAAATTTTACAAAATCACCATTGTCTCATAACCCCGCTCAACATTTATTTTTTTTAAATCAGAGATAGAAGTAACTTTTCTAGAATAGTTTTTTCTCTGATTCCGAATCTGCCCTCGTCTTTTCTCGAGCATGAGGTTTTACATAAATAAATAAAATAATAATAACAACAACATAAAGCCATCTCTGATCAAAAAAATGATATTGACCTAAGTAATTAATGCCTCACATTCTGCATTTCCTACATTTTTTAAATCCTTCTGCAAGATTATACAGAAATTGCACTACCTAGTAAAGTTTTTATTAATTTTTTTTACAAAAACATTTGTGAAAAAAACGTGCTCAAAGCCATTAATATTATTGGAAAGAGTGGTAGCTTGGTGGTAGTGCTAAACAGATTGATTAACAAAAAGTTATTACATCAACATTTACAAACTTCTTTATCCAGTGGAGTCAGGGAACTGGAAAACAGATATGATTAAAAAGCAAATGATTCATATCCACAAGTAGAAATTACAGTTTTTATTTATACTTCATTGCATCACAGATTCCGTGCAAAAAGGGCCCCGATCGGTTGTGAGCAGTACTGGGAGCATAATTCTGATTAGATGGTCAAACTGCCATCCACTTATACTCCAAACCGATTATCCCCACTAGATAGTACAGTACTGTATATCTTGACTGACTTTGCTGCAATCACTTCTTGATAAATACTGACACCTACAGGTCACGGTTGTAAGCACACAGAGCAGCTGACTTTCCCCTGACCAAGATGAAAAGTGAAATCTGATTATTGATATTTTATTAAATTGCTTTCATTTTGAAAGCTCTCTTCCTCCTGCGTTCTGTCTTGAGCCTAACTGAGCTTTTGATTTTTGTGTTTTAACACAGAACGCCCACAAAACCGAATTCCAGGCATTTGAACACATGAAAAAGAGCTGATTGATGTCTGATAGTGGGAGGTCATCTGGTTGAATGAGAATCAGAGACAATTGGAATTTTAGGTTTCTGTTTTGTTATCACCAGTATATTTAAAGCTTTCTCTTACACAAGCGTTGTCATTCTGCTATGGTAGTGAACATTTTATTAAAAATGAAATGAAAACTGACAAATTACAGTCAACAGGGAAATGTAACAATTGTCTTAAAATGTCACTGTGGCTGACAGCTGCTTCACCGGCTCATTAAGCAAGCCTCAGGTTGTCAAATTTTGAAATTACAACAAAACCTTATACAGTGTAAACATACATTTTTTATTAAGAAACAAACCAGGCCAGGTGCACAGCATTGAGTTTTAAAGGGTGGCCTGTTTTACATTGACTTGAATTTTATGGCGTACCGCAACGGTAACATTCTTCTGATGTTTAAAAAAAAAAAAAAAAATGCATTAGAAAGTCAAGGAGTGTGACATAATTGTTTGGCACCACAAGTGAAGTTTCCTGCAAAGTCAAATGACAAAAAAGGCCATTGAAGAGAGTATACAGACATTTTTCTACTGTAAAACAAAGTGGAGGGGAGTTAGCTATGGGGGGCAAAAAATCAAAATGAGGCATAAAAGTGGGTGTGATTATTACAAAACTGTATAAAATGACATCCTTTCAAAAGGTTTCAGAGTTGAGCTATAAAAATGCCAGAAGAAGAAAACGCAGTCTCTGATGCAGTCGAAACCAGCGGACGTGCCACCATTAGAACAGTAAAAAAGCACCAGCATGTGCGTGGGCACATGGACGGATGTCCCACGTACGTGAAGACTGAACCGAGTCCAACTCAATGAGCGTGGGGCTCCTTGTTGTTCTGCACCCGGGCGCGACTGGAGGGGGCTGTTGCACTGCGGATCACCTCCATCCACCTGAGGCCAACAAAGCAACCCCATATCAGCCATCTGATACACACACATACAAATAAATGACATAGTAGGTTACCTTTCAAAGGTGTATTCGCTCTCCGCCCGGAAGTAGTAGACGTGGGATTTGAAATGCAGTTTAAAGACGTAGTCCTTGTGGATGTTTTCTGACTCGGAGGGAATGGTGACGGAGTAGCCGAGAAGGGGAAGGCTGGCCAGTGGATAATCATCCTGAAAAGCGTAGAAACACTCCATTAAAGTAGAGATACATTTCATCCATCCAGTTTTTTGTTTCGCGCTTGTAGTAAAGTAAAATATATTTAACTCATTCAATGACAGACATTTTCAGACCCACTTTTACCCTAACATATGAAAAAAAATTGAATTCCTGGGATTGAATGGCTGGACTGTGAAAAGACAAATAAATACGTCAATGGCAGTGAATGAGTTAAATGACAAAATATAATCAAACATCAGAGTGAATGAAAATATCAACCGAGGCCAAGGAAATAAAAGGAGATAGAAATTAGAGTTACAGTTCAGTTGTATTTAACTTTTGAGTCCAATTAATTTGCATTTATTCTTTCAAATGTGTTTTTATACACTTATTAGGCCTATTTTGATTTCACTTATGTGCAAAACATTTTAATAGAATCATTTAAGTGCACTTTTTCTATTTTTCTCAATTTTAGCACAGTCTTGTGCTCATTTAGGTTCACTGGCTTTTTAAATTCGGCATTTCAAGTAAAGAAAATCTTCCATCATTCATTAACATTTATCTGAATGTAAATGTGCGATTAAAATATCATACTACAAGTACAGTTTTATCTTGTGTAAAAAAATGTGGGTGAAAATTTTCCTTGCTCTTAGATAAATCGATTAAAAAAAAATACAGTACATAAAATGCTTCTTGAACAATAAGTGTTTTTTAGGATGGCTAACTGGAAAAACAACAACCCAACTTGTTAATATTTTTTTTTGCCTCAGGAGGTGCCACTGAGCCACGGAGGTAAATAATCTGCCATCCTTATCAGGAAAAACAGGATTTGCATTTTTGGTTTAAACCTTTGACACTTAAGTGGCGTTTTGAAAATCAGCAACAAGTTCAACTGCTTATTCTTGTATTCCTACTTATTTGCTAACGTCTAGTATAAAATTCTGTTTGAAAATGTTTTGGATGACGCATTGATAGTGACTGAGGTCAACAGTCTATAAAGCATTTGTCTTTTAGGCAAAAGCAGAAGCGGGATTTAAACCGTTGGCTGACAAGTGATGATGTGAGGAGTGCAGCGAGTGTGCGGAGGGAGTGAGGTCATCACCTGGTGGGACTTGTAGAAAAACAGACTGAAGTTGGTGAAGACCACCCACAGCTTCTGCCAGCCATTGCTGTTTTTGAACTTCCGCAGTAGGTTTCCCGATAGCTGGTTCTAGGAATCACAACAAATGTGAAATATGAATTAGGAAATTGGCTCTAATTCCTTTATTTTCTTGTTAACTTTCTAGAGTAAACAGTTCAGTCCATTATAGGAAAAATGAATAATTATTAGAATTTTTGAATATTTTTGAATCATAAAGTTTGGGACAAACTAAGGATAAAGCAGCAATTTCATTTGATTTCTTCATAAAAAAATAAAAAAAAAACATTTATGTGTATGTATCTCCCTTGGAACAAATGCTTCCGCTTAACGGACACCACATTAGGTACACCTGCACAAGCCAACAAGATCCAAAGCAAAAGATGATTTAAAGCGGAAATCAACCCAAACATATTTTTTTCAAGAATATGTTTCCAGCAGGCCCACTAGTTGAAGCAAGGCATTCTGATGAATGTTGCGTTAGTTACGCAGCAAAATCCAGCCGTTTTTAGCCGTTTTAGGGGCGGCCATTTTGTCACTTCTGTCGACTGAAAACGACATCACAACTAACCAGGGCTCAGGTAACGACCAATCACGCCTCAGTTTTAGAAATCAGGCGATCTGTGATTGGTCGTTTCCTGGGTAGTTGTGATGTCATTTTCAGACGACAGAAATGACAAAATGGCCGCCCCCTGAGATGGCTAAAAACGGGTGGATTAACTGTTATTCCAAACATGCCATATTTATTAGAATCAGAATGCCAATTTTCAACTAGTGAGCCTGCTGGGAACATATTCTTGAAAAGAATATGTTTGGTTAGATTTCCTCTTTTTAAGAAAAAAGAAAAAAAAAAAAAATCCAGCTTCACAAAATCAACAATGCTCAGTTTTGACTGCCATTTTCAGAGATGCACCTCCGTAACTACAAACAACAAAATCTTAGAAACGGATCATTTTGCAGGGGTCCCTTACAGCGCATTTTACGTGAATCCGTCCATTAGGCTGTGCAGGTGTGCCTAACGTTATGACCTATGAACCCACTGAGGCCTGTGCTGTCTGTCTTCTGGCTCTTTTACCTCTAGACTCCTTCGGGCTTCACTAAAGGAGAGGCTCTGTACTCGGTACCAGCAGATAACGCACAGAGGCACCGCTCCTTGGCCACTGCGCGGCCCCACTTTATTCTCACTGACTGGACTAGGGCCTTCTAGTGTTGGGGAACGCACAGACGCATGGGAGGGGGGGGGGGGGGCGGGTGAAGGAAAAGAAACGACAGACAGGGAGGGCGGACAGAAATACACAGACTGAGTAGGTGAAGCATAAGCATGCAGGTGCAAGGGTCAATAGCACAAAGGCTGGCGACATCCAGGCAAGGCTGCGAGAAAGACATTTGTTACGGGGGGGTGGGGGGGGGGGCGGTTATGAGAGAGTCTATTTATAGACCATCAGAAATTGCAAGTGGCTACGAGTGGGGAGGGGTGGTGGGTTGAGGCTGGAGAGAAAAGGAAAATTAAGGAAAAGCAGCATTTGTGAACATAGACGGGGATTTCACACAGCGCAGGGTGAACAACATCCTCACAGTTTTTCGTTGAGAGAGAAACCCGATCGACAATTGTTGCTCGTCACAATCAATATAAAGAAATGAAAACGCTAAGGAGTTGTCAGAGGGAACTTTTAGTGCTTAAAACTGGGCAGGCAAAGTATGGCCTGTTTCCGTTCTTTAATCTGGCCTACCAAGCATTTGGATTCTCGAAGGTTCTGTAATATTCATTCCATTAATTTAGGCATTTTCCCCCTGAAACTGGTTTATTAAGATTTGTTTTGTATGTATGATATAAACATTCAACACATTTAAATATATTTTATTGATTGTGTATTTTTGTATTTATAATGTATTTCTTGTGTGGTACCCCCTTGCAGACCAGATGTTGCTTCTGAAGGGGTTCATAAATAAAATATTTTCAACAATTATAGTTAAATGAACTATAAATGAGAATGACTTACTTTATTCATTACACTTTTTTTTAAACCTTATTCACGATTGAATTATCCATTGTAAAAATTTGATTAACTGTTGAGTCTCAAGACTTTTGTCCATACAATGCAGTGTATGCATTTAAAAATTCACACTAAATGTCTGACTATAATTATTTTAGATATATTTTTAGAACCTTTTTTTTTTTTAAGCATTTTAATATATTGTCAGACCTATGGCTTCAATTAAAGTCATTTAACACTAACATGCAATAATAGGATCCCATTTAATCAATGAAAATTCAATATAGTGGGTTTGGACCAATCATTTATAGTACATCATGATAAATATTAAAAATACTTTTTGGCACTTGTGCTATTAATATATTACATGCAGATGCAACTGAACTTCTGTCAAAAAGTACAGATTTTTGTTTTTCTTTAGCTCCTACCCAGCAAAAACACTAACTTCATAAACTGAGGATACTGAGGATACCGTTCCCACTGCAAAAAAACCTGCGTGAATCCACAGATATCAAACACAGAGAAACGTAGAACGGTAAGCGAGGCGGAGGGCAGATAGGTTGAGGGGGTTAGCTCGGAGCTCGACGTTTGTCCGGTACCTCCACAGCTATGCTAAAATCCACCATGGCCACGCTGGTGTTCCTGTGCCAGCACACGTGCACCATGGTGTTACCGCGGTGAGGGGGGGCCCTCTCCGGGGAGGTGTGCGACGTCGTCGTGTCGTCTTCGGACTCCCCCTCCGCCGACAACTCCTCTGGGCATTCTGGGAAAGTCGGGAGGATGTTACCGCGAGACAATTGAGCTGCACGAGGGGATGACTTGGAGGGAAGGAAGCTAGAGTAGACAATGTTTGGTTATTAGCAAATGACTCATTGATTTGCTTCTTTGCGGTCATCACTACGATTGAAGGCAAGAAGGCTGTAGAAGCTGTCGAAATAATATGAAATATTGACACAAACTCCTTGCTGAGATACAGACTGTAATACCGGACTCAGGTCAATTTTATTTTTTATTTTTTTACAAGTAAATTTAGAAAATATTCATTTTATTGATTATTACCTTGCTGCAAATCATATGAGCTATCTGAAATTTCTTTTAAAAAATTAGTGCAAATAATACAACAATAACAATGAGTTTACTCATGTGCAACATGCCGACAGTGGCGCTGTAAACCATATATACCTCTTCTAAAATGACTTGTTAAGATATAGAAATCATCTTCAATTGACATAAATTTACACATCCATCTGCAGATCTTGACAATCTCGAATGACACTATACAAACTCAAGTGAGAACTTTTCAGATAGAGGGGGCACTTTTTCCCCTGCAAGTTGAAAATATAGACCAAAAAAAATACAAGTTGTGGCAGTGCATGATATGTGAATAAAAACATACCAAAGCAGCCTCTTTTGAACTGAAGCTGTTGACTGATATTTTCCAATGAGGTTTACTTTTCTCCTGTAACTTGCCATCATCAGTGTATCAATATCAAATCTTGAGTAGCAGCCAATTTCACGATGTAGTTTAGCGGTCCGCAGGCCACTTTGGACCGGGCCGCGGCGGGCCGCACAGATGAAAGAAAGACGAAAAAAAAAAGTACAGTACTTCCGGTTTATTTATTATCCGAAGCTGAAAAACATTTTATTTTGAAAAGTGACCGGATTCCCTCCATTACATCCATCGATAACTGACTCTTATGTCAAGTTGTCTCTGTTGCGCAACGCTAATATTATTATTATAAGCTAACAAATGAGTAAAACAAACAGACTTATTTGGAAAGTTTCTCTCTCCAACCAGGAACCAGGAGTATAGTTACAGGGCCGCGAAGGGTATAGACTTGTATGAACCGGTCCGTGGGAGAAAAAAGGTTGGCGACCGGTGGATTAAGTGGTCGTCAGTTTGCACTCTAGTGGACACAATTAGCAACAACAGTTACTTTTCTTAAAAATATTCCAGAGGCGTGTTTTATCCCCACGATCTTAATTGGTGAGTCAGATTGTGGCTTGAAAAACAACAACCTGAGACTCTATCAAGTAGAGCTACATCAGAGAGATTCTCACATCCCATTCAAAACAATATTGAAATAGAGGACTGATTATTTTGTATTCCTGTCACATTGCGCATGTCTGTCCACCAAATGCAAATGCAAAGTTTTTGGCGCCGACAGCCGGCTCCGTCAATGTTAATGGTGTGTGTTAACTCACTGCTGTCAGTCAGCGTGCAGCTCATCAGGTCAGACGAAGGCCCGTTGTTGTTTTTTGCCATTTCTACCGCCATCTCAATGTCCTCCATCCACTTCTCCATCTCGGATAAAGAACTACCAGGGAGGAATGCACAAAATACTCAACTATCATGAATAAAACCCACAGGTGGAACGCGTACATGCTGCCATGCGGTGTTATCTGTGGGTTGAGCACTTCCGATCTCACCTGGCTGCTACCACTACAGACTGCCGCTGGCTGACCAAAGTGAAGGCGTGAGGAACACCCCACTCATCTTCACTCTCTCTGATCTGGAAGGAGACCCACACACACATTAGAGAGTGGGTGGCGGTAAGTAGGACAGCGAGGACCAAAATAGACGGGAAAAGGGGAGATCGCGCGAGGGAGGATTAAACACGATGTGGTTATCCTAAAAGCACGAGTGTGTTTTGTTTTCAATCTGTGTGTTTGTTTGTCGAACAGAGCCGCCATTCTGATGTTCTGCGCTGCTTATTTCCACGAATGACAAAGCGGTGACGCTCATTGGAACAACTTTGGGCGCAATTAAGTGCGACTCACCGTCATGCCATGGAGCGGCAGCTGTCCGTGAACTTTGAACTGATTGGTTGCCGTCATCCCTCGACTGCTGTACAAAATGACGTCGTTGAACTGTTACCGCGGGAGAACAGAAATGGAAGAAAATAGGAACAAGTTCAACATTAAGCCATTTTGAAACATGTGCATCAATATTTTTTCACATCAGTAACATTTTTTAATCACTGTACAGCTGTAGTAAAATGACAGAGTATTGTACCATTGTACTTTTTTTTCTCTCAATGAATTGTTTTGCTTTGTATTAGTAATTTACAATTCAAGATAAGTTTCCTACTTGACAGTTATAACTGATAGTAGCTTATGAATAGTTCTTTTTAAGACTTTGCCAAATAGTGAGCTCACACTTTTAAGTCCAAATGTTTGTTAACCTTTTGCGTTGTTGATTATTAATAATACTTCATCATATCATTATCGGCTTTTATTTAAAAAAAAAAAAAAAGACCTAAAACAAATTATAAGGACAGTCTTATTTTAAAATGGTACCTTTCATAGGTATGCAAAGTATTTTACTGTATAGAATATAAGAACACTTTTCAAACTTTTCAAAAAAAAAAAAAAAAGGCACAAGCACCTGTGGGAAACAATGAACCGTTGTAACTTACATTTTTTGGGTAGTTTTTAATAATAAAAAAAAAAATTGCTAATGAATTCATGTCTAATATGAAAACGTGACTTGTTACCAAGAAAAACATTCGTTGCTGTAGGCCTTTTCCAGACAGCTTGCTAAGGCATCCAAACCTGATGAACTCCTAAGAAAAAAAAAAAAATCAACACCAATTTTAAATAAAAGCAAAACAACACAAAAAACCCTAACTGGATAACTGTCGATAAATTCCGACTTACCCGACCGGAAACAACAAGATTGTCCACGCCAATCAGATCCTTCTTTAGCTCCAACAGCTTCTGGAAGTTCTCCATTTTCACGATGCTGCCCTGGAGCTGCTCCACCACCTCGGACACGTCTGCCAGAGCAGCTGCGCAGGGGAAGTGACACTCATTAAAATTGATTTGGCATACACAATATATCCACAATCAAGGGATTTGTGTTCCAAAAGCCCATCTACACTTTTATCTCTAGAACGGAGCATCCAGTTGCAAAAGTATTTAACTGTCCTTGAGATTTATTAGAATAAAGTCTGCAACAAGTTAACAAATGACGAAATAATATATAGTTAATTGAATAATTTAAAACAAGTAGAGTTCTTAGATGTATTGGCATATATATTTTTCATAGTTTATTTTTGTTATTACTGATCATATTTTATTTTCCCCAACATTTTGTCCCTTATTTCATCTATGTTAGGCATAGGCCAAAGTACTGTCTTATGTTAAAGTATTGCACCAGTGACATCTGGCCACTTGCTGCCAAAGAACTACCTTGAAATGAGGGGAGGAGCTTCATTGTCACATCATTGATATTTTTTTTTTAGTTGTCAATTTGCTGTCTGCTATAGGGCTGCTCGATTATGAAAAAAAATATTCATCACGATTATTTTGCTAATAATTGAAATCACGATTACTCAAACGATTATTTATTTTTTGGGTACAAAACAAGAACATGTTTAAATGTAAAAAATATAAAGACAAATCAATTTCTTTCAAACACTATAATTATGCAAGTTTCAAACAAAATTGTATAAAATTAGTTATTACAAAATAAAAGGTGCAAATGTATAAATTCATAAAATATGATTTAGTTGAGTGTAAACAAACTGTGCGTTGGATATAAATGCATATTAACAATCGTTTTTCTTACGATTATCCCAATTTTTTAATCGTATATCATATATGAATTAATAATTAATTTCACAGCCCAACTGCCCGCACAACTGTTTTACTTACACTTCTAAAAACAACAGTTCACTCTCCCACAATTCACTAATTCAGTCACATTCAGATACCTTCAACGCCTCACAGACAGTCGGAAATTGTAAAACTCTAACATAAGTTCACATAACACATCTACAAGGTCACAACTTGCTACTTTGGTATGAAAAAAAAAAATTAAAAAAAACACATTGAATTGATTTGAAAAAAAAAAAAACTTGTCTCGCTTGTACTACAAGTTCCGCAGGTCCTAACTTGTACTAAACGCTGATTGCGTTACCTCTGCAGTCCCTGAAGTCCACATGTGTCGCCGGGTAATGTTTGCACAGACGCTCCAGAATGTGCTTGTAGTGCACCAGTCGGTGCAGAGGGCGCAGGATGAAGACGTTGAGGGGCACGTAGCACACCTTCTGCAGTTCAAAGTCCCGGCAGAGGCCTTCTAACCTGCGCGACGCCCTGCACGCCTTCTCCAGCTCCGTCAGGGCGTCACTCTGTTTATGCAGGTTGGCTGTCAGCGGCTGTGGATGGAGCGGCGTGTTAATGAGGCTCTCGTCAGTCGTATGGAGATGATAAGAGTCGAATTCATCAAACCTTTAAGCCTTGCAAGTTCTTCAGCATGACGTCTCCGATGCGCTGGTAGTCTCCTTTAATGTGAGCGTTGGAACGCCCTTCCCTGTAAGATAAACGTCGGCACTTTTAATGAGTCAGCAGCAGCATCCCCTCAAAATCATTTGATGGCAAATCAACAAAAAGTCAAGAGGGAAAAATCCTTGAAGCTTGGATGAGAAGTGTTTCAAAGAGCCGAATTAGCCACAAGGTGTCGCCTTTGAGTAGAGGCTTTAGAACGTGATGTTATTGACTCTTTGATTTAAATCGTCTTTTATTTGGATTTTTTGGGGGTGTTCAGCATGTCTGTCTCACAGTTGTGGAATTCTGGGTTTGAATCGCATTCATGTGACCCCAAAAATATGCACGCAATCGACTGGCCACCAATCCAGGGTATAACAAACGTTATAGAAACGGACGTAGGGATGAAAATATCAATCGGTCAGTTGATCAATCAGAAGTCGTGGCAAACCACTTCAAATGAATTATACTCGTCTAACTTTATGGGGAAAGAGATCGTAAAACATTAGTGACCCTTAAACCAGTGTTTTTCAAACTTTTTGGAGTCAAGGCACATTTATTTCATTGGAAAAAAAAAACCCGCGGCACACCATCAGCTGTATTCGTGAAAAAAAAAAAAAAAATTAATTTGAACAAGTGTTAATATAAAAATATTGAAGAATGATGTTATATTATAACATCTTGAATGGGAATTAAATAAAGACAAAAGTATTTTAGAATGTTTCATGTTGAGACTTACTCAGTGTGAAACGCGGGCCTGATTGGATAAACATGCGTCACTAGTTCGCTTGTCTCTAAACAAAGACAATTAGCTACCAGCTGCTGCCGCTGCCACCTGCTGGTATGGAAGAGTACTACAACGTAGTAAAGGCATGATTACGCTGCCAGGCGCTGGACCGCGCAGGCACACAAATTGGGTGATTTCCCACGGCACACCTGACAATATCTCGCGGCACACCAGTGCGCCGTGGCACGGAGTTTGAAAAACACGGATTTAAACCACCTGACTTTCTTCCATTTCCAACTGTTCATGTTGAATAACAGGTGCCCAGGTGTCTCACTTTGTGTGTGCATCATATCCTGTCAGCAGATTACGTTAAAACGTCATTTGGAGTTTACACTTACAACAGAATAATCCGATGTGAGATTAAAAAACAACAATGACTGCAGTTCCGACATCCACGTTGACTTAACCACATGGCCGCGAGTCACTATCATGTGTTTTGGGGAAAGCACGGCATCATTAAAAGAGATCAGACAGCCCAAACCCGACAGAGAGGAAATGTCTGCCTCATGCAGCATGACCGTTGCCATGGGGACAGCGGCTCGCCGCTCTCACGAAAGTAACGATTAAACTAAAAGCAAAACCCAAAACATTGTTGCGTGTGTTTTTGTTTTTTTTTCACGCCGGGGTGCGAAGTGAGTCTCACCACAAAGCCAGCCTCTGCTCCACCTCCCTGAGAAAGCCCACGTGAAACTTGTGCAGCGGCTCAAGCGTGGAGAAAACGGCCTTCTTGAGGGAGTCCGGAATGTCCTCTTCCTGTCCGACGGCATTCTGGAAAGACTGAAAAAAGAAGGAGACCGTGAGGAAATTAAAATGCCATCTTTTCGCCTGTCAATTCGAAATGGAAACAGTCCGTACAATGTCAGAATAACGAATGGGGGGGAAAAAAAAAAGCGAGAGTGAGAGATCAGTGGTACACACTTAATCCTAAATTTTTAATACCCCGGTCAAATTTTGAATGAAAGTGAATAATTATTTGTTGAACCTTCTGGCTGGAAATTAAAGTGTCAAAAGAGGTGTTTGAGATATTAATGATGATTATTGCCACATGTCATGCGGAAAATTAATCCTGCACAATTTTGAGGGCGCAGCAAATTCTGCACCGTTCTCAAGCATCCTGATCATTTATGAAGCCTAATATAGAACATTCTAATCAATTATACATTTAGAACATTGCACTTGGTTGTATTGAAATGGCATGAATAATTTGGGATTTATTTCATGTGTCTTACTCTTTTTTTTTTCCCACTTTTAAGCCAAAATATGCACAGATAAAAATGCAATTCGACATTTGATTTGATGACCTTTCGTCATATTCTTTTGAAACGAATATTAATAAGCGCGGCGGGTCATGTTAGTGGTTTGAATGTCTGCCTCGAAGTTCCGACTGTTAGGTTCATCGAAGACACTTAAAAGCGAAGTCAACGCAAACATTTTTTTTCCCAAGAATATGTTCTATGCAAGCCCACTAGTTGAAACAGGACATTCTGATAAATATTACGCTTGTGGAATAAGTGTTACTCCACTGGTTTTTAGCCATCTCTGGGGGCGGCCATTTTGTCTTCTGTCGACTGAAAATGACATCACAACTGCTCACAACGACCAATCACGGCTCAGATTCAGGAAACAAGTCTGCCGTGATTGGTCGTTGTGAGCAGTTGTGATGTCATTTTCAGTCGACAAAAGACAAAATGGCCGCCACCGGAGATGGCTAAAAACAAGTGCATTTTGCTACTTAATTTAGAATTCCACAAGCGCAAAATTAATCAGAATGCCGTGTTTCAACTAGTGGGCCTGCTGGGAACATATTCTTGAGAAAAATATCTTTGGGTTGACTTCCTTTGAATAGGTGAGAATGCGAGTATGAACCGTTGTTTTTCTACATGTGCCCTGCGATTGGCTGGGGGCAAGTCCAAGATGTACCCTGCCTCTTACCCAAAGTGAATTAAGATATGAGGAATGGATAGATGGATATTAATGATTAAGAAAAAATAATTGATTCTGTGTTCTACCTTGCGACATTGAAGTCCTTAAAACTGCAATGCGAATTAAAAAAAATAAATTCATTAATAACTCATTCTTAAAAGCGTCATTTAGTTGCACAAAAGAGCTCACACAGCAGAGTGTAATTCAAATTTCCTCTTGGGGGATTATAATCTGTTTAATAAAAGAAAAATTGAATTGGATACAGACAATAGAAGAGCTTTATTAAAAGCTGGGAAAAGGACGAGGGTCTTTTGGGGTGGGGTGCACCGGCAGTTCAAGATGACTTCAACGGCGACGTACGGCTGAAGGGATTTAGCGAGATGGCGCGCATGGCTGAAGAAAGATGGGACACAAGCCAACCCAAATATTTATGAGATAGGAGAGACTTTTTTGCTGAAGATAGCAAGGTGATAAAAGCGTCAAGAAGAGAGATTTGTACACGTTGAAGCGCACTTTAAAATATTCACAGGCCACAACATTAGGAACACCAGCACAAACTAAGAGGATTGACACAAGATTAGTTCTACTGTTCACATGATTGCGGTAGGCGCATCATATGGAGTTTTTTTTTCTCTCTTTTTTCTTGTGAGTCGGGTCATGCAATATCTCAGGGCATCCGTACTTTCTCCTGCTAACTTTGTCAAAATAAGTCTTTTTTTCTGCCTTTCTCCCAACGTCAGCTGGGACTAGCTAAAGCTACGTTTGACCGTGACTGAACAGAATAAACAGTATAGAAAACAGATGGATGACACTGCCAGCAGCAGCAACAATAAAACAGAAACAACTTTTAACTCACTGCCATACCTTTTCAGACCCTTTTTTACCCTAATGTTTGAAAAAAAAAAAAAAAAAAAAAAAAAAAATCGAAAAAAATAACAATAAATTCCTGGGATAGAATGGCTGGACTAATAAATACGTCAATGGCAGTCAATGTGTTGATACAGCATTTGGATTGGCTGTCCTTAAATGCGTACCTGCGGGCGTACCCAAAGTTGTAACCATCGTGAGCGTTCTACTGAATCTCCTGAGAACTCCGACTAAATAAATAATTTTCACGCTTCAATTGATGCGTGAAATCGACATAAAGTCAGAAATAGGCAGACAGAGCTCGTGTAAATCTCTTCAAATAGAAACAGTGACGCGTCAGTGGCCTTGAGCGATTTAGACACTTCCCAGTGCGTAGTGTGGAGAATGGCTCCAAAAATGTAATCTTTCAAAAATCTGCCCATGTCACCCACCGCCTGCCTCGATGGCGCAGCCGACCCAGATAATTGATGCGCTCTCCCCCAGAGGACGGCGAGAGGAGAAAACAAACAGTAAAGCGACACGTCAGGAAGTGGCGCCCCGGAGTCATCTTACCACGGTCACCACCTCCAGGTCTTTGACGTACGTCCTCTCTGTGGTCAGCAGCTCCTTGGCGATGAAGTAGGCCCCGTCTGTGGGGAACCTCTGCCAAGGCATCAAACAAAAAGGAGGTTCAGCCAAGAACAACTCCAGATCTTGATGTCGCCATCATCACTAATGCTACAGTACATGCAGTAATCACGCTTAATATATTTGGATCTTTCATTGTATTCTTATTAGGGCCGTCAAAGTTAAAGCATTAACTACGGAGATTCATTTGAATTTTATAACGCACTAAAAAGAAATGAACTCAGTTAACTCAAGTTTTATTTACTCCCTGTCGCAGCTGACCTCTGCTCGCTGTGCAGCCAAATTTAGAGGGGAGTCACTGTCGCAAAGACGGACTTTTAAGTAGTTTTACTTTATAATGTTGCTCGACGGCTCATTGGAGAAATCTAAAATAATTGGCTAAATTTGCTAAGCCAAATTCAAATACCATATTAGTTGTACATATTTGGCGTATCGTTCAACGATTGTATTTTACAGGAAAAGCATCGCGTTCAAGGATCAAAGAAAGCTAATCGAACAGTCTTTGAATCGAAATATACTTTTATTACATATACATTTTTTCTACATTAATTTCAAGATTTTAACTCAAGTAAATATCGGTTCCAAGCTTTGTAAAAAATTGTAGTTGAAAAATAGGGATTAATCGCGATCAATTATGGAAAGTTTTGCGATTCATTCGTGAAAAAAATTGAATCGCTGAACAGCACTAATTTTTATACAATACAGTACTATTATATAGTATTTTTCATTTAAAACACAAAGTGTTGTTTTTTGGGGGCGCGGGAAAATTGATTTTGATATATTGTACGAGTAAATTGCGCAACCCCCACCGTAGTTCGTTAATGTGAACTACCAAAATTAAACCAATGCAAAACTGGAAGAAACAAAAATGTCTATTTTTTTTTTTTTGTGACAAGTGACCAACTTTAAAAAAATCCCCAAATTCCCAAGCCAAATTCCCAGAAAGACATTTTTCAGAAATGTATTGTAAATATTGTAAATATATCTATCCCCAATCCTGCCGCCTATGTGGTGCATATTGAAGTAAACAAATATCCAAATCCAGATGAATCAAATAATTCTCAATCTGGCGCGCGCAGTCTTTTACAAATTGCTGAACTACCTGCTTGACTTTGTACAAAGCACAAACCTTCCGGCGCACCTCATCTTCATCATCGGTCCGAATGCTGCAAGCGTCGTTGAGGAGGGGGCTGGTGAGAGGCGAAGGTTGCCGCACGTCGGGGCTGTGACTGCCCACCTCCAGAGCCGTCTGGCCGTTAAGCAGAGCGTGTGAGTGGCCGGAGGACGTGGACAGGTAGGGACTGTTTGTCAGTGCTCCTATTGGGAAGAACGAGACAAAGTGAGCGAAAACTCGGCAACGGAAAGAAACGGGCTGAATGATTTGTTGTAGATGCCTAGTGTTCACTTGCTTCATGAAATTGTATGAGTGACTAATAAATACGTCATGGGAAAAAGAGCAAGTGACAGATATTGACAGAATCTATTTGAGGGAGCAGGGGAGGTTTCCCTCGCTAAAAAGATAGCTGAGGCATCTCTGCCTTCTAGAAGCGAAAACCTCAGCAGCGACTCACTCTGTAGTCCAGACGGCACCGGCAGGCTTTGTGTAACAAAAAAACGTACTGCAGGAGGACGACATTCATGGGACGCAACATTAGGTACACCTGCACAATCTAATAAGATCCATTGTATGAGCTGTATCAAAAATCCCGCACGGCATCGTATTAGTCGTACTGTAGTGGTAATTACGAGAATAGTGTATGCATTTTTTTTTTTTTTTTAAATTCATACACAATGTCATACACAAGCATTTTGATACATTTCCTGCGCTGGATCGATAGGTTTTCATCTGGAACACCAAAACAGCGAGCACAAAATGCCACGACAAATCTACAGAAGATTACAGCAACTAAGTAGAGACGCCCTACAGCTATTCAGGTCAGGAATGATGAAAGGATGAAAGGAGACGTTGAAAGGTAAAAAGAATTCTGCGACCTGACTTCATAAAAGCCATTTTTATTGACTTTCATATAAACATAAGAGAGTCCATGCAAATCTTAAGACACGCAGCACATAAACACAACAGTCAAGGTTGGGAGGGAGTGCAGGGGGGGAAAAAAAAAAAGGAGAGAATTCATGCGACACCCTGTAAGCCTGTAACACATTTTGAATAACTTACAAACACGGTCACATTAACAAAATGTGTTGAAAATTAACAGATGCTCAAAGGACAGTACAAGCAAAGAGCAGTGAGTTCAGGACAGTAAAACATGAAACAAGTCCCCACAAACATAGCACACAGCATCATTAAAATATGATGATGTCATGCCAGATCAGTGGGGAAAAGTGTGCATGATAGGGATGTAATGATTCACTTAAGCCCCGATTGGATTTTCAGTTCCCGATTTTTGTTTCGATGTTAAAAAAAATTGCTACCATGCGTGTCTCTGTGCACTTGTGCGGTTCTGCGGCCATCCACAAACGCAATACGCGATGATGTTTGGCGCAAAAGCATCATTTGATCAAAATGTGCTCTGCGTCTAGAATGAAAAAACAATTCAAGACATCATTTTCTAGATGAATTTAAGCAACTCGATTTTCGATGAATCGATTCAAGGAATCGAGGGAATCGATTAATCGGGGGCGAATCGATTTGAAATGGATTTTCGATTAATCGTTACATCCCCCGTGCATGACCAAAAAAAAAAAAAAAAAAAAATTTCCAAAACTGCAGTGGTCTAATAAGAAAAAAGGTAAGATCGAAAAGTTTCCAAAAAGAATGCAGAAAATTAAACATTAGCTGCATCATTGGGATTCAATGCAGAAATGGGAACATGCTTGTTTGATCGCCACGCAGTGAAAGACCCGTCGGGTTTACTGTACATGCGGTTACAGCTTGCGTATGGAAAAACAGAAAAAACAGACAACAGTTTCATGCAGACAGACAAGTGCATAGAAAGGTGACACAACACAAAGTCAACAAGTACACCGAAGCGGCCCCGAAGCAGAACGATTACAAAAGATGGAAACAAAGTGCATTGTGTACAATGAAGCTACTTGATGTACCTTGAGATGGTTAGATGAATACACTATTCAAGTGCAAAGAGTAAAGGGGAAGTTCAAACTACAGTCTGAATCTGAGCAGGCCACCACTGGTATCTCATGGAATATACACACGGGGTACATAATTAGGTACATTTGCACAATCGAATGAGATCCCAAACGCGAGCTGAATACAAAAACGTTCTTCGCCACGAAGGTGATTATAGGAACCGCGCTGCTGGTACCGACTTCAGTACACTGTAGCTTTCTTTGCAAATATAGAAATGTTATTGGATCGGACCATATTAGACTGGACCGGTGTACCTAATAGAGCGTCTGGTGACTTTAAGATGTTAAACTGACCCGTCTTGTATCTAGGACCTCGTCAGACCACAATTAAACATGTAAGAATGCACAGATTATGTTTTTAGACCAAAGATAGATGCTTTTAGGTTTTTCCTTCCATATTTTAAGTCATAAGGCATATAGTTAAAGCCCACATTCAACAGGTCTTCGAACATCTTTGCAAACTTTGTTCCGAGCACAAAAGGAAAACAAGAGTTTGTGCCAAAAAGTCTGTGGTGTATTCAATCACGTTAAATCTTAACACGGCACTTGTGATTTTCTGGGACCGTTTTAAAAAAAAGCATTTCTTATTCATACAGGCTGGGAAAGGGAAATGTCTCCATTACGCAACTACAAAAAAAGCGGAACTGATAAAAAAAAAAAAAAAAATTTAATTCCAGGAGGACCTGTGAGACATTTCGTTACCGTAAAATTTAGAAAAATAGGTGAGGTTCAACTGCTTGGACGGCAGATTAGCCAATTTCACCTACCGGTAATAAGCACGAAAAATATTTTTAACTACTACAAATAATATATATTTGTTCATGTACTTATGCCAGCTACGAAAAGCGACAGTCAGAATAAACAAATGATCTGCGGCTAGATGGCGGCAGATACAACCAAGCAACTGAAAAGGACCAGATTTCACACTGAGTACGTCAATATGAGTGAATTGAGACATCGTTAAAGCAAAATACTTCGGCTTGGTAAAGGTTCACTGTTCTTTTAACTAGCCGTTGATTATCTGAAAGCTATCGTCATCGCTGAACGTGCGGCACGTGTCCTCATCCGCTTCCTCATCCAGCTGGAGGCTACCGAAGGAAAACTTGTTTCTCGGTATGGCCGAAGTGGCCTCGGCCGGATCCCCAAACACAAGCCGGCTGTTGCCATCCCCCTTATTGACCTCCACCTCGGACTCACTGGACTCTGAAGCGCTTGTGTTACAGCCTTCGCTCATCTCAACTGCCCCCACATGTGCGGCTCCGCCCTGGCGTTTGCGCCCTGGACCGGCCTTAGTTTTGCCCGGCGGCGAGAGCCCGTTGGCTAGCATGCGGCGCTCGAGAACAGCCATCCGCTCAGCGTGAGACAGAACAGGTTGCGATTCTCGCCCGGGAAAGGAAGTCGCCAGATCCGGGTTGGCCTGAGGGCGGTGCTTGGCTTTGTGGCGCTTCCGAGAGTGGTGGGAGCGGCTTGGCGTGGCTTCGGTGCTCGCGTAGCCGTTTTGCTCGGCATGATTGAAGGAGCCAGATGGACGGAAGGTGCCCATAACGGGACTGGCGGGGACAACTGGTGAGCCGGTCACGTGTTGGAACATGACCGGGCTACTGTTGTGTTTATTTCTACTATGTGGCCTACGCATGGCGGCAACGTCCATCTCAGCAATCATAACATGTGACGGTTTAGAAGAACTAGAGTGCTCCCTGCACTGCATAGCGCCTTGAAACTCCTCCTCCTGGACCCGCACAGGCATATTCACGCTTCTCGAGTCCCCCCCATGCTGAAACGCAACCTGCTCCATGTAGTTCTGAGTCCAACCAACCGGATCCCTATTGCCTATATTATAATCCCTATCTTTCTCAGAGCAGGTCGAAAAGCAGCCGCCTTTAGCAGCCCGAGATGCTGAACCTGTTGCCAGTTGTTCGAGGCGAGCCGGCCGAGTGGAACCGCTCGTCTCCTCCTTCCCGGACGGCGATCTCTCCTCGTGGCCGCTGTTCCGGTGAGCCGGGCTGCCCCGGGCTTCGGGTGTTTCTTGCGAACTCACCAGTGCCGACTCCTGCCACTGGTGCTGCGAAGGAGCATCAACTCGGTCCCCGAGAGCTCCACTCTGGAGTGGAGAGTTAGCAATTATTGATGCTAAAATCTTGTACAGCGAACCCCCGCTACATCTGGTTCATCGTTCCCGCCCCGCAGATTTTTAAGTGATGATTTTATCTAGGTTTTTACAGTACATAGATAACCAAGTCCAAATTTATAATTGTATTGTAATATTGTATTTTTAACACATATTTAAAAAATGTCTTTACTTTTTTCAAGCACGTCAGGTTTTTGATATATTTTCATTTTTTAACTTTGACCTACAAAAGCTTGCGCAATAATGATCTTACCATAGGTTGCAATTTAATCCTATAACATATCAGAGAAAAAAATTCCACCTGTTGCTTAACCTAGCCCTGAATTACAGTCCTAAATATATTACTTTATTGCTATTATATTATCATTATTATTCTTCCTAAAAATTGGAATCAGCACATAAAAAAAAATAAATAAACATCTAGAAAAATGTACATGCAATCTCTGATGAAGAAATTTTGTATAAAATTGTTGACCGGTGATAATAACAGCAAGAAGATGAGGACACCTCTTCGGCGCAATACAGTTCAGCATTTTTATATTATTTGCTCCACCAGAGCTATATGGCTGTAACCTAATATCTAAAGTAACTTCTATTAGCCTAGTCTATGGTGTTTGGCATTATATGTTAGCATCAAGCTAGCAGACTTTGCTAGATGAAATTAGTATATGGTTTGGTTGAACATTTTGGTATTTAAATAAACAACGCTTTGCTCTTTAACTCATTCACTGCCATTGACGAATTTATTTGTCTTTTCACAGTCCAGCCATTCAATCCCAGGAACTTATTTATATTTTTTTCATTTTTTTTTAAACGTTAGGGTAAAAGAGGGTCTGAAATGTCTGGCGTGATTGAGTTAACTATGAATAAAGATTGAGTCTTTTTCAATTGATATATTAAAGTTATATTCAAAGTGATATTATCTGATATTTTTTCCCAATTCTTGACGTCGAAAGAGTGGGAAGGTTTTTAAAAATGGTTTGAATAAGTTTTAAGTTTTAATAGGGGTTTAAAACTCGTGGGAGGGGTAAAATTGGTAAAAAACAAAAAAAAACAACTCACTTCTTTTGGCACTTTTTGGTAGCGTGGAGAAGGCAAAGGCGACAGGCGGCTATTGTGCTGGACTCGACTGTGTTTCCTAGCAGACAGAACGCCGAAGGTCAGAGTTAAAAGCAACACTCCGGCAAGAATCAAATATGTCAAAGGCTTTTCACCTTTCGAACGGGAGCTTTTTGAACTCAGACTCCTTCACAAAGTCAATCACCTGCTTCTGCGTGCGGCCACTGTGGAGACAAGCAGAGGCACTGAGGGAGGCCATTCAAGGTGAGCAGAATTCACACCGTTGACGCCACCCCGAGAGAAAAAGAGCAGCCCCGTAACGTGAGCTTTTGTTACCTGAATCTGAAAGAGGAGCCTCGCGTGAACAGCACGGGTTTGGGCTTGGGTTTGGGTTCCTCAAAGAGCCGGAAGAACGCGTGGTATTCCACACAGATCTTCCAGAAGACTTTACAACAGTCTCTGCTGGCCATGAGAAACTCCAGAGTATCTTGATATGAACTCTGGGGAACACACACACACACACAAAATGCTTTGCAAAATTTGGCCTTTTCGTACACAATTTGTTCAATAAACTTACATTTCCATCAGCCCTGAGCTTGATGAGGAAACGTTTCCTCTTGAAGCTCAGTTTACGTACTTTGGACCAGTTGAAAGAGTTTATCTTCGTGTGCCCCTATGGAAATGAATACAATCAAGTAAGAATGGGATCAAAAAGATCTCCGAATCTAGTGAAGCTCACCTGAAAGACCAGGACGCCGGTGTGTGCCACGGCAAGGCTTAAACGCGAGCCCTCGCGGTCTTTGGCTGGGTGGAGACGGATCCCGTACATCTCCAGGCGCCGTGCCACTTCTAGCAATTGGAAGTCAGATTCGGCCGGTGTCTGACCTCTAAGAATACAAAGATTGAACAGGAATGAATTAAATGATACGTCTACCATCCAAACAAAGAAATTCTGGAATTTTTTTTTTTTTTTTCCGAAAACATTTTAGGGACATCCACAACTTCACTCATCAACAATATTGGCTCGTATGCTAATTTATTGTTGTTTTAATGCTAATGTATGGAGACAGTTGTGTGCAGTACTTGTAAATACCGTCAGACCAATTGATTACATTTCAGCATACCATCCATCATTGTGCAATATTATAATATAAGGCATGCGGGTCAACTGTGTTTATGTACAATTTTGCGAAAAGTTGTCGTGAAAGGAATAAGCAACTTTTCAGAATTCTTATCAGCAAAGAAGCGTTTGTTGCGCTTGCATTCGGTGATTAATGAGCAGCTTATCTTCGTGCGGCACCGCCGCTACGGGAACCGCGGCTTTGGTTATCAACTAGGCCTCGGGGGGGGGGAAGCAAGTGAAAGAAAGGAGTACATTAAAAAGGAGCAGCCGTTCGCCACTCGCAGCGAGTCCGTCGGTTTGATGAGTTGCTTCTGGCTTGAATTCAAACCATGTGAAAAAGGACCCCTGACATCACACAACAACCCAAAACCGAACCTAAACGTTTTAAACGGGCTGACAACAGCTGTGAATTATTTGGCGCGTGAACGCAGATTTTCACTGAGCAGCAGACAAATCCAAATCCACGTGTGGTCGCTAGCTATAAAACGCCTCACTAAGACGGTTGAGAATATGCTGTACTCTATGAGCAAGTCGTGCATATTTTCTCGTGCAAGTCAGCCAATCTATTTGAAACAGCGCAGTTAATGTTTAGTTGAAATGATACCCTTTGCACTAAGAATCTAAAAGAAATCTTGTTAGCATGCTAAAACTTGATCAAATTGATCTGTTTTGCCATTGACCTTAAAAAGGACAGCACCATGCTTACATATTCCTCGAGTGGAACTCCATGATCTTGTCAATCAAGGGCATCTGATCAGGGATGTACTTATTATTGAGGAGGTGTGACCGGCACTGACTCTCCTCAAAGTCGCCAATCTCAGCTGAAAAGCAAGAAATAACAAGCTTAAAGCAGAAGTCCCCAAGAATATGTTCTATGCAAGCCCACTAGTTGCAACAGGGCATTCTGATAAATATTGCGTTTGCGGAATAAGTGTTAATCCACTCGTTTTTAGCCATCTCCGGGGGCGGCCATTTTGTCTTCTGTCGACCAAAAATGACATCACAACTGCTCACAACGACCAATCGCGGCTGACTTGTTTTCTGAATCTGAGCCGTGATTGGTCGTTGTGAGCAGTTGTGATGTCATTTTCGGTCGACAGAAGACAAAATGGCCGCCGCCAGAGATGGCTAAAAACAAGTGGATTAACACTTATTCCGCAAACGCCATATTTATCAGAATGCCCTGTTGCAACGAGTGGGCTTGCATAAAACATACAGTGTATTCTGGAAAAAAATATGTAAAAATATAAAAAATGTAAAAAGTCATGAAAAATACGCTGCAGCTCACAAATGTCATGTTTCTCAGAAAGTAACATGCAAAGGATTGCATTCAGACATGCCTCAGATGAGAGATCATCCAGTATAATACCCACATTAAAATGGAAATAAGCCTATTGTGAGAGAATAATTGATGACACTCTTGAATCAGAAAGCCGACATGTCTGTCGCCTTTTGGTCTCGGGGTTAAAAAAAAGGAAGCCTTCAGAACTCACACTGCATAATGTGGGAGACCATCAACGCAGCACTGGTGTCATTGCATGTCAGACGGCCATTGGAAAGATCTTGTTTGATCTGAAGGGCAAACAGGTACCTGGAAAATAACAGATGGTGCCATTTGGGATGGTTTTCAGGTGATTTTTAGCATTAGACAACCACCATAAATCGAATAAAAACATTCAAGTTAACCATTGCATAATAAAAATAAATAAATAATCATGCACAGGCAAAGCGCTATCTAATATAAAAGTATTGCTTTGGTGCTGTCTTGGTACCAAGGAACTATATTGAAATGAGTTGAGAAGAGTCATTTAGAAAAAAGTAGTGCATTGCCACCATCTTGCCATATCTATTGACAAGGTTTCAAAAGCGGATTTCCACAATTCGTGCCAAGGCTCGGTCCCGATCCCACTGTACAATGAAGTTTAGGATTACAGTGCATCCTTGGAAGAAGGTTTGTTTACATTACTCTACAGCTAACTTTGCTTTCAACCTTCCATTCTTCTTTAAATTAGTCATGCAGTACAGTGTTATTTGCAATTGGCCATTTGCAAATGTACCTTTTCGCAGATTTTTGGGGGAACCTATACTGAGTTTTTTGGTGAAAAACGTATGTGCTTAGGCTAGGCCCTGTCTAATATAAAAGTACTGGCATGGCGCCATCTTTCATCATCTTGGTAACACAAATTTATATTGAGGAGAGGACAGGAGCTTTATTTACTCAGCCCACAACTCTGCCTATTAGGAAAGTTGTGCTTTGCTGCCATCTTGTGGCGTTAACAGGCAATTACAAACCTTCGTATGGATTTTTCCCATTCGCAGCAGGGCTTGATACTTGCGGGGAACACTGTTACTGAGCTGCCAGGGTGCGAGTACCGCTTTATGTCCTTTTGCATATGACCATCCTCACACTTTTGCTCAAAAAAAGAAAAAGTCCATACATAAGTAAATCCTTCACTCACTTGTTGAGTGTGAAGTTTTTTGCAACTCCAATTTCCCCCCCTAAAATAGCGATAGAACTCCAAATTGTACAACCTGCCGGGTATTCAACGCTGAAGCTTCCACATTACTACATACAGCTCTCAATTGTTTAAATAGGCATATTTCAAAGCAGAGCCAACCTAATGAGGCGAAGATAATATTAATATTGTGGAACAAAACCCACCGAGTCAGCTCCTCCAGCAGCTGGGCATGGTCTGGGGGAAAATATTTCACAGCAAACCTCAACGTTGTGTGCTTCGGTCCTGTTAGGAACATATGAGGTATCAAAATAGAAATTGCCGGAACCTTGTCAGATTTGCACCTTAATGAAAACCTCCATGTTAGAACACGAGAAAAAAAAAAAAAAAAAAAAAAAAAGGAATACTCACGTCGCAGCTGCTTGATAATAGGCTTGACAGGATCCAACCACACCTACGGAGAAGATAACATCACCATGTAATTGGTCTTGTAGAGAGAGAATTCCTGGCTTGATAAGACATTCCAATTATCCAGTTCACTTTATTTGTCCTTCGCGCTCACCGTCGTCTTTTGATGGCTCTGAAACTCCAGGCCAAAGTAATCGCCCTCGATGAGATTCATGTGGGTGCACACCAGGTCAAATAGCACCTTGCCTGAAGCTTTGACCTATGAACAGAGCAGAGGGAACAAAAACACACATTATGGACATGAAGAGTCGCGTTAGATCCAATGACATGATGACATTGTCACTGATATTTAAATAACCAGCGTGCTTGACCTCATAGCGTTAGCGTGGTAGTGTTTACAGAAGCTACATTTACCTTTTCTGTATCCTCAAATTAAAGCCTGCCCTTGACTGTGCATACGGTATTGTTAATCCCCCATGGACATACCTTAACAAATCCATGCTACTTATTGAGTCCTAGACACAGCTAACGCTAGCTAGCACTAGTTAGCAACATGTTTTGGCTGCGATAGAGTAAAATTGGTGTCTCTCTGTGTGTTGGCGTATGTGAATGCGTGAAGGCAATTTTGAACAGGTAGGAAAAATGAGAAGACAGGTGGAGCCGAAATAAATAATGTTGGGTTATTTGACTCGTAAATATTTGTGCAGGATATTTCTCAAAACCAAATTGCTGTAGTCTCTTTAAACAATTTAATATTAATGTCTTAAAAAGCCAAGTATACACTGTTTGATTAATTTGTTTAAAATAACAGTGTTATCTTTGCATTAGTCCAAGAAATCTCAGAAGTTAAGAAGAACAACTATACAAAGATTTCAGAATTAAGTGTTAATTTAAACCCGAATAGCACAATGACAAAAATGAACATTTTTGTGTTGAAGAGACTCCATCTACTGGTAGTAGCTTTGGTATAGTCTGGCTACATGTGTCATTTTGTGGTAGCTTAGCAAGCTACAGTACATTTCTCTGGTGGGTAGATTCAAGTCAAGTTGATTTACTGCATATAGTAGCCCTCGATCACAAAAGAGTCCCAAAAGGCTTCACAAGCCCACAGTTGACAAAAATCAACAACATCCTTCAGTGAAGCTAAGCCAAACTTAAAGTAGAATACATAGCTTTTATCTTAGCCAACTAAATCCTCCAAGTAGCTTATCAGACACTGTTAATAACAAACAACTAGACTTTAACAGCTGTGTTGTAAACCAACAATACAAAAGGAACACCCAGAAACAAAGGAAAATTCCACGTTGGGGACAAGTCAAACCCCTGGAGGTTAATGACACCAAGCAGGGAACAAGTCTAAACTCCTCCATGCACTCCACCCCATTCACAAAGGCACCACCTCAAAGCCAACTTCCCTGCCTATTGCGACACAAGTGACCTGCAGTTTTTTTTTTACAAACTTTCTGTGTGGTTGCTTCCACTGTGATGGCGCACAAACACAGCAAGCATTGACAGTAACACTTCAATGGTAGTCAGGTAAACACACCTCTCGTGGGATCCAACAGCAGCATTTTGGACTGCGGCACACCGGCTGCTAACTCATGAGCGGTTTGCACAAGCACACGGTGCATCACAGTGTGAGTGAAGATATCCCTGACTCGGCTAATGATCTACTTTTGTGTGAGGGAACGTTTCCAGGAAGCAGAGTCACCTCTAATTTTACACCTTAAGACAGACAGTTGCTAAGGTAGAAAAAGAAAATCTCTTGTAACAGCTTAACCAAGTCTGATGTCTTGACGGTGTTGTGCTCGGTTCTTTTTAATGTGCCGTCAATTAAATCTAGAGCTCCATCAGCTTCGTGTAAAAAGCTACACTTCCACATCCAAATCTATCATCTTCCCCTAACAATCCCCCAGGTTCCTTCCTTCACAAAGCTCTCCGCACCCTGTTGATAACACGGTGTACAAACATAAGGGGGCATGCTGCATGGAAAACTGATGATCGTGTGGAATTGATTGTGGAATGTAGATTACTCACGTCGTGAAGAAACGGAAGTGCGCTACTGGACTGCAACAAGCATGGACTTTGTTGAGTCATTCTCAACTAGCTCGGGACCTGACTAACAAGTAGTACGCCATCGCGCATCACACGGACTGTCAATGAATTGTGAAGAATTAATCAGCTTAATTTGACATTTAAAATATTCATAGATTCTCCATCCCCACAGATGACTCACACAGGCAAGTGATGTTAACACATCAGTATTCCGTATTACTTCAGCTGTATTTACGATAACAAAATAACTGTAAATGATTTTCAAGGCTAATGCAAAATGAGTTTGGAATATTGACATTCAACTTCTGGGATAGTAGTTTGTGGTATATTTACAGTTTAAATTATTGAAGCGGAAGTCAACCCAAACATATTTTTTTCAAGAATATGTTCCCAGCAGGCCCACTAGTTGAAACACGGCATTCTGATTAATTATGTGTTTGTGGAATATAAGTTAAGCAGCAAAATGCACTCGTTTTTAGTCATCTCTGGGGGCGGCCATTTTGTCTTCTGTCGACTGAAAATGACATCACGACTGCTCACAACGACCAATCACGGCTCAGATTCGGGAAACAGATTGAAGGTAATATTTTAAAAATAAAGATCTATGCGGACAAATCCCAATCATGTACAATAAATTACTATGCAGTGTAAATTGTTTATCAAAATAAGGCCCAAGTTACCAGGCAATTCGAACTGGCCAACCAGTCTGTCCTAAAAGTAATCTAGTCAAATCCCCAACCTTACGTAGCAGATTTGGGAATAGACTGATTGAAGAAAAACACAAACAAAGCTACATACAGAACTTCAAAATGAAGTCAACTTAGTATACAATTCTGAATAGCAACAGGCTCGCTCTACTGTTGCCCTACTATCTATCGCTCTGCAGAGCCAAGGGCAGCCTATGCAGACAAACAGCTGCTACCATAGGATGATAAGGACCGGAGGAGTTTAGCCTAAACAGTCTCTTGTCAAAAATCTATTGTTCTTCCTGACTGACAGCAACAAGCTATGTCTACAGAAAAGCCCTGAAGAAATAATTATACGACAGAGCAAAGGCTTGTGGAAGTAGAACACAATGACATTTAACGCTGTGACTCGCAGAAGCGGCGGGCAATTGGGCTACATGTGCTTGAATCACTGGGCCAACCACCCGCCATCACTCACTGTCACGATGCCGGAGAGCGTCTGTGGTCTCTACCGCCTGCAGGTGTGCCACGCGCTGGCGTCTTGTGGGAGGGATTTTCCCCAACCAACCGGGCTTGTTTGACACAGTCTGTGGTAGAAATCGATTTTTGGTGACTTATTGTCAGCAAGACCTTCTCTGACGGTTTAAACACCATCATACGGACTACATAATGTAATGTGCCCAGGGCCTTCAGAATCAGTAGTGCTGGATAATGTAACTTAAACTACATTATCAAGGGGAATGGTTTCTTGAGCCAATTAAATTTCAAATTCATCCTCACAGGGTCAGCCGAGGCCAGCAAATTGGCCGTCAATGACCTTGGCGTTTTTCCATCCCCAGATTGGTCCGTTGAGCAAATTTTGTTCAAGACGATTTCGACGAGCAAAACACATCTGCGGTGTTATGCACACATGAATGCAAGTACATGTATTAATCAGCATCTCTGGTGACTGTTTGTTTGTTTTGTTGTATTGTTCGATAAATATTCATTCTGAACTGCGCGATAGACGGCGAGCATGGCACAGTTGTGTGCTGTTATGTGGCGTTTTTGTTGAGTATTTATGGTTTCATGACGTGACAGTAAAGAGATGGATTCAATCAGGTGTATCCCCACTGAAGGCCTGCCGCAAGCGAGTTTAGTCAGGAAATCGTTTTTTTCACATTTTGCACATTTTCACAACAGTTGACCGTCAAGAATGACAAAAAAAAAAAACAAACAAACAAAACCAAAAAAAAAAAACATCTAAAGAGTGTGAAAACAGCAGGCACATGCTCTGTGTGCAGTCATTGATGTCCCGCTTTCATTTTGCGCAACTTAAATTTCAATATCGGAAGCACAAGAGGTGAAAAGAATAAAAGTTAAACGGTGCTTTTGTCGGACTGAAGCACTCTCATATCCTGCGTTGTAAATCCACTGTCACTAGAAAATAAAGCAGCATCCGAGCCGGGATGCGTGAGGCTGCGGGCCGATTAGATTTGGGGGGGCTGATTAAATGCAGCTGTTGCGCTCGGGAGACACGGTGCAACCGCTCCGCACTGCAACATTTGACACAGTGAGAAAAAAAAAAAGCGCTTCACTCCGTGCGTGACGTCACATTAAGACAGCATTCATGTCTAAATGCAGCAGTATATTAGTGCTAGTGGCATAGGAAGAACATCTTCAACATTTTACGCTAACATTTCTTTTCATGCAACGACAATAAGACACTAAGTTCTACGGTGATTTAAAAAAAAAAAAAAAAATTTGAAGGTGGTCCCCAGGTTACAACGATAAAGACATCCGACATTTCGTTGTTACAATGTTAAGAACATTCTGTATTTGCAGTTCATGTTCAAAATAAGTTTGCTAATAAGGTGTTCTGAAAAGGTACTTTGAACACATAGCCTAAGCATGTGTATGTAAGTTTTTTTTTTTAAGTTATTTTTTAAACCGTACGTTTCCTTAATTGCTATTAACATCTATTAAAGTGTGTCATGAACTATCTGCAATACGAAAATTCAGCGCCCCCGTGTGACAACAGTTGAGAACCAATGATTTAAGATACGAAAAAAAGTTTGTCAATGCCTTCATAATGCCCGTCATTTATACGCAGATTTTTGCTCGTCGCAGGCCCTAACCTATTCCCCGAGAATAGCGGGGGTCCGTCCACTGTACTGCAATGTTGCCCAAGTTAGCTTCCACATTCTTATTTGGTGAAGGGTGGGGAGGGTTTAGGGGGTGTCAGGGCTCATTAGGTTTTGACATAAGGGTGCCTTTTCTGTTTACATGTGTATCACCACTTGAAATCATGTTCGCACCACTACACTGACCTCCACATGCCCCCTCCCCCATTGACAGAGGATGTCTAAACAAAGATGACAGCAATGTCTGCACACACATGCCCATTTAGGTTCACACTGCAGGGCAAACAACAAGAAAAAAAAAAACCTCACCCAACCCCCCCCCTCAAACTTGAGTAAGCTCCTTCTAGCAAATATCCACCATGAAAGGTCAGGTATATCATACTGTATTTCCTGATGTGTTTCCCCCCCCTTCAAGAGATGTGTTGGTATGGTCCAGTTCACCCATGATGTGCCAGCCTTGGCAGGGCTTACGCTCCCCCCCCCCCCCCCCCCCCGCAATACTACAAGGATGTGTGTGTGGCAGAGGTACTGCCAATGCCCGTGGGCTTCAGGGGGAACAAAGAGAAGCTTGTCACGGGGCACTAGAGGAATAAATGGTGGCATTTGAGCCAGCTGCTAAGCCATTGTTGGACAAAGTGGCTGGGATTGAAAAACAAACAAACACTTTTTTTTTTTTTCAAGAATATGTTCTATGCAAGCCCACTAGTTGAAACAAGGCATTCTGATAAATATTGCGTTTGTGGAATAAGAGTTAATCCACCCGTTTTTAGCCATCTCAGGGGGCGGCCATTTTGTCACTTCTGTCGACTGAAAATGACATCACACTCCCTCAGGGCTCAGATAACGACCAATCACGGCTCACCTGTTTTCTGAAGCTGAGCTATGATTGGTTGTTATCCGAGCCCTGAGGGAGTGTGATGTCATTTTCAGTCGACAGAAGTGACAAAATGGCCGCCCCCAGAGATAGCTAAAAACGGGTGGATTTTGTTGCTTAACTCATATTCCATATTGGTAATATGTTTGGGTTGACTTCCGCCTTAAATTTTTTGCTACCAAGCATTTGGTGGCCTCTCGGGCGTGGTTCTAACTGATGGAGTAACACAGCGTCCGTCGCATAGTGGGAGGCTTAGACCTGTGAGGAGCATCATAAGAGCCTGAAGGTTATAATGACAGTGATTTAAAAGGCAAGGACGTGCATTGGCGCGGATGCGGCCGAGTAAGATGATTGCCAAGAACACCGATCGCCTTCCGGTTGGACGCAGCGTCGCCACCAGTGCCGCGCGCGAATCTCGATGCGATTGAACTTTAGAAGCGAACCGCGGCGTTTGCGCTCTCGGGGATTGGGCTCGGATTACAGAAGTGCTTCCAGTCGCGGGAGGATTCATTCCCACACTGTAGTGCTTTTATGGAAAACATATGTGAATACTACGCTAACTTCCCGGCCCCATTTCCCATGGGTTCAGCGGTAGCCCACTTATTTACCGTATCGTATAAGAGGCATCCCTGCACAGCGTGGCGTGGACTGGATGAATGGATGTGCGGGCCTAGGTACTCACACTGTAAGGGAGGGGTAGGGCAGAGAGGTCAGCGGCAGTGAGAGCTCATTGGGATTCAGGTCATGCGCGGCCGAGGTTTCCGGGGGTGGCTCGACCACAAGCTGCGAGCTGACAGGCGGAGAATGAAGGGTGCAAACCTGCTGATAATCGCAGCACGTATGGATGCACTGTGTCACACATACGCTTGTGGCGTGTGCTCTCCACATCAATAGCTTTACAGCTCTCACCCTACTAGGAAAGCAAAAAGCGGGCCAACGGGAGCGCATCCAAATGAGGACATTGCTTGGAAAAAAAAAAACCTTTGGGTTTTCCTCTAGCCGAGCCGCATACGAAAGATATTTAGGAAATAGCGGCGACTGGGTTGCCGCGGCTGTCAAGAATCATCCCGTCACGCGAGTCATGCCTTAAGGTCCCGAGAGGACAACCGTGAAAATAAAAGTCCCAGGGATTCCATAGGGGGATTTCGCCAACATCCTCAACCAGCACTACCAGCTTCCTAAGATCCTTAAACTGCTACAAAAATATTGATTTTGCTTGAAAAATAATAATTAAGTGAGCATCTTTGTGCAGGGACCTCCCGCTGTTGGCGAGAACGTCATAGATCAGGGAGATCTAACAGTTGTGGGTGTGAATATTTACTGACTGAGTGGCTGCTCGAGCAGAAAGGAAAAGAGAGGCTCTTTGGAGTGTTCACACAAAAAAAAAAAAAAAAAAAAAGTTTCGGTATCATCTCAAACGTGCACTGACGTGAGACGCCACTAAATGTTTTCATGGCCGAGGTTAAATGCGCCTAACCCATTTGAGTAAGTGGGAGGGCAGAAGGAGGTTTTAAGGCAGCTGGAACAACCAAAACGATTGGCCTCTCTCTTTCACCCGCCTGAATCCTTTTCAGAATGCGGCGAATTCTGCACCCCCTGATGCTTGGTCACCGCAACCGTCCCTGCAAGGGATTAACATCACTCTCAGGGTGGATGCTTCACTTCACATTTGGCAACAGTAAATAAAGGCAAGCTGGGAATGAAATGTGTTAAATACACACGTGGCATTTGCGGGGTTTCCCAAATTAAGATCAACAACGCACAGACAATTCAGAGCAAATGGGTAAGACTCCTAAAACTGATGGGTTAAAAGAAACCCAAATTGGGTGAAATAGCTAACCCAACACTGGATCAAAAAGGGACTTAGCCCATGTTGAGTTATTTATGCCCAGTGCTAGGGGCTGTGCAATTAATCCAAATTCAATTACAATTATTACACTCCACGATTTACAAAATGGGCATAACCGTAAAAAATGATTATTAATATGCATTTCTATCCAACACACTATGTTTGCTTACACACAAGGAAATCACACTTGAAATTATACATTTGCACCTTTTTTATTTTACCATAACTCATCTTATACATTTTGTTTGGTCCGAAAGGAACTTACATAATTATAGTGTTTCAAAGAAATGTATTTGTATTTTATGTTTAACCATTTCCTTGTTTTGTACCAAGAAATAAATGATCGTTTGAATAATCGTGATTTCAATTATTACCCAAATTATCGTGATTCATATATTTTTTTTTTTTCATAATTGAGCAGCCCTGCCCAGTGCACTGGGGTGAACTACCAGTACTGATGGATTTAAGATAAATCAATTAATTAATTATTAATTAATTAATGATTTTTTGTTTTTTGTGTGTGAATACTGTAGTCTCTACATTTCTATTGAAAGAAGGACAATATGCAAAGGCTATGAGAACTCCTTTGAATTGCATTATTCTGCTCATTACAACATTGGAATCAAAACAGGAGTTCAGAACATTCAGAGACATTATCCCCTCCGCTCAAATGTCATTCAAAGGATAATCGTTAATTTTCCCCATAGTCAATCAAGGAAATGTATTGAAATGACCATGCCGAAATGAAACCTTTGATTAAAAATCATTCTGGAAATAAAACAGATTTGACGAGACCCGTGACCGAAGCTGAAGTTGGGAATACAGATGAAAAAAAAGAAGTGTGAAAGTAAGTAACTAAATCAGCGGGCTAATCACAAAATTAATTGAGTGGAAAGGAGCGACAAGCCCCTCAAGGTCACGACAAGGAGGAGCCATGAAAGTTTTCACCACAAGCCACACGCTCACTCAAGTGTTTCCCCTCAAAAACCTGCCTGACCTTCAAACACATTTGAGACAAATAAAAAGTAACAAAAATAACATCAATAAACGTGTTGCTGATGAAAAAAAAAAAAAAAAAAAAAAAAAGACAGCACGTATGCTAACCTCGGTGAGATCCTGCACTCTGCTAAGTGTAAATTCAAGTGTGAAAAGGTTCATTTTGAGTTACGGAATGAATACAAGCCTGCTTAGCACGGTTCCACACCATCAGCTGCTTTAGTACAAACTGTCTATGTCCATCTGCTTCAACGCGGGGATGGATGGGCCTATAGGAACTCGAGGAATGGATTGTCTACTGCTCCTTGGCCTTGCTGCATGTTCCTGCTTTTAACCTTAATCTCCACCAGTAATAAATAATGACAGCGGCACATGCTGCTCTCCAGGAGAGGCCAATCAATTGGCCTCCTCGAGATTAGCCTTAAACGATTTAAGGCTTGCACAGTGGCAAATCCAGAGGCTCCGCGCCCTGTGATGCACACTCAGTTACTGTAATGCCGAGTGCTTGCGAGTTGACACACTGAACTCGATCACAAATGTGGCACACACATGGAAAGAAGCGTCTGTAACTCCTTCCAGCATATTTCGGTATCTGGAAAAAAAGACATTTGGGATTGAATGTAACCGTTTGGTTGAAACTGGGATTAACTCTCACTCAGAGGCCAAACATCAATAAGATCCTATGCAACATTTTAATCTGTTCAGGATTAGCCTCTATCAGTTTACCATCAGGGGTTTGTTATGCTAGAGGTTTGTTCTGTTACTATGGCATTTTGCAGTGTTTGTTAGCATTAAGCTAAACACGTTGTCATGAGGCAAAGCTAGCTCGTGTGGTTGTTTAAAACACATGATGTGCAATTCTCTTGTTTTATGTTTTGTTTGACAGTAAACTTGATCGGAGAGTGGCAATAAACGGCTTGAAACCTCTTTATCAAACAATAGTTCACTACCTGCCAATCAGCTGCTGGTTGTGAAGTGAGTTGAGATCATTTCACTTCCATATGATATGATACCTTTCTATTAACTGCCCCTCAAATTCCCATTACTGCCATTGAAAGTTTCCAATTTGTAATCTTTCCAAAACTCACCATGTTAACTATGCTAACCAATACGCCGCATCGCTGCCCGGATCCAAATAAATGTGATTTTAGTTGCTCACACATTACTCAAACCCAATAAGGAACTGCCAAAGTACGTCAAATCTTAATATGAAACAATGTGCAGCCTTATGGCAGCCTTGTTGCCTGGCAACAGTGTTGGCTAGGTGTAGACAGGGAATGACAATGTGTGGAGAGCACATGGAGGGCCAACAGAAGCACTTATCATCTGTAAATCATAAACTTTTGGACAATGGGTTTTGCCACATCTGCTGAGTGAAATCAGACATGGGGAAACTGACTATTGGGATATTTCTTCGGACTAAATCACGACCGACACGAAGAGTGCTTGTTGGTAAAAGACCTGCGTTGAGGAAAATATGGGCTGAGGCCACCCCGTGCTGACAGAATAAGTCTCATTTTCCACAGAAGTGACAAGCCTTCACATTGCACCGCGGTCGACGGGAAATTGTGCACCGACGCAGGACGGCAAAAGTGAGGCCGGCAGCTGTTGCTCCATATCTGCAGGCCGCCACTTCCTGGAAGGATTTAGGACCTGGTGACGACAACATTTCTCCGAGTGAAACGGCAAGACAGCAGCCGTAACCATGGCAACGTTGAAAGAATTGTGGCTCCTAATAAATGAGGGGGAACAAATTCGAACTCATTTGGAGGAGCAGGAAATGTGCTTAAATTTACCTAATATTCGTCTGAGTAAAATGCCTCCGTTGTGTTATTCTTGGGCGTTGGGTGCAATTTGTGTCCCTGCGTGACATAATGATGCAATTACTGTGACCACATGCGTGGATTTTGTGGGATAAAGTACAAAGGATGCTAAGACCACATCCTATTTTGAGTATTCTCAGGCACATCCAAAATCACTGGCTCAGAGGTTAAGCCGACTAGCCGGGCTGTGATAGCGCTACAAGCACGCACACCAGACGCAATGGACGCATGCTTGGCCATGTTGAGGTTTAGGCTTACTCTCAGGAAGAAACAATCCTCCTGACTAATTCAGCAACATATCAACAATAGATGAAGCAGGGCCGTGAGTGCCTCTGCTTGTAAGAGCTCTGAAGAAGTGCAACTTGAAGTGTTTTGCTTTGGACGCAAATGGATTTTAGTCTCGTGAAGCTGGATCACTTTTAAACCAGGTCTCCTAGGTAACGCAAGAGTATGCGGCATGGTTGCCCCGTGGATCATTTGTCCTGGCAGTGATACAAACTTATTTACGGAGTAAACTAGCGGCTAAAGCGTGAGGCAGCTACTCATCCGGTCGCTTAGCTAATATGTTTCATGTGGGAACTTGGTATACCCCGAGCAGGAAAATCAAAAAAGGAATACATGATATTTTTTTAATAGTTGTCTACGAGCCACCAGTTGAGAAGGTTGGCTATATTTCACGCCAAAACATGACAGCAGGCCACTTTTAACACTTACAAAGCTTAAAGGAGAAGTCAACACAAACATTTTTTTCAAGAATATGTTCTATGCAAGCCCACTAGTTGAAACAAGGCATTCTGATAAATATTGCGTTTGTGGAATAAGAGTTAATCCACTCGTTTTTAGCTATCTCTGGGGGCGGCCATTTTGTCACTTCTGTCGACTGAAAATGACATCATAACTGCGCAGGCCTCAGGTAACGACCAACCACAGCCGTGAGAATTGGTCGTTACCTGAGGCCTGCGCAGTTGTGATGTCATTTTCAGTCGACAGAAGTGACAAAATGGCCGCCCCCTGAGATGGCTAAAAACGGGTGGATTTTACTTCTTAACTCATATTCCACAAACGCAATATTAATCAGAATGCCGTGTTTCGACTAGTGGGCCTGCTGGGAACATATTCTTAAAAAATATGTTTGGGTTTGATCTTTAAATTTCTTCAAAGGGGGGAGTCAAATTTATCGGTAAGGGATTGAGAAGCAGAATCGGAATCGCTAAATTCTCATCAATTCCCATCACTACTGATGAAGCCACACCATTTAAAGGGCATACAACAAACACATACTGCAGTGTGTGTGTCCGTCTGTCTTTCCATCTGGTTTGATTGCTATTTTATCATCTTTATCGAGAAAAGAGAATCGCTCACTGAATGTTTTGAATTTCGTGGGTTTATGCAGCGTTTTGCTGAGCAAAATTATGTTGCACAGGAGCGTTAGCATCAAAGCTCAAGGTAGCTGACGTCGCAATTTTCTTCTTGGGGCACTCAATTAAGCTTTAATTGCTTCAAAATACAATTAATCAACTCCATACATTCAACCAATTATCTGAATATTATGCCAATCCCCAGTAGAATCGCATATAAGTGGCATTGTACACATTGCACAATGTATCAGGGTGGATTGCTTCAAGGGGAAACTTAATACAGTGTAAAAAGTCTGCTCTTAAATAACCACTGACCATCATTATCCGTCCCCACGGAGCCATACAGGTGCACTGAGCATCCATAACAGTCAAAGCAGTCCTGTAAATAATTCATAGCTAAATGACTGCTTCCTCTGTGCCCTGACTTGCATTAGCCACACCTGCAAGAGACCCAGGAAAAAAGGCTGGAGCAAAAGTTTCTGCCTTCACAACTACTATAATGGTCAACATTTATTAAGATAACTAATTACACAAAGTGTTTATTATTCCAGTACAGATATGTACAGCGGTTTATCATTACAATCATTTGTGCAAGTGGACTTTCAATATTTTAATATTAAATATTTTATCAATAACCACCACTTCATGAAACATACCGGTAATGCCAGGGTCATACAGTATGGTTATAGTATCAAACAGAGGCTGCAATTTAAATAATTAAAAAAAAAAAAAAAAAAAAAACCAAAAAAAAACAACGACTCTGCTTCATTTCGGTCGGTCGGCTTTATTTTTCATATACAGTTACAATATGTATATATAATTTATTTATCCATCTAGATAAGTTCAGTGCTTAGGAAGCGCAGTGCCCGTTTACATCTCATTGTTGGATGAAACATGAACATTTGAAGTGATAAACAGATTTGTTTGCATTTTTATTTGACATTTTGTAATACATTGATATATTGAAAAAATAAACACATGTTAAAATTGTAATTGCAATATCTCGTTGGGGGAAAATCTCAATTACATTATTTTCTAAGCTATTATTGCAGCTCTACACGAATTCTCCAGAAAGTTTCCAGCGTGAATGCAAAAAAATAAAACCCTAAACAACAACGCGGTCTTCTTAATTGCAGGCACATGGCTCACATTAAATTGTGCAATGTGCAGTATAATCACCACACTTATGTTGCAGTCATTTCAGTGTGGTTTAACTAATCAAATGCATGTGGCATACTGTCGCTAGCTTCTACGTTCGGGACCACACTCTGTCTGCAGTAAGGTCAGCTAAACTTTGGATTTTAATCAAATGGCCACTAAATGACTCGTAAAATTACAAATCCATGTCGACAAACTACGTACAGCGGGAAGACTACACTCACTGGCCACAATTTGGCTTTACATCTACACAATCTGATCAGCTGCTTGCCCCCCAAAAATATCTTCGGTAAATTACACATTTTTTTCATACAACTACTTCTGAATAAGGTGTTGGTTAGTGAGCAGAGGTGCGTAAATGAAACAAGCAGCTCGACTGCTTTAAAAAGAGTGACAGACAAGACACTCCCCCAGGACAAATCCACTAAGATCTATTAAGGATCATTGCCTGGATGCCCCCCGATGACCGTGCTTTGATTCTTTGAGCTGGACTTCCTCGCGCCCAGAAAGCGCTTCAACGGTTTGACGAGGGAAGCTTAAAGAATGGCAAAGGGGGTTTGATTGACAAAAAAAGAAGAAAAAAAAAAAAAAAAAGTAAAGAGTAGAGAGAACCTGAGCTTAGCTGCACTTTTGCTGCAGGCCACAAGAATCCACTGCTTGGCTATTCTCTGAGGTGCATTACACAACAGTTCGCACTTTAATTCCACAGCTGCAGCTACCGGTTTTCTTTATTCGTCACACTGGGGGGGGGGGGGGGGGGGAAGATCGCTATTGTGAGTGGACGCCTTTCCGCCTTGAAATGATCTTCATCCACCTGCCCACTCACATGTAGCCTTCATTTTCTCAAGGGAGCCCTGGATTCAATTACAGCTAAGTCCATGGCAGGACCCAAGTGTCCAGGTAAAGAAATGAAAGAATTTGTGATATATGTCAATAAAATACATTTGGGAATTACTGCTCACTGACAGCATTTCAGTTTGGATTACTGCTTAAAGAAACAATGTGTCATCATCATACTTGGATGACCTTAAAATAACAGCTTCGGTGGATGGTGCGCTGGCTTGTACGGAGGAAAAGGTGCAACTCGTGTCAATGTCATGGCAACCCAGGATCACGTGCGGTTGCGGTTGTTGGCTCAGCCAGAACGCCGGTCATCTTTCGTGTGCTTTGCCGCACACAAAAATGACCCCCCATAAGGTGTAAAATACTATGGCACCTTGACCAAGCTTGCAACTCAAGTTACTTGTATATCAAGCAATTTTCCCCATTAACATTAATCGAAATCTCATTAGCAGGGGGGGGAGTTCGTCATTCCGGGGTAGAAGTTGGCAAACTTACTTAATCTGTTGCTATGACGGTGTGAGAGGCCAACAGCAAATTAACGTCAGACACCGTCGCGATGGGCTTTGCTGAATGACTGCTTAGCAGTTTTAATTTGATGCTAATTAGCTAGCTAAATATTCCCATACATGCACAAACACGTTGGGTGTCCCTCTCGAAGGCAGCGTACTTTCACAAGACGCAGTATTGTGTACTGCAAACATACTGTACATACAGTACGTCACATATACTGAGACGTGAGTGTTGCTATTCAAACATTCCTCTGTGCCAACACGCGCGGCAATACGCTATGATCCGCTCTGGTTTGACTCTAAAAATTCCGATGTATTTTAAGGCCAATTTGCGTCTCAATTCGAGTCATCCGATTCGTGCATAGCAAAAGTCCTTGCTGTTGCTTTAAGCAAGCAGTAAACATAATGTGAGTCGAAAAAAGTAATGGGATTTCATGAGACAAGGACAAGGTGCAGTCAATGCTCCCAGGTACAACAGGCACTAAAAGCTCTGGATAATCTTGCGCTGTTCAGTTCAGACGTGTTAATTATCGACCTGAATCTCAATGAGGAATTCATAATTTATTAAAGGGGGCCGTGCGGCGGCTCACACCCGATCCCAGGAGGCTTTTACCCTTTATGCGAGAGCCAGGACAAGATCACACAGACAACACGGGGCCGGGAGGAGCCGGCCACACCCGTCAAATGCGACCCCGCTGCTCCCGAGTCTAACGGCAGGTCGTTCCGCCGTTGAGGAGCTTCATGAATGGATCAGAGAGATTCCTCAAAGGGGAAGAAGGTTCAATGGAATAATGCATGAACGGGATGGAAATGTCATGGCATCCACTTGGGTGCATCTGCCACAATGGAGATCACAGGTTTCTTGGTAAACATAAGCCCGCAGAGTCAACTGGATCATGAGGATGTTCCGCAAAAGGTACATCCATGCATGGTTACCATAGGAACAACATGAGGGATTTATAATACTTGGCAGACAGCCCCCACAGCGTGCAGAGTATACAAAACAAACGCTCTATAGAAATATTTCATTAGTGCCAGGGTGCTCTTTAAATCCTCGGCTATACCAAGGAGGTTTTTTCACACCACTTTACACAATGTTGCAAACCATTTTGAATGTTTAGCACATTGCTGGGAATATTGGTGGAGTAGTTTAATTTTTGTGATGCACTTTATAAAACCAAAACAAACCAGCATATTGTCACTGTGTGAATAAAGAGAGGCGATGTAACAATGCTGAAGGGCTCATATTATTAATAATCTGTGAAAAACGAGTTTTACTAATTGAGCTAAAATCACAAGTTTCCTCTTTTTCTCTTATCTCATAATATGCGTGTACTTCACGCATGTACAGCAACACACTGCCCATAAGAGGCCAATGCGTGCACATCAGGAACAGCCGATATTTATTCGTATTTATTTTATTTTTTCATTGCTATTATTTGAGTACATTCTTATTTTACTTTTGTACTCATTTAGGCTCTTGTTCTTTCAAGCTATAATTAAAGATTCATTTTCACGAATTCAAGCAATTTCTATTGTCGATTGGACTCCTACTGATGGTTGACAATTTGAAAGTTGTTCGGTTGAATTCTCAAATCATTTAAGATGCCCAGAACCATGAGAGTACTAGCGCCTCAAGTTATTCAAAATCAATACCTTAATAATCAGTAACATTAGTTGCAATTCGTGTCTATATCGGGTGATGCATTCATGTGTTAATTAAATGAGCTGCTCCACAATCACCCCTCCCCTCCTTTGAGTGTTAGAATCACGCATCATCATTTATCTCCATGCCCCCCATAAAGATTAAATATCGTTCCCAACATTCCAAGCATCTTAGTATTCTCATCAGCCATCACTTTATTCCCACACTTGCTCATCTTCCGTGGCTCCTGCCCTCTGCGACAAAATTACATTGCCAGCATATGAGGGAGGAGGAGATAAGATACCCTTGCACGACTCACCCCCCCCTCCCACACCCGCTCCCCTTAGTGCAAAATGTCAATTTTCAGCTATGAGAAAAAGGCAAGCATGAGTTCATAGATCATGTGAGTAAAGGGCAGACAAACAGCTGGCGCGAGGATGACGCAAGACTTCCTTCAATGAATGTGGAATCACTGGGGAAATGCATGCCAAGCCCACACACGACGAGGTCATCCAACAATAACAAAAAAAAAAGAAAAAAAAAAAAGTAATTTTAACTACTGTGTTTTTTTAGGCCACTCCTTCTCTAAAAGGATATGTTCATAATAATAAACCTCTGAGAGGGTGTCCTTTGTCTATGCTGTATTGTGGATATGTGTGTGTCTGTTTTTTTTTTTTTACACTTTTACCCAAAACAAAAAAAGTGTGAGGTGCATTTGTAAGGTGGCTTTTATTTATTCACTCTTAGGGCTGTATGGCGCTATTGAATATTTTTAGAATTGATTATTTGAGTAACCAGAGCAAAATAGATATTGAGTTGTGAACTCAGGCTAGCAGCTAGCGGTTAACTGGCTTACCCAACCGTTAGCCAGATTGCATCTTTGAGTACCTGGGTTTTAGTTGTGACCATGCAGCTAGTGTAAGAATGTGCTTATTATTAAGCGTATATTTTGTAACCATTTGGTAAATAAAGCAATTGAAAGCGCAGCGGCGGATGTGTCTATCCATGACCACCTCTGGGGCATCAAGCTAGCAGTCGTAGGCTGTAGTAAATTAATGTTGCTAATGATGTTTATATTCACTTTTTTTTTTTTTTTTTAACTACAGCTTACTTAAAATTCCTACTCGGCTAGACTTTGGAGATTCCACTGCAATGGATAATAGCTTTACAGAACAATCTCTCAAGCTAATGCGCAAGCCATCATCTATAAACAGCTGCCATTGTGACACATTATACAGTACAAGGTGCAGATTCAGAAGAACATGATAGCACTTCACTCGCACGTTCCAGGGGACATAGACGCAGCCATGGCAGCTGACAGCAGCGCCTTCGATAAAAGTGACACCAGAGAGGAGACCCGGAGACCGACTGTTATGGAATATGTTTTCCGTAATTGTTGTGCGGCCGAGTATCCCCGCGCTAACACAAGAGGCTCTGCGTGGAACCCCCATCACCCCAGCACACATCCCTCAACCTCCCCCTCACCACTACTACTTGCATATCAGCGGAAGACTGTCTCCACTGACGCTCCTCACCCACCCCTGTTGTCGCCATGGCAACCCACACGCAGGCCGCCTGATTCTGTGTAACCTTTCAAAGATTCAGCTTGCACTTAATTGTGATGTACTGTATCTTCACAGGGGGACTCTAGAGCCATTCGAGGAATGTTACTGGCTGCGTTAAAAAAAAAAAAAAAAAAAAAAAAAAAAGACAACAGATTAAAAGCAGCGAGAAGCTATCCTGCTGGGAAAAGAACAGGAGCAAGAAACATCTATTTTAAGATTCCCCAAAGTGCGAACAAATAATAAAATATGTTTAGTGAATAGATGTGGAAACGATGCCTAGATAGCGGCAATTCCCAGCATTATTGCCGCATCAAAATACCGTCGACGTCTCCCTTATGGGGTTGCAATCATTTTGTTGGTTGACAGCGAGGGTGTAATAAAAGGAGGGCATTTATCGACACACTTTCACCGTTCCTTCATTTGCATTCCTCATTAAGGGCAAGGCCCACTCAGCTGGTTGGAACGAAGTTTATCACCATCTCCTTAGATTTAAACGGGACTTGTAGTTTCATTCATCCCTGCAGCCTGACTCAATCAACCTGAAACCGACCATCTGCATTCAGGTACTGAAAAAATAAAATAAAAATAGCATTAATAGTGGATGACTCACATGAGAGAACGGGGAGGAAACACTAATGGCTTTTGAAAACTCTATAACATGGTACAAAAGGGAATTTGCTTCATGGCAGCTTCCCATTGCTCTTCAAAAAATTCCACCAGCCAATGAAATTCTCTTACAGCCAATGAAAACTTGTTAAAAAAAGAAAATCTTCTCCCAAATCATGCCCACTGTGACTAAATCACTGTGCCATTTCTACGCCCTGAGCAATGTAAGCGAGGAGAAGCAGACTGCATCCACCACCATGGCGGCCGGGTTTAAAAGGATTTAGGGCGCCGCTCCATGACAAGAAAAAGAAACATTCACCCCCACCCCCAAATCTGAGCTCTGCCGCTCCTCCAAGTCAAGATGTCGTATTAAAAAATACACCACGTGAAACATGAGCTACTGAGAACCTTTGGTAGTCTCCTAAAATAATAAAGCAATTTGTAAGAGGGAGGTACTCCTGTTGAGAATAAAAGTGGAGTTCCAGAATTGAAAACTATTTAGGGGTATATATATATTGAATAGCTATGTATCAAACATGTTTATCCGTTCACACATTTTTTATTATCTTCATTAGGATCAGGTGTGAGCTGAAACCTGTCCTAGCAACTATGGGGGGGAAGCAGGATTCACCCTGCACTAGTTGCCAGCCAACCGCTGGACACACACTGTATATCATTTAGGCAAATGACAGGCAATTTAAGTTTTCCTAACATTAATCCGTACTCTTAACTTTGCTGTAACATCTTTAAGCATGTTTATTGAACAATGTTTCAGGTTTGCGTAATGGTGATTAAAAAAAAAAAAAAAAAAAATCATTATTACAATACATTTTTGACAGTATACATCTCCGTTAAAAAAATTGTAACAAAAGGTTCAGGGAGTTTTCCACAGTAAATTAAATGTTAAACATTCACATATCTTTGTTTTGATTTCCACAGTTTGAAATTGATTTATTATCAGCCAGCAGAGTTTTAAAAGAGCCAAATATCGGTGCCGATAATCGGCCCGGCCGATAATCGGTCCATCCCTAGTAAAGATCATTTGAGATACGAGTTAATGTCGAGGCACCACTGTTTTGCAACTATCTTCAAGTGAGGGGAGGAGCTTCATTCAATCAGGCCATAGCCTTGTCTAATTTTTTTTTTTTTAAGTGCTTTGCCGCAATCTTCTACGCAACTTAAAACCTTTTTGGGATGGAGCGTCAATTCTCACTATGGGTTCACTATGTGGAATTTTCAGGCTCTGCTCCACAGTTGGCAACTGCCATCCAATACACTCGGCTCAGTCGGTCAAGGGACAAGCACACTGAGGAGCGAGTTGAAAGAAGCCCTTCATGATGTAGTCAAGTCCTCGTTGCCATTCAACTGCTAACAAGGCGCGCTGCAACTGCGCTAATTGGGTCCCATCGCAGTGAATGGGTTGACAGTACGGTGGCTTGATAAGCACTCTTGAGAGTCCGACTGAAATCCATATGGGTGCTTTCTTTACAGTCCTCTGCTGGCCTGGGTGGTCTCTGAACAATTCTATGCTGCAAGCATGCTTGTGGGGATGGGAATTTGGTGGATCTCTTCCAGCTTTAGATGCAGAATGACGAAACCGGCGATGAAGTGCAGATCTTCGACGATAGATGGAATACGTTCATACGGAGCTGCCGATCCGTCCGCATTCGATTCAAGGCAGCGGCTGCAAAGGCCGACTACATCCTGGGCCGGTGACCGGTCAAGAGCCACTGCGAACGAGTATGGGGATTTAATCCCACACGATCTGAATAAAAATCCGATATGAGAATCATTACACCCTTAATGCTAAACTCTGTAACTGATAGGACTCAAGAGGTTGATCAAAAATCCCGTAGCATACGTCACACCATATACAGTATATTTATTATGCTCCCCACAGGGCAATAGAATCTTCCGGGGGTTTTTTTTCTCCCCAAGCCCCTACAGAGAGATTACAGTATTATAGGCTATAATGATGGATTATCCTCTGATAACATCAACAGCACACAAACAAAGACAGCAAAGAGGGGTGGGGCGTTCAACATCTTCAATGAAAAAGTGGCGAGATTAAAGCACAGCAATGGACACAGCCCAACGTCAACGTATGGTGGATTTCAGGCTAAGCAATTACCGGTACTGTTGCTTTCAGTGGCAGAAACAAAAAAGTGACACATTGCAGAGCAATAATAAGACCGCGATGGCAGAAAATCAATTGACACAGTACATGGAAATACCAAGCGATGAAGGGTTACTTTACACACCAAAGCAAAGGTCAAGCACACGTTGGCTCATTTCAGGGAGTAGAGAAGTAGAACCTATTCTACGGATAGCAAATGTATCATTTTCCATGTTTGCGTGACTGATGTCAACGGCAGCCGAGGTCGCGACCTTTTCCCCCAAAATGCATTTTAGCATCCCATCCTCCATTTTATCACACTCCGCACTGGCAAGTTTGAAAACGCCTTGAGCAAACACTGATGAGTCTAAGTGGTTTGGTTTGAAGTCTGCACAAGCAAAAATAGTCCATTTCCATATTAGCAAAGGACTTTGAAGAACCAACAACAATTGTAATCAGTAGCGCCGGACTATGACCAAATGTAAACACACTCGAATCATCGGCAAATTTTACATCCTCACAGATAGCATCCCTGTTTATGTCTGAAATCAGCTGCGTGCATTACTCACATTTAGGGAAAACTATGTTTTTTTGGGCAACCTGTGAAGCTTTATCCTCATCCAGACCTGATTAATAAATTCTTCCATGGCTCACCTACTCCACTGTCATTCACGTCTGTGTGGCCAAACCACATTACCATCTCAACATACGAGTGTTCCCAGTCAGCAGGCTATAAGTAGGCCACATTATGGTATGTGACCCCCCCCCCCCCCCCCCCCCCCCAACATGACAAGATGGCCCCTTTTGTTTCTCAACCATCTGATACCTTGCCCACTCAGCTGGAAACCTGCCTCTTTGAACTGCTGGGAAAAAAAAAAAAAAAAAAAAAAAAAAAAAAAAAAAAAAAGAACTGCAGACTTTTTGGTATCATTACAGTGGAGGAGGTTATACATTCAGTCACCCGGATTATAAAGTCATGTGAGCAGGCCTGGCACCTCTCGATTACTCGATTAAAAATACCATTAATAATTAACAAAGTATGTTGTCGAGCAGCGCTTTTCAAAGTCTGGGGTGCGCCACTACTGGGGGCGCCGGAGGCCCAGCATCTTGAGAACAATAAAGAAAAAAAGGATGTCTAATTCTTACTGAGGCGACTTCAGATATTGATTATTACTTTCTACAGTAAAAAAGGACAGAGAGTTTTAGGTGAGAAGCAAACTCCTCAAAATAGGCTGTAGGATAAAAAAAAAAAAAAGTTTTTTAATCAGACTCCCTGATCGACAAGGAAAAGATCGGAGGAAGTCTGCAGGTCATGACAGTAAAGTTAAGAGAATGTGTTTGTCTTGATTGTGAAGACGCCTCCGGGCAAAACAAGATTGGGACGAATTAATTTTTTAGGACGTAATGTGTGTTCAATTGACTGAATAAAGCTTCCATTTGCTCCTGCAGCTCTGTGACAAAAGATGTATTCAGGTCAGCGGAAAGCTACACCACAATGGTTCATGCGCTACTCCGCATTTGGAGACAAATGCGACAAGTGCTGGAAGTGAATTTACAATGTGTGGGGAATGAAAACATTGGCAGACAAGAAGAGGAAGCGCATTAGTCATCTTAATGTACAATTCGATTAAGGTTTTTTTTTCTTTTTTAGCCTTAAAGCGGAAGTCAACGCAAACATATTTTTTTCAAGAATATGTTTTATGCAAGCCCACTTAGTTGAAACAGGGCATTCTGTTTGTGGAATAAGTGTTAATCCACTCGTTTTCAGCCATCTCTGGGGGCGGCCATTTTGTCTTCTGTCGACTGAAAATGACATCACAACTGCTCACAACGACCAATCACGGCTCAGATTCAGAGAACAGGTAGGCTGTGATTGGTCGTCGTAAGCAGTTGTGATGTCATTTTCAGTCGACAGAAGACAAAATGGCCGCCCCCTGAGAAGGCTAAAAACGAGTGCATTTTGCTGCTTAATCTATATTCCACAAACGCAAAATTTATCAGAATGCTATGTTTCAACTAGTGGGCCTGCTGGGGACATATTCTTGATACTTTTCTATAATGAGAAGAATAACAAGGTGTGCTCAAGTTCCAGGTAAAACTTCTCCACTTTTCTTCTGTGTCTATATAAATGAAAGGTTCCCAGTTATCTGGGAAACACAGATTTGACATTATGGACTGTAAATTGAGTCTTTCCGAACCCAATCCCTGGTGTGGAGATGATGCCGAATAAAAAAAATGATTGCTATGTGAGAATCTTGCGACAATCATAATGAAAATGCAAATTTTATGTACGGACAGCATACGGCACAGTCAGCTGAAGGAAACGTTCAAGCATTTGCCTCCGGTCACAGCCCGAGCCTACGATGCACACTTTGCTTCTACTAATCTCACACCTAAAAGATCCGGTCGCTGACGACCGATGTCATTTTGCATACTGCGATCCATGGCTCATTTATTCAAATCGTATCGGAAAAGCGCAATGACACAATTCTGAACTTTTTTTTTTTTAAATAATAAAATGAATAATGATAATTATTATTAATAATAAATGTAGCTCATACCTACCCAGCTCTGATTAGGAACACATTCATCTTGGGTCACACACACATCACAAAACTGTCAATCAGCATCTTCATTTAAAAGCCGCGCATTGTGGTTCGGCTCGCATCACTCACATTGTAGAAGCATTTACTTTCCCCAAACGCTCTCCTTTATGTTTTCTTATGCAACTGTCAATCCCCAGCTAATCAACATCAACATGAACAACATGATTTTCCACAAGAGTGCGTGAGCAAATCCTCCTCCACCCGCATGCCAACTAGATGCGGCGCTTGAATATGTAGGAGGTAGTCAGCAGAAGCCGTTTGAGACAATTTAATGGACGAACCATGACGTGTACGCGGTAATAATATCCCTCCAGCTTCATTAATGAATTGAAAACATTAACATCCCGCAGTTGCCATGCCAACCAGACCCTCCAGACCACCGAAAACGGAAAATGTTTTGGAAACTCACCGAGACATCAAAGAGCTCCTCTGTGTCATCCAGCATATGGACCCTGATGGTGACATGCCTCCCGGCGGGCATGGACGGGGGTCTGTGCGCCGGGTCTAGCGTACTGATGCCGAGAGTCTCCGGGGCCCCGAGACGGTGCCCTGCTCTCGACGTCACAGGCTCCGGGTCGGGATCTGCCATGTCGCCCTGCGCCGATCACTGCCCACCCTGCACAGACGTCAACAACGGCATCAGGGGGTGGCGTCGGTATGCGATATGAGCCACGTAACCCCCCCCCCCCCCTCCCGCCCCTTTGCTCACATTCACGCGGTAATGACAAGAGCTGGATTCACACGGACTGCTAATGGTCGCCTGTGGGACAAGTGATTAGGGGAAAGTAATGTTAAAGCATGTTCCTGATTTCAAGGCGCAAATCAGACTGTGGTCAATTTGATTTGACTTTGAAATCGCAAGGCGGCAGTGCCCAGATCTGCGAGAGATAAAAACAATATTGATTTGGGAGGTTTGACATAAAATATAGTTGGTGTCAAGGGGTAATGCAGCAAATACAGCAGATGAGAAAATCAGAAAGACACATTCCAACGAGTATCTTTAAATTTCATATCAAAATCAAAGTTTAGGAGTGTGGAGTCAGTATTTGTCTCCTTTGAACAGGTTAGTTGAGGACAATCCCCTTGTTATGTTTTTAAAAAAAAAAATTTTTAATACTTGTTCGCAATGCCCACAAAGCCCCTATGGCTGGAGTCATGCTGCCTTGCTTGATTCTCTCCTGAGTGCGCATTCCATCCGTCTGATGTCATCCTGAGACCTCGCCGGGTAGCGCATCTGGCTCCCGCACCCACGAGCGTGGGCAGCCGCTCAACCGCCGCAGAGGTGCGCGACCGTTGCCAAACGTTTAGCGCCCAAAGTGGATCATGCAATTCAACAGAGTGCATCAAGAAAACAGGCCAAGGACTGAGCGGAGGCAAAACACCAAATGTTGATTTGAGACATGACCGTGGTAATGGAACAAATTCAACTTGTAAGTCAAAGCACCACTGTATATACAGTGCTTTCCTTTTTTTTTTTTTTTTACATGGTAAGAATGTTTACATTTGATTTGGCAGAATACAGCTTTAAGATTTAGGAAAGGTTTGATTGAGCAGCAGTGCTGTGATTATTGAGTCTGTTGTAGACTTCTATTAATAAATTGTCTGATAAAATAAAATTCCTGACAAAGCAAGATTAAAAACGCTTGGCTTGAACCACTAACTTGCCCATGACAAATCTTATCAGGTGTCTATCTTATTCAAATTTGTGAGATTTGCCTTCAACTAAAACTCTTGAATGGACGATTTTGTGCTCTCTCTCTCTCTCTTTCTCTCTTTCTCTATCATGACACAGAGCTGGTGCATTCAACCATTTCACACCATTTATCCTGTTCGGGTCACGGGTGAACTGGAGTCCAACCTAGCTGATTTTGGCCAAGCGCCAGGGTGCACCCCGGAACTCATTGCCAGTTCAGGGTGTATTGTTGACAAACAACCATTTTCACTTAGATTCCCACCTATGGACACATTTGAATCTTCGCTTAACCTAACATCCATTCTCTATAGCGCCCGGATACACTTGCAAACAAACATTTCAGATAAACACTGGCGAAAGGGGAGGGTTGAGGAAGTGTGATACACTCACACGCACTCTCCCATGCTACCAAATGAATCACCTGGTCATGAGTCAAGGCCAATGACTTCCTCTGAATAGGTCACCATGCAGAGAGCTGAACAGTTTGTCATTGTACCTGGCACCTTGTCGCACGTTGTCATAAAGCAAAGGGGCCTTGCATGAAAAAGCCAGAGCCCGTGGAAGTGTTTTGCACAGATAATGACCCTGCCTTTGAACATGCTGGCTTGAAATTCCCCACTAATGTGTAACATGGAGTTGTTAAAAAAAAAAAAAAAAAAAAAAAAAAAAGGCAACTGGCTTATAGTCTCTCCTGGGCTGGAACAGTGGTTCTTCTGTGTGCAGGGGCAAAATACAAGGGCTCCTCAGTCAGGGTCAACACCGCACAGCTGGAATGCTTTAGTGACAGCTGGATGGCCACAGGCCCTTCTGTACCGACACAACCAGCTGTGCCAAAGCTGGAACCACAGCAGCATCTTTCACTCACACAGGGGTGTGGTTGGAGCGTGACAAATTCCCACTGGGATTATTTATTTATTTATTTTTTTTTTGCCAATTGGAAATCCATCATCAAGAGAGCAGCCAAGCAACACCAGCAGGATATCTATACAACCGAACCGGGCATGCAATTTAAAGCCTCTGCAGGGATTCAATGGAATTGAATGGCGGAATCCGATGGTCCGGTTTTGTAATGTAGGTTAATGGAGCCGACCGCTGCAAAAAGCAGCTGGTTTGCATGCATCATGTGCAACGCCAACTACGTTCACCTGGTCAGACGGTGCACATTAGATTACGGGTATAGACGTGCATTTCCGTGCACGTTACGGCGTCAAAAAAAAAAAAGCGAGACGGCCGCAACCTTCTGCGCAAATCCACTAAAGATGCATTGATGCAATAAACGACAAATATTCGTTTTTACAGTGAAGATTTTCCTCAACTGTCTCACCCGAAAACCACAGGATGACGGAACAACCACGTAAGACTTAACCTTAATCTCCTCAAACAAGTTGGATCACTTCCTTCAAGAGCACACGGGACTTGACGAGCTCGAAATCTTACCCGTACGTTTCCCCCCTTGGAAATGCCTCTTTTTTTTTAATTCCACACCTTTGGATCCCCCGGCTGAGTGGATTACATGGGCGTCCCGCGACGGGTCAAATTAAGGAACACAGTCACGCGGTCCAGGTGACTTTTTTAGGTGCTGCTCGGACCAGAGAAGAGACTTTCTGCAGTAGCCATGGCGGATGGCAGAGTGAGTGAGCGAGCCGGCGGTCGCAGGCGAGATTACAGCAAACCGAGCGGCCGATTCACTCCGTCTGTCTTCGGCGCAAGGAAGGAGGCGCAGCCGGGACGAGGGGACACATTGGAGGAGCTACACCACCATCTAACGGCCATTGTGGGAACAACACTTTAAAAACGAGAACGTCCGATACCGACAAACAGTTTTTGTGATGTAGAGAATGAGAAGAAAGTTCATTAAAAACGTTTTCAACTGCTAATATGACCTATAAACCGTACAACTAAATTGAAAATAAAAACGCACTCTTCACTGTGTTCCATGGAAATTATTTTCGACTCTTCTCCTGACTAATAGCTCTGAACATTGAACACTGAGTCCGATGTTCAACTCAACTCAATTTCTGGAGCACTTTGACAACTAGCGGCGGCTGGTCAATAGAGGGCGCTACATGGCACTGCCCAACCGTTCAGCTGTGTCACCTTGAATAAGGTGAAAATGAAATAACCTACCGGTAATAAAAAAGTTTCAAATGTATATACTGTATACACTTTTAGATAATATACAATCAATGCTTAGTACAATTATTTCAGTTATTTGTGTTGTCTCATTTTTTGATGCACTTCCAGTTTGGGGCGCACAAATCTTCACCCGTTTACCAGAGATGAGCACGTCACCCTTTTTGTTCCCCGTTCCCTCATCGGTCCGCGACCTGCTTAACCTTCCGTCATTGTCCCTCCGTCCTTATTCATAAAAATAATAGTCCTCCGACCCTCGTCCTTTTAAAGCGGCCGCGTCCTTACCTCTCCTTGCTAGGCTCAGTGCATTGATGAGAATTCAGATAAGATCCGGAAGAGTCCAGTCAGTGCCGCAAATGTCATGGAATCAAAAACTCCAGATAATAACGTTATTGTTAGTTGGTGACAGTATGACTCTGGAAAAGCTCATTTTAATTTTAGTTAAACTGTTCTGAAATCCAAATAATTAATATAGTTTATTTATTTGATATACAAAGTATTACACTATTTACAGGACAGTTGTCATAAAGGCACAGATCAACAAATCTTACACCCCAGTAAAAATAAAATCTAACCCCCCCATGCTTTACGTAACATAACTGCTATTCTTGTTCATCCGAACTACTCTCATGATACGAACACATTGGCATTATCCTAAGAAAGGAGATATGTCTCCAGCTCACTTTTTAAACCAAATAAATACAAGAGAGTTCTCAGTCAACTTCCTTGGTGTGTAAAATGTAATACAAAATATAATACAATAGAAACAGTCTTGAACAACGTCATAAAGTACAAAGCATCTGCAGTTCACTGGAGTTGTAAGTCAAGGTTGGCGCTGTCGTCTGTGCCCCAGCCAGAGCGTCCTGCCCTTGGATCTTCACGTTGACAAACTTGATCTTCCAGCTGTTATTCTCCAGCGGTGAGCGAATGAGTCCAAATATTTGCTCGAATACGCCAAGGCAGATCGCGTCTCTATGGATGGTCCCGGCAACGGCCACCAGAACCAGGCCGTGGGGGGAAGACAGCGCCTTGAGGCCATGCGGCTCCAAGTTGGGGCTAAAATGGAGATGCTCCTCCTTGGCCAAGGCCAGGAGACGACAGCTGACCAGTTCGGCACCCAGGAACTCCTCCAACTGTTCGTTGCCAGCTCTGAGGAAGACAAGTACAAATTTACAAAACCGTGCTTTGTGGTGTGTAAAAAGAATTCCACAGTTTGTGCATCATGGTTTTATGCTTTAATTCAATGTACATGCGCTAGGCCTTCTGGTGTCTGTGCCTTGGCCACCAGGAGGCAGTATAATACACACAAATGTACTACCTGTAGATTTGATGATGAAACAAAAAGAAGACCGTCATAACAAAAGCTGCAGTAAGATTACTGGTAGTCGTTTTTCGCAGAGGACAAAGAATATATGTCTTAATGAGTGTGTTGCTCCCATTTGTGGTTGAATATAAGATGTTAAAAGGTTTATAACTACCGCAATATTGATGCTAATTTCATTAACCCGTTTACAGCATTTGTTATTGTGTTAGCATTAAGCTAGCAGGGAAAGTTATTTGGTTTGGTTAAATGAAGAACATGCAATTTTTTTGTTTAATGTTTGGGTTTCATGCAAACCCCAACTGGGAGCAGCAATAAACAACTAATGAAATCACCTGACTATTTGCTGCTTGTTGTAAAGCTCGCATCTAGCGTTTGTGAATTAAATTTTTGCCCACCAATCAAAAAATAAATAAAATAAAAAATTTTAAAAAATCAGCTGAGCCACGGCTAGTATCTCCAAAAACTCGACTTGGATCTGTCGTATGTCGAGTTGACACTGTATATCAATCTCAATATCAATTTTCATATTGAAATGCCATTATTCTGTTCCAAAAAACACATTATTTTAATGGTAAAGAAAATTAGCACTGCATTGTAAAAAAAAACATAAATGAGAATGTGATTAATAAAATTGTACTGTAACAGTCCTGTGTTGGATGTGTGCCTTCTTGGGGACGGAATGACATCACGAGCTGGAGTTAAGTTTGTTTCTTAGGTGGGGTAGCCTTGATGTGACAGTCTTTGGTGGGACTTGTGGCCTACAGCAGCTCTTTGCGAGTGTTGCATTTGTGTGTTTGACCGTCATTCATTCAAAGCGCATCGGCGACTGGGGCCTGTCTCAATGAAACTCCTTCCCTCACTTCCTCATAGTTGCATGACTCCAGATTAGATTGCACAAAAGCAGCAAATAACAGAGGTTAGGTCCCCCTCCAAAATCTGCGAATACGTAAATTTGCAAAAGCCAAACTGTGAATACAAGGGGGTTACTTTGTATACGTCAGAACAAAAATGCATTAATTCTAGACTATGGCCAGTATATGTCAGACTTTAACGATGATACCTGGCAACAAGACGGAGTTTCACATCCGGCCAGAAATGCTGTGGTCCCCAGTCTTGAGGTTGCTGGCCCAGTGACGGGTTTTGACTGTTCAACAGCTGGAAGAACCAAGTGCAGAACTGCTGCCCCAGGACCAAAGCGTCGCAGCCCATGTCAGCCTTCACGTCTGTCGTCTCCACGGCTGTGTTTGGCGCTGGCCTCTGTCTGGTGTCATCCGCCGCTTTTGGAATGTGTTCTTCAGCCACTGCCTTAAAGAAATCACAATGAAAACAACAGAGTAAATGTTTTGTTTTCTGCATATGGCGAACCCCTGTAATCGCACAAGTTACATTCCAGACCCACTCACAACAGGTGAAAATCTATGGTATAGAGAGACCATTAATTAAAAAAAAAAAAAAAAAGTACCCCTCCCACATGCTCTAAACACATACAAAAATATTTAAATATACATTGTAAACACATTGTAAGCATATTTGAACATATAAATCATCACATTATTGTTTCTGGGCGTGAGCTGTGGCTGACAGTAGTTCCTGTGTCTCTCTGTATGTATTTTACTGTTTTCCAAGCATCTAGTAAATGGCTGAAAAGTGGTGTGGCTTACCTTTTCCCATAGGAAAGGGCATCACATTAGGTATTAAGTAAACTGTAAAATCCAATTTTCAAACATTTTTATCACCTAAAATATTTTCATTCAATCTTGCTGCTTGGGGTATTTCGACAAAAGTATGTCACTGACAGACATAACACATATCTCCTTAAAAGGGGTGACACTTAAGTGGATTTCGAGACAACTAATACGAAGAAAAAAAACAACAGCTTGTTTTGGTGCATCCAAATATTTCAAAATGTCCCTACCTCCGCAGTTGACCAAAGCTCCAGCGTCCTCTTCACCAACTGGTGTTTCTCACTACTGGGGGGCATCGCCACCCCCTCTTTGGCCAGGTACCTGAATATGATGTCACGGTGGACCTTCTTCCTTTTCAATAGCTCCTCTGCATTTTTAGTGAAGCAGAGGATTGTCTCTCTGGCCTCTTTATTTTTAAAACAAAATCAAACAAAACAAAAGAAGACAACGGACCATTACACTTCCCTTCAGTGCAAAAACATTCACAAGAACTGATGTTGACATTGTTTGTGCAATTACACAGGATGTGACACGCTCAGTAAACATTTCACTGACTTGCTATCACAGAGAAGACATACCTGTAACATCCTCCACCATAATCATCTTATTAGTAACAGTATCACTCAGTGAAAGTAGGTCCACTTTCGACATCAAATTCAATATTTTCAAACACCCAGAGCGCTCTGCTGCTGACAGAGGCAACATTTTATTTACCACAAAGTAAGCTAACAACCTTACAACATCCAGCACAGCCCAGTCCGACTCCAAATATATCCGGGCAAAACAAGAAGTGAAAATATTTTTCCGGGCTGAAATATCCCACCTGTAAATAAGCAATAAAATGCGTTCGTATTGAAAAAGGCGTGTTTTATTGGGATGAATACGGTGTTAAAGGTAGCAAAAAGAAAAATATTTCAAAACGATCCACCAAAAGGGGAAGTCCCTGATCGGAAGTCCTCGGCAGCAAACGCCACGCTGAGCCTTGACGTACGTAACCAACTTGATTGTTTTTATTTTGTACAATCGTCGTACATATTTATTTTAAATTATTATTTTATGTGCATGTCTTAGTGCGTGTCAGGTATGAATGCAGCAGCTAATCAGATTACTTCACAGAACTCCAGTTGAATTGAAATTCCACTGAATTATGAACTCCAAAGACACTTAGACACGGAATGAAAAATATATGTATAGAGTTAGAATACAATATAATAATTCAATACAATCATGTCCATCAAATAAATCATTTTTTTCGGAGTTGCACTTTTGGTTTTTAGATTTCCAGGTACTCATGAACGCATCATGAAGATGAGCCAGCTAGCCGCAGTAGCTCGGTTTCAGTTCTAATTCCTGTGCGTGTTGACAAGTCCGAACATTGAAATTCACTCATGTCTTTGAATTTACTCAACCGGACCATTTCAACCGACTGTGTCATTTAACAGTTTATTCCACGAGACACCGGAAAATCCGAACGCAATTTGACAGGTAATGTTATGTCATAATTTCCAGGTATGTGACGTGTACTAACCTGTAATAACTAGATACTTTGCCATTGCAGTGTATTTATATTTACTCTACAATAGTCGCGAAGTTGCGTGTCTCCAGTTGAATTATTTACTATCCACCCAAGATCGTTTTATTCTCGTAAACAAATCGTTTTGTGAGTCTTTAAAGAATTTGAAAAGAAATTGCTTTTAATTTAGCCCTGCTGTTCGACGTGTATACCGGTGTGTGTATGCTAAAAAATTAGCATATTTTAAGACCGCAGTCAATAAATGAAGGAATAACAATGTGCTTGATTACAATTTTTTTTTTTTTTTTTTTTTTGTCTTTTGTCTGTATAGATTCTCAGCAACTGGACTCTTTTTGTATGTTGCGTTTTTCGTTTTTTCTTTTTCCCCGCTTGTTTTCCAACAAACGTTCAAAAATAACTTGGACAAGTATGCTGTTAAGTTAACGATATGGAGTGCAAGCCTGCACAATATTTGATTTTATTGGTGTTCACTGGCATTTATTGACCCTCTCCACCTCTCTCATAAAGTGTTGGCTAACTTCACCGAGAGGCCGTATTATTAAAGTGCATATTATTTTTCACTCGAAGAAATACAGTATGAATCCAGCGGGATATGTCAAAAACATTTTAGTCAAAACATATTTCCTCACTAAAATAGAAAAAAAAATATTTTCCGTTATTTCCAATTGAAAAGCTACTACATTGTTTTTATTTTAAGTTCAGCACAATACTTTTTTTTTTTTTTTTTTAAATACTGGTTGAAATCTAAATGGTACCAGTTTTTTGGAAGTTCTCATTGGAAATCCACGTGGGGAAAAAAAAACATCAGAATGTTTATAACATAAATGTTCTATGTTGTTGTAGATGGAGGAGTTTAAAAACAGTGAAAAGGGGCGTGTGACCATCTACTCCATCAAAGGTTGCCCACACTGCCGCCAGGCTAAGGCCTTTCTGGCACCGTTGGGAGTTCCGATTTGCGACGTTGATCTCAATGAGCATCCGGAGCTGCAGGCGCCGGTGAAAACGCTGACAGGACGGGTCACAGTCCCTCAAATATTCTTCAACAGCCTTTATATCGGGGGCACTGAAAAATTGCGGAAAATGGTGAGGAAACAAAGCATTTGATTATACGACAATACATTTTGACACTGTTGATCCGTGTCCTTTTGGAAGACTCCAGAGGAGCTTCAAAAGTTGGTGAAGATGGTCAAGGAGGAACCTCTTACAGCCGCCGCTCCGCCGATACCAGAGGGGAAACAGTCACAGGTTGCTGCTTTGGACACTGACCATGATGAAAAACGTATGTCGCACCATTTATACTTTAGAGAGAAAAGGAGCACAAATCAAAATATATAGCAGAGAATTTGACCTCTCAAAATGATTCAAAGTGTCTTTCTGCGATACTTTCGGCAACGCGGTGTTTACTGAGCTGCTATTGCGCAGTCGCGTTTGTTCGAAGTAGTTAGGAAACTTGAGCTGGCACATGTGCAATGTTTGGTCTTTCGACATAAAGTGTGTCACAGTGTACTCATCTCCTGTAAACTGAAGTTTCAAGGCTCGGGATGAAAGTGCGCTCCACTTCAATGCATTGTAATGGAGCTGGCTATTTGCAGGGGATAAGGACTTGACGACCGTTGAGAGCGGATTTCAGCAAAGAATCGTCGCTGCCCTAAAATTTCCTATATTTATACTTCTAATCATAAATATACCACAAACCCCAAGCCCAAACACTTTAACGACATTTTGAACAAAATGAGCAGTATAGTACCCGTACATACCAAAGTTATTATAGTTAACAAAGACTAACAAAATAACTAAAACTATCATTGAAAAAACATTTTTCCTTAACGAAATAGAATATAAAAAAAAGTGCTTTTAAAAAAAAACAAAAATGAACTGAAACTACATTTCACGTTTTAAAAAATTAATGATAATTACAGTGAAAATGTCCTTTGTTTTCGTCCTTGTCACTCAATAGAGTCGAACCGTTGTATGGGAATTATATTTCACTTTACTTTATTACACAATACTTACTGTGACCGTTCACTCAACAGATACTCCATATCTTAAAAAAAAAAAACTAAAGACCAATAAAAACTAAACTAAAACAAAGCATTTTTGGAAAAAAAAGCTAAACTAATAAAACAAAAAAACCCATTCTAAAAACTAATTAGAACTAAATGAATTGAAAAAACAAAAGAAAATAAAAAGGAATTATAACGAAAAATCCCAAACCATTATAACCCTGATATGTACACATTAAAAAAAATGAAAAATGGTTCCTATTCGGGTTACGCTTGGATATTTAACTGACACGAAACCATTGTATCCGTGCAGTGGCAACACAAACTGGCGGTTATGGATAAGTTCAGCGGGTTGTTATGGATTCCACAAGGTTTCGGTGCTGTGTATCGTCCTCGTTTGTTCAAACTATCGCAACCCGAGCGGCTGCATCGGACAGACTGTCAATCACAAATGTAACATAGCTTCTTTTAGTTTTGTGTTCAGATGACCGCGTTGAGGGCCGGCGAGCGGGAGCTGGCCGAGGTGGCGTAACTAATCGTTTGAATACTATACCTACCATGTGAAGATAACGAAAATGGAGGTGCGGTATACGAATGTGAGCGATGACCGCACGTTTCTGCTGTGCCCCTTGTCAGAATTTGCGTGCGAGAAAGACGGCTTGGCTGACCTGGTTGCCGAGCTTAAAGATGCCCATTTGATTGGCATTCACAGAAAGGGGCTGGCTTTTTACAAGAAGAGCTTTTCAAAGGACAAACTGCTTGCCTGGCTCCAGAACAACAAGGGCATGGGTAAGCAAGGTTCAAGAACAGCAGTAACGCTAGACCGCGTTTTTAAAAAAAAAAATCGTTTTTTTTTTTTTTTGTTGTTTTTTTTTACATCCAACTCCAATCCGAAGCCCATTTTTACAAAAGCGTTGTACGTCAAATTGGGTCATGTCCAGCCTTGACTGTGGTCCTGTGTGTGCTAGACCACGGTCAGGCCATGGGTGTTGGCCACGGATTGGTGCTGAAGAAGTACATGGTCATTGCTTGCGAGCGCGGCGAGTCGGACGGCAGATTTGGAGCAGCCAGCGGGGACACGCTGTTCAGGTTGCTGGAGGACGATCCGCATTCGGCTCTCAACGCAGGACAGACGGCGTCCTGCAGTCCCCTCGAGGGTACGTCGGGTCGACAGTGGCCGCGCCCTGTGTTCTCCGGGACTGTTTACGTCCAAGCAAACTGTCCTTCAAGCTTTTTCTTTGTCGCTGCTGCTAGCTCCGCCCATTTGCCTCCGTTGGGTTGTCTCTTGCCAACTGGCGGTTTTGGTGGTAAAAACTAGGTTGGATCGAAACGATATGGACAAAAGTCTTTGTCGGGCTGTTGTTTTGGACGATTCCGTGCTTCCAACTTTGTGGGGACAGTTTTGAGAGGCTCTTTTCTGTTAGTGTTTTTCTATTTTAGTTTTTTTTCCCCTTGTAAACCACGGGGGCAACTCAATACATTTCGATATCATGGAAAAACTTGTTTATTTTAGTATGGACTCTTAAAATAAAACTTGTAGATTGACTACACTGTGCACTAATGATTTTACTTTCTTTAACCTCGGTGACTATAGTTTACAACCCCCCCCCCAAAAAAAAATCACTCTTAAGAAATTGATCCGGTAAAAATCAAAATGTTTTTTAAAATGGAAATGAGGTAGGAAATGGCCTTCTGGAAAGTATTTTCTAGAAAACTTATTCTATGTGTTTCGTTTTTAAAGCGTGAGTCAACCCTAATATATTTTTTTTCAAGAATATGTTCCCAGCGGGCCCACTAGTTGAAACACGGCATTCTTCAGATTCATTTTGCGTTTGCGGTATATAAATTAAGCAGCGAAATGCACTCGTTTTTAGCCATCTCGGGAAGCGGCCATTTTGTCTTCTGTCGACTGAAAATGACATCGCAACCGCTCACGACGACCAATCACGGCTGAGCTGTTTTCTGAATCTGAGCCGTGATTGGTCGTTGTGAGCAGTCGTGATGTCGTTTACAGGTGACAGAAGACAAAATGGCCGCCCTCAGACATGGCTAAAAACGAGTGGATTAACACTTATTCCACAAACGCAATATTTACTTGCCTGCAAGTAAAAACAATGACATTAATTCAGATATATTACATAATATTCAAGAGCACTCGATAGAACGATATAATCGATATAAAATAATAATGTAAAAAAAAAAAATTTAAAATGATCAGTCGTTCCAAAACTGTGGTTTAAAGAATTAGCATATGTCCTAAAGTGCATTGTTACTGAGGCCTATTTTTAACCACCAGATTCTGCTTTGGGTAAAGTAGCACGTTGTATGCTGTCTTTTAATTAAGGCTGCAAACATATTTGAGTGTTGCTGATGAGTTTTGTGTCTTTTGAAGTGACTTTCAAACTAATTTGCTCTTGAGTGTGACTGAGAACTACTTCCTTCTTGCATTTCCTCTATCGCTCATGTGTTACCTGTACAGTTCTGCATTAACTGGAATTTTTGTCATATTGGCATCAATGTTGGAAACTCATCCATAATTGTTTATCATGCCTTATAAATAAATGTTTGGTTTTTTTTCTCTCTCCCTCTCTTAGCGGCTGAACTGTCCTTGCTTTTGCGCGAACTGATTCTCAAGTTGTTCTCGGAGCATCTCTCTGCCGACGGCAAGGTGACGATTTGCTCCGATTAACTTTTTGTTTGAACATCGAGTGGTCCTCGTTTTTTTTTTTTTTTTATTTGACTGTTTTCTATTTATGAACGCCAAGTGTTTTTCATGCTAACACTCTACATCTTACCTGCACTGCGAACGTCACACGCTCAGCTGTTTTCCTGGTTCGATCTGGTGACGTTGGCAATGCTAGCCCGAGGGCGCCTTGATATCAATTCCAGTTGACAGCAGGGGGCGGCGCTGTGTAAAATGTCAGCCTCCCAAAATGGCTGAAAACGGGTGTCTTATTTTTTTTATTCCGCAACTGCAATAGCAATCTGAACTGCACGAAAAGTCGACAGTTCTTAAATGAAAATCTGTGTGTTAAATCCCGTATTCCAATACTAGTAATTTTCCTCCCTCAGTCGGTGGACTACAAAGGCATGTCGGCAAACCCCGATTTTGAGCGCTACTCCGAACTGGCCATTCAGCTGCAGAGGGTCAAGCTCCTCTCGCTGTCCCGGGAGGAGACGCTGGCCTTCTTCATCAACATCTACAACGCTTTGGTCATCCACGGTTACCTCCGCATAGGGGCTCCCGCCAACAGTTGGCAGAGATACAGAGTAGGACCCGAACCCTCTTAACCTGCCTCCCTTTGCCACAATCCTCCAGGCAGCCCCCTTTACATCTTTTTCCACTTTTGTAGTTCTTCAACTACGTCAGCTATCTGATTGGAGGAGAAGTCTTCACCTTACAGGATATAGAGAACGGCGTGCTGAGAGGGAACCGGAAAGGTGTGGCGCAGTTTCGAAGACCCTTCTCCAAAACGGACCCCCGACTACAAGTATGCAGATGGAAATAAGGGGATATTTTTTATTGACTGACATTAGATATCTACGGAAGACAATCTGTTCTGTGACATTGGTTGATTTCAATTTGCTCGACTGTCATGCGAGGTGAAAAGCTAACGAAAAAGCGAAACACGCGATGGATGGCCTTCAGGTGCTCATCGGACTCATGAAGACATCTCGCATTTTTCGACTGAATTTTTCATGGCATTCAACTCTGCAGGTTGCATTGCACTATAACCACTTCCTGTTATGTCCATCAGGTGGCGCTCAAAGATGTTGAACCGCTCATTCACTTTGCCTTGAACTGTGGCGCAAAAGGCTGCCCTCCCATCAAGACTTACACACCACAGGTATGTTTCCTCTGCTTTGAACTCAATCACTTCAAACAAGAGCTAAAATTGTCAACTTCACACGACGCACGGTTCGAGTTTTTCACTCACCTTTGTTGGACTCAATCCTGGCAGGACATTGATAAGCAGCTCCGCACGGCAGCCGAGGCTTTCTTGGAGAATGACGATGCCTGCGTGGTGGATTCGGGGAAAAAAGAAGTCCGACTCAGTCAGATCTTCAAGTGGTACAAGGCTGACTTTGGAGGAACTGATGAGGAGGTAACTGCCCGCGATATCTAAAATAGATCAAAAACCTGATGTGCTTCAAAAAAGTAGCATTTTTTTAAAATTAGAGTCAAAAACACGTTTCGGGCCACATTAAGCCATCTCTGAAAATGTTTTGCTGTTGACCAGTGTCACTGCTAAATCCAGCCATTTATGTGACAGAGGTTCCCTATTTTGTACAAATGCTAAACGCATGGTGTTGATTATATATTTTTTCAAGAATATGTTCCCAGCAGGCCCACTAGTTGCATTCTGATTAATGAGTTTGTGGAATATGAGTTAAGCAGCAAAACCCACCCCTTTTTAGCCATCACACGGGGCGGCCATTTTGTCACTTCCGTCGACTGAAAATGACATCACAACTGCTCAGGGCTCGGGTAACGACCAATCCCGGCTCAGCTTCAGAAAACAGTTGTGATGTCATTTTCAGTCAACAGAAGTGACAAAATGGCCGCCCACGGAGGATGGCTGAAAACGGATGGATTAACTCTTATTCCACAAACGCAATATTTATCAGAATGCCTTGTTGCAAATTGTGGGCTTGCATAGAACATATTCTTGAAAATATGTTTGGGTTGACATCCCTCTTGAAGTGATTTCCTGCCATCTTGTGGCAGCTATGTACAATTACAAATCCCTTTTAGAAAAGGCGCCCTTCTCGCCGCTGATTTTCCCAATATATCTCCTTTAACTAAATTGGCCGTGGAGGCTTCCAACTAAATTCTTGCCTTTCTCCTAGCTGCTGAAGTGGGTGCTGAAGCACATGAGTGACTCCCCCAAGAAGACCAGCTTGAAGGGAGTCCTTGCAGCCGGAAAGGCCAAAGTCAGTTTCCTCCCGTACGACTGGAGCTCCAACAGCAGCCACTGAAAACAGATGGGCGTCCTCGCTGCATCTCTTTTATGTTCTGAGGATGGGCTTCCCTACTCTTCTTCCTCTCTCCTTTACTGTTTATGCAAAATCTTACTAATTTGATAATGGTGGGAGGGAACCATTTGCACTTTACCGACTAATTGTACTGCTCTTTTCAGGTGTTACACACGCAACACGCTGTTGTGCAGCAATATAATTCAGAGAACAATTGCACAAAAAAAAGTCTTGTACTACCAGGTGGAATCTGCATGATCTTCCTAAACATTAGTTGGTTGGAGTAGTTCTTCCATTTTTCCCAACAAGGCAGGGTCACTATATTTACTTTGAAGTTGATGATATGCAATTAATTGATTTGTAGGAAACAGGGCTGTTTATATTAAGAAGCCTGCATATTTTCTACAACTATGCTATAAGGATGAGATGCAAAAAAAAATGTTTGAATCCTTTTTTGAAACTATGACAGCAATATGTTTATGATTGAAATATGCAAGGCTTAAATAAAACAAATACACTGAATCGGATGCATTTTTTTCATTTGTTTAATCGAACGGATTTTAGTCACTTTATGTAACAAAAATAGTTTGGCGTCTTACCATAACAAATATGTTTGTTTTTTTTGTTGTTTTTTGTTGTTTACATCTGTACACATAAATAATCAATACATACATACATTTAAAAAAAAAAAAAAAATGTTAAAAAAAAAAAATCAACATATCAAAGACCAAAAATTTGTATACAACTTAAAAGGGCCCATTGCATCTTATGTGTTACTTCCTATGCAATTTAATACTAAAGAGATATGGGCAGATTTCGATGATTTCATGTATTTTGGCGATGGCTTGAGTAAAAAGCTCCACTTATTTTCCTATAAACTTAATCACAATAAGTTATGATCTTGAAAATAAGTACACACTTCATATATCAGATAATCCTCTCTCGCCCAACGAGCCTTTTGATTGGCCCTCTCGGCTTGAGCGTGAAGCATTTTGGAAGACTGTCAGAGAAGATTGAGTGTTAGTACCCACAACACAGTTTGTCTTTCATTCAATTTCTATAAGTGTGGCTAACTTTTAAGGGCTAGCTAGCAAATGGCACAAGCTATGCAAAGACGTGGACATTTTGATGTTTCTGATGACAGGCAAGCGCCGAGAAACGGTCAAAGCCTTCTTGATCGACATAGCGTATATGGTTGGTATGAATGATATAAAAAAAAAAAGTATCAGTGTATATTACACTTGAGTTGCAGTCCCTCTCATATCCTAACTAAAGTAAAAAGAAACTATACATATTTTTGGTCAAACGAGCAGATTTGGATAAGGCGTGCTAACTTTCGTCATCCGAGTCAAATCCAAAGAGAGCCGAGCAGGTGTTGAGAGCTTTGTGTTTCTGGAGCTCTTGGGCGCTGTCGAAGGAGGAGAGACACTTATCGCACCGGTGTCTGACCTTCTGCTCGCGGTTAACCTTGCCCTCGTGCGTCTTGTAACGCACCGAAAAATCCGTCTGGGCGTAAAAACTGCAAGACTGAAATTGCGTGTGAGCGTCCGTGTCCGCGCCTCTCCTCTTGCGCATGGACAGCTGAGACTCGTCCATGTACGTGCAGGGCGGCAGGCGGGTGAAGTGCGTTCTGTAGAAGGGCGCGTAGGAAGGATCTTGGGGGTTGAAGCTTTTGTGCTGCGCAATGATTGGCTCCTCCCACTTGTTATCCCCGCCCTCGGCCAGCGTGGTGTTTTTCTCCACCTCCTTGATGTTCAGGGGGTCCGCAACGGCTTTCCCGCAGGTGAACCGGAACTTCTTTTTGTGATGGACTTTTTTAGCGGTGCCGCGCTTGCTTCCTTTCGACCCGTGGCTTTGCTTGGCCTCCTCGAATCCGTTGACAGGCTTTTGGATGAGCTCCGCCGCCTTCAAACAATCCGCTTGGCTATCCGCCGTCTTGGCCTCGCTGACGCTTGCCGCCAGATGTCCCGGAGTGGATTTCGCAACCCCCAATTTGCCGGCTTTCACTTGCTTGCTCTGCGACCATCTCTCCTCAACCTTCATCCTCTGCTTCCACGGAGCCTCGTCGCTTTGCCGCTGCTGCCGGCCCAGCTCGTCCCTCTGAGGGGGCGGCACGTAGTGTCGCCACTCGTGGTCGAAGAGGCTCATCAGGTTGGAGAACCGCTTGTTGCAGTTGGCGAAAGCGCACACGGGGCTGAAGGGGTCGTGGTCGCTCATGTGCGCTTTGAGTTCTTGCGATGTCACGAAGCACTGCTCGCACTGCGCGTGGAAGCAGAAGTGCGGCAGTGAGGGGTTGTGGCGCCGTATGTGCTCCTTGTAATACTGGACAAACTGGAGGTTGCTGTTGGATAGGAAAGCAACAAGAACGAGATTAATAAGGGGGCGGGGGGGGGATGTATTGAATTTCAAACACATGCCATTAAAATAAAAAAAAAAAAAGTATTGCAAGGCGGAAAAATGCAATACCCCATTCCCCCCAAAAACGTGTTTTTATACTACATACAGCATTTGTTTGTCAGGTTCGAGATCATTCTCTGAAAGCCATTCGTCCGCTTGAATGCTCCCTGATTCACATATATTTATTTATCTACTGTAGTGACTCTCATAGTGTGGTACCGCCACAATTCATTCTGCTTCGCCTTCTGATGCAACGTAATACGGACAAACAAAGAAGAGAACGGCTCTCCTATGTGCGTAGTCACGGCGACTCAATAAGCTTCAATTATATATTTTTGCAGAGGATAAAGAATATATGCTGATGGCTATTGCAATATTGTCTGTTTACATGCGTTACGCCACCGTTTGTGTTCAAATGCTTACATTTCAGAAAGGGTTCTAAAACCGTGACTATCGATGCTCATCATTTTTTGCTTATTGTTTGTAAAGTGCTTTGTTCCAGCTGTTAAGAAATGCGCTAATATAAATAAAATTGCATTGTATTGTATGGTATGTTCACCAGTCGGAAAACGCTTACCGACTGCAGAAGGTGCATTTGTGCTGGGCCCAGACGAAGGTCTTTTCCAGCACCTGGTCGTCGTTGAGGTGACACCTGACGGCGTGCTTGGTCAAGTTGCTGCCGTGCCGCAGGAACACTCGATCGCAGGACGGGGAAGGGCACAGCACATACTTGCCGATGACGTCGTAGCCGTTTTCTCCTGCCGCGTCCGCTTGGTCCTCCTTTGCGGCGGCGGGCGCTTTGACGATGATCAGATCATCCTGAATAACTACCTGCTCGTCCTTAAAGTCGAACTGCGGCGCGGTGCTGTCTTTGTTCAACTTCCTGGACTTGGTCTGCAACTTTCGGATGGCACAGCGGAGGTTTCGCACGATTCGATCTTCCCGACTGAGGCTGGAAACTTTGACTTTGCTCAGTTTCTTCCGAGGTTCCTCGTTTGGTGTCCGGATTTCGCCGGGAGCCTTGACCTGAGCCCTCGTCGTCCCGTTTGTGGTTTCGGCTTCCTCGGCGTCGGCGCCTTTATGGTTCTTGCACATTTCCTCTATGTGATCCCAGATGTGCTTTTTGCCGACAACAAAGTGCTGGAAGCATTTCCCACAGATTATGCACCTGTTGTGCCTCTTGAAGTGGGCAATGAAATGCCGGAACACATTCAAGCCTTTATATTTTTTCTTACAGGAGTTACAGTAGAAACTGAGACAACCATATTTTTGGCCTCGCTGAACCTTTTCCCTCCACGTTCTCTCCACTTTCACCTAAAACAAAAGACAGCCGATTTAATACGACTCATACAGAACGGGCAGGCAAAATTTGATTTAAAAAGGGACGTGACAGGCTTATCGTATTTTATTTGACAGGGAGATCATTTATTAATTGACTTTGACTTGACTTTCTTCATGTTCTAGTCCTCCATAAAAGAACCTTCACTTCATTCAACCCCCAGTGTCGTCGTGTGCCTTATTGGCGGTGTTTCTCAACCTCTTTCAAACAATGTCGTCTATGTCCACAATACGTATGCAGCCTATAAGTCGCGCATGAAGCCGTTCACGCGGTTTGGAATGGCAGTTTCTTTGATTTATTACCTCAATGTACAGTATAGTCAACCTACGCTTATCGCAGGGAATTGGAACGTGGCCCCGACCCGGATTTGACGTGTTGACGCCCATTGAATTGCAATGGGGGGAAAAAAACAAAGTACAATTTTTTTTTTCACACCCCCAAGAATTCTTCAAAAAACACTAACAAACATTCAATCTACGCTTTTCACAAATAACAGGGGAAATAGCAGGGAAACAAAGAAAAAAAAAAAAAGGGAAAACTTCCCAAAATAACAAAAAAATATATATTGAAAACAATATATTAAAAAAAAAAAAAAATCCAGCGGTCGACCGTATGTTGATGTTATGACAATACATAATGTATTTTTGGGTTTCGGGGAAGGACCAAATTTCTGATTTGTTTCTTACACAAATAAAATTGCATTTAAAATAGCAATTTGTCAAGTTGAAGAAAATATTTTTTTTTTCTCCCTACCTAACTTTAAAAAAACGGTGTCAAAGACCAACATAGACTGCTGACAAGATAAAATATGGACACAAACCAACTTTTTAAATATACTAACCTTTCTGTTGGATTTTTCAGATTCCTCAATGATTGGTGGCCCTTCCGCCGTGTCGTTATCGTGCGTGGAGAATTCTGCAGGGTTCTCTGTGTTAATGTCCGTAGACTTTAGATGGTAGCTGTGCATCAGTTCTATTGGAGAGCTCTGTAATTTCTGGAGCGGTCCATCAAGCTCGGGGTCGGCTTCAACAGCCGGGCGAACGATCGGAGGCTCAGTAGAAGGCGCGCAAACATGTGACGCTTCCTCTTGGATTTGACCGCAGTCGCCGTGTCTGTCCTTTATGTCTTCAAGTCGTGTCTTCACCTGCGCACTTTCAGGTTCATTCTCCCGGTGAGCCATTTCCCCCTCCGTGCCTTGCGTATTGGATTTTCCCCCCAGGGCAGACTCACCCTTGGGGAGGTGTATTTCATTATCAGGGTAGGAGAGTTCGTATCTATAGGCAGGCTTCCTGCCCCGCTTTTTCCCTTTCAGTATGACCACTTTTTCTTGGACAGGCTGTGGCGCCTCCATCCTGGGAAGACCTTGCAGCCATCTCTTCTTCTTGCCTTTCCTTTTCAAAATTTGGCTCTTCACACATCGGGACAAGTATTCCCTCTTTCGGTTGAGAGGGAGCTTGCCGGAAGTGCAATTTTCCCGCCTGGTGTGATTGCGCCGCAGTGAATAAACAGACTTGTGACACAACGAGCTGGGTTTGAGATTGTACATGAATTCTGGATCGTCCCCTTGGTCGACGTCCTCATCGGACACAAGTCGGACTTTCCTTTGGAGTCCACGGCCCCATTTTCTCTTCTTCACAGGGGCGTTACTCGACAAGCTTGCCGCCTGGCTATCAGAAGTATGTTCCAGCAGAGGGGGCTCTTTCTCAGGTTCAGTCGCAGTGCACTTGCTGAGATTTAAGTCTTGAGCATAAGAATCATTTACACAAGTGCTTGTTAGCTCCTCAGCACAGCATTCCATCTCCCCCTCCTCCTCTTCTTCTTCTTCTTCTTCTTGACTCATCTCATTGATAAGGGCGTCCTTCATTACTTTGTCATCTATCAACTCCAAGCAACGGGTCCTGAGGGCCAGGATGCTCCAGAACTCCGGGTCAAAAGACAGACGCTCCTTCAGCATCTGAAATATGAGACGCAACATATTTAGAAATGTAACTCCATTCGAACCAGTGGAATGAGTATACAGGCAAATCATTTTATTCACAGGGCATCGAATCGATTGGCACGGTCACGAGGGTGAAGACGAAAAGTGGTTGTCATATTTTTTTTTTTTTTAGAGGTTAAAATATTGAATTTCTTAGAGAGGGAAGAAACTAAATCAATTTTTTGGGACACTTTCGTGTATATTATTCCTTCTTTCCCCTCATCTCACCTGCATAATTTTGAAGCGAACGTTGGTCGGCACAAGGCTGCGGTGAGGATGCGCCTCCTGGTCGGGATGCTTGTAAAGCAGGCGCACCGTTCGGTAAGCTCCCAGGCTTCGCTCCAGGCAGAAGACCAGCAGGGCGCACGCTCGACAGATCTCCAGGTCTCCGGGCAGGAGGAAGGCAATGGTCTTGCAGACCAGAGACTGAGCAACGTCGTCCGCTTGCGCGTCACACAGCTGCAAGGCCCTGGCACAGAGCTCCATGCAGACTTGCACTCCATCACCGCCCAGCTGTCACAACAAACCCCAACAAGGCAAATTGTTCAAGTCAGGGATGTCAAACTCTTTTTTTTTTTTTTTTTAAATCAAGGGCCACATAGGGTTGTTATATAATATTTCATATTATACAGTATATAAACAATTGCCCCTGCATTTGCTTGTTATGACACATATTTTTAAAAACAAATTAAATATGAAATCAACTATTTTGTTAACCTATTATTTAATGTTAAGAAGGGATTTGGAAAAAAATGCTTGCAATATATGTCAAAAATTAGAAAAAAAAACCCATTTTCAGTGTAGATTCCTTGCCAAAATGAAAGGAACAAATCCATTATAAAACTACGTGGCGGGCCAGTGCTTTAAATGATGCAATCGCTGGTTCATCGTTAGGAGCGCTCCCGGAATACTTGGCGTATGCTTGGATTATGCTTGGAAGATGATTGCAGTCTCACCTCGAGGGTGACTAGTTTGATGAAAGGAAAGATGGCGCGGACGTTCTTTGCAGAGGAAGCCAGTCGCGTGCACTCAGCCAGAAAGTCCTGCGTTGACGGGTGAGCTCGCAGATGCAACCTGCTCCAGATGAACACCAGGTCCCTGACAGAAGACAGTTTGAAGGCAATTTAAATCAACTCAAACCCTCCCAAAAATAGTCAGGTGCATTCATTCATCAAAATACATGGGTCTTACGTAACAATAAATCATTTTAAATACAGTGGAAGCCCAACCCCCTGAAGCCTGTCCTGGCTGCTTACAGTAGTACAGTAGGAGCGCCACAATTTGTCCAACATCAATTGCATACAAACAATAGCTAATGAGCATCTAGTGTATGCTAACAAAGGAACCACAAAGTAGATGTCTGCCGACAGAGGCCTATTACATGAAGCAATAACCTGCAGGGAAGAAGTCTGCCAACATTCCAAATCAATGTGCACAACAATAAATGAACTAATTAAGTGAGGAAAACAAACAGCAATGCTTAAAAAACTACAGTGATCTTCCCTCTCTACACTTTCCTGTGTATGAGTGATTATTGATTAACTCACTCACTGCCATTGACGAATTTACTTGTCTTTTCACAGTCCAGCCATTCAATCCCAGGAATTTATATTATATTATATATATATATATATATATATATATATATATATATATATATATATATATATATTTTTTTTTTTCTTTTCTTTTTTTTTCAAACATTAGGGTAAAAGAGGGTCTGAAAATGTCTGGCGGCGAATGAGTTAATTTCTGGATACAGTATTTTTACATGACAAGGTCTTGCATATGTGACTTCATAAAAACTAACTCGTGACTCATTAGACTGTTAGGGTTGTCTGTAGTTGGAGGGATAGTTACTGTTTAATTAAGTCCGAGGATCACAATAGCAGACACGACTACCTCTGTAGGGTAAGAAGAAAACAATGGTAATCAAATTGAGCGTAGTGGTTACCACTGCCAAAGCCACCAAAAAACTCTCGCCAAGTTTAGGTGAGATAAAGTCCAGCCAAAAACAAGTTTGAAGCTAGTGGCATCCACCCGCCGAGAGGCGGTCAGAAGAAAGGAACGATGGTCACAAATGTATTTTTTCATTTGTGTTCTTTATGAATTGGATGAGCTGTATTTCTACCGTATTCAGTACATACTTTAATTGTATTTTACAAATCATCTCAACCTAGATGCATCGCATGTCATCATTTAAAGGCGATATTGTATTGCATTGCAGACCAAAGAAAAAGAAAGAAAACCAACTATATTTCTAAATCCTCTTACCACATGTAGTACATGTCCCCATTGTGTAGCTGCTGGGCAAGGAACAGATTGCACAGTGACAAAAGCAGCTCATCCTTTTCAACTTGCTCGGTGTTACAGATGATCTCCACCGCATCACGGCCGTCAAGCTTTGCCATCTAAAGAGGAAGAGGTACATTTATTTCAACCTCATCATGCGTCACCATTAGGTCAATTTATATTAAAAACATACACTGCAGTGTAATACAAAATCTTTCATTTCTTTGTGTATTTCTCAGGCTGCCTTTCAGTTTTTACTGTTCACGTTTTCATCACACAAAAAACAACCTGGCATGCAACATCCTGTACTCAGTACCTGCTTGTGAAGGTGTTCATGCAGCGAGGCCTTGTAGAGACAGGTTAAGTAAGCCTGATGCAGGTACAAATGCTTTGCAGACTTGTGCTTCTCCAGGCAGACTTTAGCCAAGGCCATAGCTTCCTGTATTCTCTCACATGCTTGCAGATAGCGAATCCGTAACTCCAAAAAAACAGGCAGCTCTGAGTTTAGGTAATCGTCAACTGTGCCGGGAAGACAAACAGTAGAGTATGAGTGTCCTTGAGGGGTCTCGAAAGGCGCTTCCAAATTGAATGTATTATTATCAAAATAGCTACAAACAATAGCTTTTGTTTTGGGATTACGTAACAAAATGTAGTCAAATTTTACCCTCTTTTGGAGGCAAATCTGTTTCCTTCAGGATTGCTTGCAACACCTGGTTCTCCCATGGACCACCAGCTTTTATGATCAGCTTTGCATGCTGAAAATATACATTCCTGTGCCTTAAAAGCTCAGCGTGACATGCCTACAAAAGAGTAAATGTGCATTAATGAACAGGTCCAACAAAGCAAAATTATTCAAATAGGTTATGTAACTGGGGTAGCTAATAAAGAGTCGGAGAGGCAAAATTTGTCACCTGATAGGAGTCTAGGATGTCTTTTAAAGGTTTTTCCCCAAATTCCTCTTTGCTGAAAAACAGCAGAAGCTCAAAGATACTCCTGGAAGATGAGACAGTTTCATCAGAGAAGCAAGCTAAAGCAGTGGAAGAGCAATGTTGCATGTTTTTATTAGACACACAGAGAACCCCCGCTTAGGCCCGCTTTTTTTTTGTCCGTGGAACCCAACTACGCTACATAACTTTGCGCTCATCATCATTAGCACATCATATTTGCTGTCTCTCTTTCATGAGACAAGATGCCGCCAAAACTCCTTGCCCCCTCTAATGTGCCATGTTAGCGGCCGAGTAGCTAGCGTTGGCCACCAGCTGACTTGACAGTAAAGCTTGATGCAAAATTCCAGTGGAGGTCCGACAGCCAGGTGAGCTGCTAGTGGGGTTGATAGCAGGGAAAGCAGGTTGGTAAACCTCTCAACATGATGCAGAGAAAGGTGCAGATTTCTGCAAAAGTGACGGTTAGCTCAACGTAAGGTACAGTAAGTGTCCACCTGAAGATAGTTTGTGGTATTCAGCATGTATTTAATAAATTAATATCTACTCATCTCTGAGTCAAAAATGTAATAAAATGACTAAATGGAAAGTAGGCATTGGTATTGTTAAGGAAGTGTTGCAAAGTGGTGAAGACACGCCAGCGTCCTCACGTTTCTGGTGCTTACCTCTATTTGAAATCATATAAATTGTGTAAATCCTATTATTTTTGAAGGTAATGTTGGGAGATGAGATTGAAATAATAATGAGATCACAGTCTGCTGTATATTTAAAGTTTAGACTACAGTATTAGTATAGGCAATTGATATTTATTACCAGTATATATTTTGATATTTGTGTCAAGTCTTGGTCCCTAAGCGGCGGTTCCCTATATAAGTACAGCGATCACTCACAAGGCCAAACGGCTGAGAATATTGTGGACGTGCTGACAGTCATCTGGGAATTTGGCCGTGGCTTTTGTGAAACCACACAGCGCTGTCTGCAGCACCTTCAGTTGAGGCAGAGGAACTTGCCATGGGCCCGTGTACGCTTCAACCAACTGCACATCGGGAACACGAGAAGATCCACAAACATTAATAAGGAAAATATTCCAATACACCAGCACAAGAATTTGTCACACTCTACAAAGTGAAGGATTAATACCGGTATTGTAAGAGCAGCACATGCATTGTTCAACCTTAATTTATGGCTTCAACAAGTGAACACATGTTAATGTAAAAGACTAGTAGGCTAGACTAGAGCAGTGATTGTCACCTACTGTGCCACAGGCAGCACATTACTGTGCTTAACTTTCAATTATTTGGTCTCAAAATTATTCATTAACTACAATTAATGTATCTTTGTTCATCTATCTATGTTAGTGACACATACTGGCATGCAGAACAATTGAATGCTTTTCCAGTAGATAGTACAAAGTATAAGTAACGTGTATCCTCCACCTATTGCCATTCAAACAACAGAAAACCAGCTTTGTGTTAAAGGCCCAGATTTCACAATGAGCAAATAAATCTGTGTGCAAATTGAGACGAGGTCATTAAAACTTCAGTATATACTGTTTACTTTTTGTGACATCGTAGTTTGGCGGTGTGTTGAGAGATTTTTGTAATGGAAAACGTGCCTTGGCTCAAAGGGGGTTAGGAAAGACTGAGCTCGTGTCATTTTGCTGTCAGTTATTTTTCTCCACACGTGTACACTATCTTAATACGAACACTTTTTGATAAACCGAATTAAATATTTTAACCAGATCAGTATTAGCGAATAAACATGGCTTTACGCAATAACAATACAGTCCCAGAATTCAAGTGACACTTGTTCTTTACAAGCATTGGAGCCATGGCGTTAGTTAGCCACTCGTTAGCATCGAGCTATCACTGTAAACAATCACCATGTGCACCGTAATAAAACGTTTCCTTTCTCGGGGAGTGACTTAACCGAGCGTTCATCTTAAGACTGTGTTTGTTCATTCTTTCAGTTTCATTTCTAATGCCCATATGATTGATTTAGCACACGATAGCATCAATTGTTGCTAACCAAGATGCTAAGACGCCAGTAGATGTTGACCAGAGTCAACACACCAATACGCGAAGAATATCGAATGTAAATAGTTCCGACGTACCTCACAAAAGCCAAAACAGTAGTCTTTGCTTTTAAGGGTGGACACATCGCTGCAATATCGACTGCACAATGATTCTAGAGCTAATTCTAGCCCGTCAGTTTCTATATCACTTTCGCTGTCCGCCATACTGTCTAGCGCATCCGGCGCATAGTCCAAGTTGCCAGGTCAGACACAATACATCCTGCAATCAGCAAGCGTTCCAACCTGGCATCCTTATAATGAAATACAATAAAATGTGTCGTGGAGGCACTTCAATAAAGAACAACTACAGTAACTGTATGAAGTGGTTTTACAAATAACACAGATAATATATAGCAGTCGTGGTTCATTACGACAAATGATTTTGCACCAAGGTTTGGCCTGGCTTTGTTGCTCGGCATAATTTGTGGAAAACAAACTTGACATATGCCAGTCAGGACTTCGTTAACGCGACAACACAGCTATTACTTTGTCTTTGTAAAGTCAAAACCTTTGATGCCATTTCAACCTGGAAAAGTACTAACACCCAACCATTGAAAATATGTATTACACAACCCCAACAACATCTCTTCTTGATCCCATGGGAGACGGAGGTACTACCCAGCGCTGGTGTTTCTATTCGACCATTGTTTTTGTACTTCATATTTGTTGAATTAGATACTCAAAAGACTAGTTTAGTGTGTCAGAATTTCATTTGGACATAACATCACCTGCAAAGATTACAAGAACTGCGGTATAGGAATTCCATTGCGGGTACTTTTTCCCTGATGAGACCGCAGGGCCTCTCCCCTGGGGGGCATCATCCAGGAATTCCTAACAATACCAAAATGAAAAACAACATCGCTATTAATATCAGCAAGAGATTAAAAGCTTCTCAGCCAATTGCACTGCAGTAATTCAATCAGCCACAAGGGTGAGGAATAATATCACAAATGAGCACTACAGCTAACGTATAAGAGCTGGATAGAATTTCAATTCAAATAGCATATTACACAAATATATTGCCCTCATTTTGTTGTGCTTTATAGTGACAGAACTACTCCGCATTATAACGAGAGGTGTTTATATAAAATCATATTTTGGCTTTATTATTTGACTTGTACTGAAGGCGCTGCATATTGGAAACAAACCTCAACCACAAAAATATTGTTCACAAATCTCAATAAGTGCAGCACTGTGGGCGTCAGGATTAGCACACCTATAGTAATTTGCAATCCTTAGATTCAGGGGTCTAATCTGGGCACCGGCCTTCCTGTATGGAGTTTGCATATTCTTCCCCTTTCTTGCTTCTGTGTTGTTTCTCTGGGTACTCCATCTTCCTCCCATATAGCCAAAACCTGCAAGTTAGATTCATTGAAGACTCTCAGTAGTGCATACTGTAGTTGTGAATGATTGTGTCAAAATCTGCTCTGTGATTGACCAGAGACCTGTCCAGGGTGTACTGTGCCTCTTGCTTAAGGTGAGATGGAATAGGCTTCAGTTCACTTTCAACCCTAATGAGGACAAGTCCTATAGAAAATGAATTTATTTATAAAACCTCAGTGAAAGTTTCAGTCAGAGCTCAGGAGTAATAATGTGCAGGCATACTTAATGAAGGGCGCAGTGAAAGTGCTATGAACAAAAAAGCTTTACCTAGATTTGTTTGCTTTAAGAGTCCATTAGGTATAGTGAATAATAATCACTCAGACAAAAATATTGCATTTGCCCCTTAACTAAATCAGAGGCCAATTCAAACCTCCTCTATAAGTTATTATCTGAGTTCATTCCGGTGTAGACTATAGAATGCTATGCGAACCAAATCTGTCGTCAGAAAACAAGAAAAGCAAACATTATGTGTGAGGAATCATGTGAGGAATGTTTATTGGTGATTGATGTGAAGGTGACATACAACAAATTAACTGAATACAACGATTGAGCACTCAAGACAGTATATGAGACGCCATGCCTTTGCCTATAAGATCTCTTGCGTACATTACACCCTCACACTTGACTCATTTCCAATATTTCCATCAACGTATTATCTGCCCTCTTGGAGGCAGTAAAGAATTAGTAGTTCTATTGCAAGTAGTTGAGTGGGCATAATGAGGATTTCTCCACCAGTGATTTTCACATTTATTAAGTAAGTTAATGCTGGACGAGTGGTGGGAGTGAGCTAAACGGTAAAAAACTAAATAAAAAACATGAACACTTCCAGGACTATATGAGAGAAACATACAGTACAGTTTGTACTTTGTACAAAAATAATCAAAAACATTTTAAATTGTGACACAGGCACAAGTTTTCTGGCCTCCACGTGCAGTTTATTTTTTTGTGTATGCAATAATAATAGAAATATCCACTCTCAGATTGTCTTTATACAATACATCAGCTTTTCCAATTTGTCATAAATTACCGGCTTCCCAGTGTTTGATGCGTACACAAGTGCTGCATTCATTAATATGAACACCTTTGACTCTTCTGCATGTTTTTTTTTTTTTTCGCACATTTTGTGTTTCAGCCAGCAGCTTGGGCAAGAAGGAAGGGAAGCCATTAAATGGAAGAGGCAGACCTTTAAGATGGATCACCAGTGCTCAAAAAGTTGGCATGGAAAAGGTCAGCGATGACCCTTTTTCTAAAAAAAAAAAAAAGAAAGAAACAGCATGTCAATGCCCTACCACTCACTCCAATTAACACCAATGAGAGGCTATTCTATTTATAACCGGGAATGGACTCTGGACACTTTTTTTTTTTGATGCAAATCTGTTTTTCTGATGCTCTGAGGCTGCTGACGTGCCCCGCGGGGTGTGGCGCACGGCTGAAAATGAGAGTCACGCATTTTCCACTTCATCTCCCTCTAGGGCAAGTCAAATTTCAGTCTTTTCCTCAGCGCCGCTTATTTGTACCACTCTGGTGACGAGTTACAGTGCACTAACCATCAGAGGTAACTACTGCACCTAACCAGTCTCTGGAAAGCCTTTTTAAAGTCCTCATTAAAGATGGTGTAGATGAGGGGGTTGATGAGTGAGTTGATGTATCCCAGCCACGTCAGAAAGTCAGCCATCTCCATTGACGTGCTGCAAGAGCTGCATGTGTTGACGATCACCTCCTTGACAAAAAAGGGCAACCAGCAAATGACAAACGCTCCGATGATCAAGCCCAGCGTGGATGCAGCCTTGCGTTCCCGCGAGCCCGAGATGCGCGGTCCTTGGGAGAGCTGGCTCCTCCGTGACTCACTGCGTGAGTCATGCCGGCGGGCCTTGCAGTGGAACTTTTTCACCGCGATACGCATCCGTTCGCGGGGCGCCTCCTCCGTCGAGGGGTCGGAGAACGACTTATCTTGCGGGCTGACGGGGTCCGGGCTCCGGGGCCCGCCGTCTCCGGCGGGGTAGGTGGAAGGGATCATGCTCCCGTTGGTCATGCACGAGTGACGGCTCGCCCTGCTGGCCTCCCGCCGCATGTAAAGGGTCTGAGCAGCCCGGTAGATTTTAAAGTAGAGGATGAGGATGAGCAAAAGTGGGATGTAAAACGCCCCGAGGGTGGAGTAAAGGGTGAAGGCGATGTGATGGTGGAGGATGATGCACTGGTCCTCCTGATCTGCATCTCCTGTGTAGTACCGCCACAGGAGAGGAGGAAGCGAGATGAGGATGGACAAAAGCCACACGACGGCCACCATGGCTCCTGCTCGGGCCCCCGTACGTTTTCGCGAGTATTCCACGGCGTCTGTGATGGCCCTGTAGCGGTCAATGGCGATGGCGGCCAGGTGCAGGATGGAGCACGTGCAGCACGTGATGTCCACGCTCAGCCAGATGGTGCACACCACCTTACCCATGACCCAGCTCTCTTTCTGAATGTATATGATGCTAAAGGGCATGACCAGCACGGCCACCAGCAGGTCGGTCACCGCCAGGGAGCAGATGAGGTAGTTGGCAGGGTGATGCAACTTGCGGGTGACGGCGATAGCCGTGATCACCAAGCAGTTGAGGAACGTGGTCACAATTGCCAGCACGGAGAGGGTCACTGAAAGGACGATCTTCCTGGGAGGCAGTCTGGTGGTCTCCAGTGCATCACAATCACCGCTGCTAGTAGCATACACCCCTTCAGTACAGTTGGGAAAATCCATTCTGAAAGCAGAATTAAGAAAGCATTAGTCATGTCCATTTAATTATGGTTTGACTTCCTGCCATGTGTTGAATGGGTGGTGATGACATGTGATGCTAATGCTAAATATTAGCATGATTTTCTGTATTCTTCATTAGGGTTTGCGGGCGAGCCGCAGACATGTAATTTCAGCATTCCGAAAACCTTGTACACTTTTGAATTTGCCATAAAAGTTGACAAAGACGTGTTTTTATGCAAAATCTCTATTTAAAGAAGAGTGTTTTTTTTTTTAATAACTATGTTCAAGGCCAAGATCTGACATACTTGACGGCAGTGGTTTGAGATGCGTTATTCAAACTCAAAACTATACACTCCTACCTGTTAAGTGTCTACCGTGTGGTGATCTGCAGTGATTTTTAGACAGCGGTGGTCACCCTGCGCTGATCCGTCCTCCGCGCGAGCTCTGCCATTACGTCACCTCCGTTGCTCATCAGCACCTGGGATAGACAGCAAGACAGAGAAAGTGAGGGACGTAAACAACAACAACAACAAAAGAGGGACATTTTCTAGAGGGGCAAGGGCACAGCAACTTGTGGATTTTTGCTATTCTTGACATGGTTTTCTTTTCCCGCATAGTTCATGCCCATTGCACAAAGCAAGGTCCAAGCCATGCATACATGAGTTTCCTCTGCAAGCACACCCAATCCCACTTTTGGGATTACCTAGAAACCCCCCCAAAAAAGTCAGCCAAACCGCCTTGTATGATTAAAAAATTACATTTGGGGATGTTCAATTTCATCCTGTAGTTTGCAGCTTCCCGTGTGTTCAAAACTCTCCAATAATTAGTTTGGATCCAAATCCTCAGGTATGAGTGTCATTGTTGTGCTCCTTCACGCTGGGCATAACTCGTCCTGGAGACATGAGTGGGAACTGTTGCTATAGAAACACGAGAAGTAGACCTACAGTACTTTTTTAATGTGATAGAAGCAGAGGCAGCCAAACTCTTCGCGGAGACCATTTGATTCCCTTCTGCTAGATGCGGGGGTAGAACGGGTAGAGGGGAGCGAGGGGTACGAGTCAACATGACAAACCTCTGATAGCACCTCTTGATACATAAATACATAAATAAATACATAAATAAATAAACTGGAATAGTTTTGGTGTTTGCACCCTATTTACAAGTAAATGGCAAGACAAAAATGACCCCCAAAACCCCGAACAAACTTAAACTTAAATATATACTGTTGTTTTCAGAAAGAAAGAAAGATAGATAGATAGATAGATAGATAGATAGATAATGTGCAGAATGAAATTTGATTGCATTTCGTTCATACTTCAGTGCACAATCACTTTGGTGAAGTTTTAACAAAAAAAAAAAAAAACACATTTGCTGAGAAGACTCAGCCACAGTTGATTATGCTTCATTGACTGTGAATTTCTTTTCTTTTCTTTTTTTATTTAAACTAAATGGTTTTACAGCTTTCCTGGAATGAATTGCTTCTCTGATGTGAAAAAAAAAAATGTCTGTTTGTTTCATGGTCTTTAGAAGATATATTTTGTTTCCTACCCTCTGGATGAGGCTATTAGAGCTAGCCATATGTATCAATGTGGATTACTTTTGTGCCGAATGACGTAAAGTGCAGTTGGAAATGCTTGTGCCCTAATGCATCGAATTGTACTGACTATTATACATACTTTGACAGAAGGCATATACTGTACCGTGTCAGCATGTTGCTGAGGAAATCATCTGCTTTTCTCATCAAATGTTCTAAACTGCAGGCATTTTGTTCAAGGGCATCTGAAGATAAGATCCACTTGGCCAGTGTAGACTTAATTTCTCCTTTATGGAGAAAAAAGGCTTGTGCAGAAATTTACAGAGTTGGCAAAACAAGTTCATTTACTGACTGCAGTGGTGAAAGAAGTACGCCGCTTAGGTATTACCATTATAACGCGGACAGATTTTATGATTTGATTTGTTGAGTGAAGGTATCTTATAGCCGCAAATGACATGAGAAATTGTCAAAGGTGTGTGTTGATTAAAATTTCCTGACGAATTTACTTGTCTTTTCTCAAACGTAAAAGCGGGTCTGAAAATGTCTGACAGTGAATGAGTTAAATTTCTTATTACAGGCAAATCCAATGTTGTAACTTGTTTAAAATGCTGTGCAATATGCTAGAAGTCACCAAGACCGTGTAGATTGTATTTTCCTCAATATGTCAGCGATATGAAAAAAAAAAAAACTATGAAAATGCGGAATATTCTTTGACTGATAACGCTGACTCAACACAATTTGTGACAGTGTTTTGCCACTTTCTTGTGTGATTTTCAACCAGAAGACATCTTCATTGTAAAGTAACATTAGCATATAGCATGTGGCATCAAATTCAAGCATAGCTCGTGTCAACACAAACTGCCTTTTGTTTAAATACCAAACAAGTTGAAAAGCAAGACAACTGCCAAATGTTTGACTGTTTGACTATTCAATTCATCCAAGCACAACTCCAACCACTCCTCACAAATGTCCCGCTCCAAAATATCTTACTAAAGTACCACAAAAATCACAAAAAGCCACAAGGCTGTACAATAATCAAAAAGAGGGTCAACTCTGTGGCATTTAATCTTTTTCTCACTGTCCTCTTAAGAGCAGCACGTAAGCTGCTGTGAAATTGGCACTCGCGCGATAGCGAGCGTCTGGTTGTGAAGATGGAGAATTGTGCCGTGACTGACATTTATTTGCATCTCCAGACAGCTGCAAATAAATAATGCCCGGACGATAAAAGGGCAAAGAAACACTCCTTTGGCTTTGTCTGTTCTATCTGTTTAGTATTGAAGTGAGGGTACACTCCAAAAGGCACCTTGTAGCGTGGTGAAATAAAAATGAATTTTCCACTTTCATGAGAGCACAATTTATCGCGTGGATGCAAAAGACACTTTAGCATTAAAAAGTAATGTGATTCATAAATGCACACACAGCATTCAGTGAGTATTGCAATGTCATCTCCAAAACTCCAGACGGTTGCCGGTGAATGAATGAACAGTTATCTTCCCCCAATGAAAACAATAGAATAATCCACCAAGTGGAGAACAAACTTGCCGAAATAAAGAATAATTGTTCCCAAACATAAAACAATAGCTCTCCAACCAGCTTCTTACCGCTCAAGGCCACCAAAGAACAGTGAACAAGATTCAGTGTACGAATGAAAAGTTGTTCTTCCGGCAAGCTAATCATCTAAAACTGTGAGCGCATTCTCGTCAGTAGGATTTCTTTCTCACGACATGCTGACATGTGTCTCAGCGTGCCATGATTGCCATCTTGTTTACATCGCCGTGGGGGCTTGTGCATGTCAATGCAACTCAAGCAGGTACATTGATGCTCTCATGACTTCAAACATAGTAAAGTGGTTAAAGTGGAAGTCAACCCAAACATATTATTGTCAAGAATATGTGTTATGCTGGCCCACTAGGAGGAACACAGCATTCTGATTAATATTGCGTTTTGTGGAATATGAGTTTAAGCAGCAAAATCTAGCCATTTATAGCAATCTCAGGGGGTGGGGCCATTTTGTCACTTCTGTCGACTGCTAATGACATCACAGACCCTCAGGGCTCGGATAACGACCAATCATGGCTCAGCTTCAGAAAACAGGCCAGCAGTGATTGGTCGTGAGCCCTGAGCAACTGTGATGTCATTTTCAGTTGACAGAAGTGGAAAAATGGCCGCCACCAGCGATGGCTAAAAACGGGTGCATTAACTCTTATTCCACAAACGCAATATATAGCAGAATACCTTGTTTCAACTAGTGGGCCTGCATAGAACATATTCTTGAAAAAAATATGGTGGGGTTGTCTTCCTCTTTAACTCTACGTGTGATTTCCAACTCCCTTGAAAATGTGGCAAACGCTGAAGGACAAATTCAGCCGTTCCTTTGTTGTCAAACCCTAAGAGAAAATAATTGCTAAGCACTGATTTACAGACATGTTGAAAGTGGCATCCAGCCAAGACTGAGGGGCATCAATTTGGGAAAACGTCTACCAGCATCAGTACCGCCAAAAAGTCGGGTTTCAAACTAAGACTAGTGTTTCAAAGTAAGGTTTTAAACTAGAGTTTGGGTTTCAAAGTAGGATTTCAAACTCGGGTTAGGATTGCAAAGAAGGGGGTCAAACTAGAGTTAGGGTTTCAAAGGAGGTTTAGGGTTTCAAAGTATGGTTTCAAACTAAGATTAGGGTTTCAGAGTGGAGTTTTGAATTAGGGTTGGGCTTTCAAAGGGGTTTCAAACTAGAGTTAGGGTCTCAAAGTAGGGTTTCAAACAAGGGTTAGAGTTTCAAAGAATGGATTCAAACTAAGTTTAGGGTTTCAAAGTTCGGGTTTAAATTAGAATTATGGTTTCAAATTTGTGTTTTTTGGGCCATCATCTGTCGCGGATGGTAAATGAACAGACTTGTTGAAGGGGCATTTGCTGGGATTGAGGGGCATCAATTTGGGAAAACTCCCCCCGACTAATGAGTTTTGGGGCGTATCAAAATGGGCTCATCGCCACTGGGCATCCGCTGTACTTTGCACGCCTCTGACGTAAGAGAAAATGAATATATTGACACGCTTGAAAGCTGAAACGGTCCATTTGTCGTTGTGCACGTGTTCATCCTTTCTGTTATCTAATCATTGTTCATTTTCTAAATGAACATTTTAAGCCTCATTTGAAAGAGTAAATCATGCCGATGTATGCAAATCACAGATGGCCATACGGGAACCTGAACTCTCCCATGCACATTCTTTGAGAGTGGGAGCATTTTCGTGTCCATTGCTTATTAATAATTCAGAGCTTCATGATTATGCAACGAGGCGATGATTTCCTTTTTTATTTTAGCACTTTGAGCTTTGTTTACCATCAGCAATTATTATTTTCCGGTAATTTTAGACACGTCTTTGAAGCATGTCTCTAACTTTTCAAATCGGGCATTAAAACACTCATCTAGGCAAGTACAAAAATGCTCGTCTTTTTAAGGCAAAAGTCGGGAATAAAAAACATCCTCCAGCATCCGGGAAACGTTTACTTTTAAGCCTCTATGGTAATTACAAATCATCAGTGGGAATGTGGGAAATATATTGCATAAAGTTCCTATTAAATTTTCTTTGAGACATTCGTCATTCCATTTTCTTTTGTCCTGACTGGGTCGCAGGTAAGATGGAGTCCATCCCAGCTGATTTAAGGCAAGAGGCGGCATACCCAGTTACAAACAGGCAAATGTGGAGGTTGGCACGACCGCCAAATCAGAGGGACACCTCGCTTCACTGTGAAGTAACGCCGTTTAGTGATTAGCACTCACAATTTGGGAGACGAAAAGTCACACTCTAGCTTGGATTTTAAATCCATAAATGACCGAATAACCTTGGCAAGGCCAGCTGTTTTGATGCTCACTTCTCTGTAATTGACATAGAGAACTCAGCGGGTCGTTTTGCATTTAATGTGACCCTCTTGATGAGAGCCTGCTGTCCGATTCTTTTCGGCCATTGTTTCTGCATTATTTGCTGAACGGCCCATGCAGTTTCCCCGAATCAGCCTGTGCTTAATTTCCTGTTGTTTTATGTGACTGATCTTCACTGTCAACAGATTCTGTCCGGTTTGTGTTGTCCGAGCTGTCACGTGGCATACTCCAGTAATCATGTCAGAGCGATACACTGGATCATATACAGAGAAAGGAGGATCATATACAGAGAAAGGAGGATCATATACAGAGAAAGGAGTGAGTTTGAGGTTTATTGAGATACCGAAGCTAGCAGTCAGAACTACTGGTAAATGCTTGGTTTCCTACGTTGTCATGAAAGTACGGTATAAGGTAGCATGTAGCATATCACACGCTGTCTGACCATTACAGCAAAGTACTGCAGCATTAGTGCATTGATGGGCAACTGGTGGCGACAACACGCTGATTGGCCCCTTGGTTTGTGTATAACATATTCATGTGTTTCCTCCACTACAGTGGACACCGGTACTCACAGCTCGGCACGATTCACAGATATTTTTTCGATATTAAAAAAAAAAAAAAAAATTCTGATTTTTGTCTTTGTTTTGGATTTTTGGGTGGATCAAACCCCAGTTTTTGGGGTTATGAAAAATTTGTGCATATACTTTTTTTCCAATACATTTGAATGCAGATTTTTACTATTCGCAGGCTGGCCCGATTCACATCGATCGCGAATAGCAGGGTTCCACTTTATAGTTTTAAGATGTAATATCACCAATCACCACTAGATGGCAGGCATGACTCAATTGCTCATACGCTCAGGCTTAGATTGCAACATGAGTAGGCCTAATATTTTTTGTGAATTTGGAATGATAAACAGGACAAACATAGCAGCTCAATAATATTACAATTTTAAGTGGCTTGATTTTTGTGAGGAAAAAAAAAAAATTATTTCTTGCACTTAATGTTGGCTATTCAGCAGTTTTGTGCCAGCCTTATTTAGGGTAGTGTTAGAGAGCCGTTTGCACTGAAAAAAAAAAAGTTGTCCATCCCCGGCATAGTGGAACAAAATCAAATCCCAATTTTTGATGCTGCACACCCAAGAAAGCAATAAGCGAGAATGTGTACCACTTAACGTCACAATAATAGAAATAACACAGCCACTTTTGTACTTGTGAATGTTTTGGACTGAAATCAATTTGCGGTAATAAGACATCATTTGCAGCTGAACGGGAAAAGCAATCTTTTGGGCTGTATTTCGTGATGCAAAACCAAGGAACGTTTAAATATGTTTGGCACAAAGCACAGTACGACCATTCCTGTGAATTCATGTATGATGTACAGTGTGTAACAAATGAGATCAACCACCATTATCATAAAAGAAGACTATCCAGTATTATGAAGAAGTGCTTTAATATGGACTCTGTCAAATTCCAGTCAGCAATTGACATGTGACCATTGGGATGAGGCCTTTGAAACTTAATTCGCCTTTTTGTGCTCAAATGTGAAATCCTCAGAGGAATCCGAAAATAAACGAGCGCAGCATTTATTCAGACAATTTTTGTTTCTGTTTTTACCATTCATGCTTAAAACGGTCCATCTATTTAAATCCAGCAATCCTGTAAACAAGTTTCTTACCCAACTCAAATCAGTCCTCAGGAGGCTTCTCTCCATCTTATTCCTAACATGTGTATGATGCAGATAGTGAGATGTGATGGTGACAAAGCGTTCATGTGCGCGTGCGTGAGGATTTCGCCGTCCGTGACACACATGAAGTGCCGCAGAAACGAGGACACGAGTCAGTGAGTAAGAAAGAGTGACAACAAGGTGCATGTGACTGTTGTTCTCCTTTCTCGTGGCCATGGGGACGATAATCACCCTCGTGTGAAATGTAGATGAGTGAATGTGTCACAACAAATTGGATGCATTCATTCATTATTAAAGCGTAGCTCATACACACTTTCCTTTTTGAACACCGACTGGAAGTATCACTGTTTATGGTACTTTACGTTTGCATTAGCTGTAATGATTGTGGAAATTACATTGCATTTGGAAACGTTGCCAAAAAAAATTCTATACAATATATGCATTCCATTTAATAACTAAAGCGAGTGCATTAACACAATACTGTTACAATTATTAGCCCCATAAAACTGACTCCTGTCTCGCCTCATTTGACGGATATCCACTCGGTTACCTAATGAGGTGCAGAGTGTACATAAACTACATACAGGCAATGAAGCAAATGATTTTAAGTGGTGTGTTGTAAATATAAAGACGAACACAGCTCATCTGCACGCCTGCTCAGCTGTAACCGCAAAACTAGAGAAAATCATTGATGTGATTGATTGCTTGGCCAATCGGGGTGTTCTGCTTAATGACAGTCTTGGTCATAATTAATTAAGTTTTGTAATTCCAAGCCCGAGGAGAGCTGCACTGACAGGTTACAGTTATTGACCTGCGAGCCCGTCTAATGGGAGTTTGTATCTTTACATCTCCAGGCTATATACGAGACAAAACACATTGTAAGAGTCCACTCTTTGAGTTTAGTAATGCAATAGCTTTTGGATTTTTGTGTACTTTAGTGGTGATATTTCATTGTAAACTACAGTTAGTAACCTTTTTGGTGCAGTGACTGAACCTTCCTCCCGTTTTTCTTACCACTACCAAAAAGGGTTTAATTATCCAAAATGGCTGAATCGACACAATGTATATATTTTTTGCAATCCACTTTGAGTGGTGGCAGTGTAAAGTGAGAAAAAAATATTTATCAAATTGCACATCTTGAGACAGTTTGATGACACGTCCACGTACAAAGTCTACCCACACAGCACGTCCAGCGGTAAATATTGAATTAATTTGTTTATTTCCACGCTGTTGCTGCCCGATATCACTTTACTTTTATGCGTGTTTTCGGAGTGTGGACAATTTAGAGTCGCCGTCGCCGGTCGGTCACTGGTTCATTTGTCTGACTTCCTTTCAGGCAGCGTGGGTTCGGTTCCCACACAATGCGAATGTGAGAGTGAGTGGTTGACTGTCTCTCTAAGAACCCTGTGATTGACTGGCGAAGCAGTCTAGGATCGCCTCCAGCAACCCTGAACGGGATAAGAGGTGTAGAAAACGGATGGATAGATAGATGTTATCAGAATGTGGCAGGATGTCCAAGGAACCAGTGAACATGCCAGCTCCACACAGAAATGGCCTATCAAATATGATTGACTTGAAAGTACAGATAGGAAACAAAGTTTGATAAAAGCAATATATCTTAATTGGGCACATGCAGTCTATAGTTAAGAGTTTGATGCGGTGTAGTGGAGGTAAAGTAAAGGCAGGTGGACATAAGTGCAGAGAGGCACTTAAGACAAAGCAGGACGGCAGGCAAAACCAAACATGGACATTAACAAAAGAGAATGTAAAATGGATGATCATTAAAGTGGAAGTCAACCCAAACATATTTTTTCAAGAATATGTTATATGCTGGCCCACTAGTTGAAACAAGGCATTCTGATAAATATTGCGTTTGCGGAATAAGAATTAACCCTTTCATGCACAGTGGACAGCTATTCAAAAGTTGCTTTCGCCTATATTAATTAATCTACATTTAAAAAAAATATTTTAACCCTTTCATGCATTAATTATGATTTGATGTAATTATCTAAAATATGAATATATTTTTTTAGATTACTAAATACAGGCGAAAGCAACTTTTAAATAGCTGTCCACTGTCGTGACCACTGTGCATGAAAGAGTTAATGGGGCAGCCATTTTGTCACTTCTGTCGACTGAAAATGACATCACAACTGCTCTAGGCTCAGGTAACTACCAATCACAGCTGACCTGTTTTCTGAAGCTGAGCCGTTATTGGTCGTTCCCTGCGCCCTGAGCAGTTGTGATGTCATTTTCAGTCGAAAAGAAGTGACAAAATGGCCACCCCCTGAGATGGCTAAAAAGGGGTGCATTTTGCTGCTTGACTCATATTCCACAAATGCAATTTTAATCAGAATGCCGTGTTTCAACTAGTGGGCCTGCTGGGAACATTCTTGAAAAAAAAGTGTTTTGGTTGATTTCTCTTTAAAACTCCAACAAAACCGAGACACGAGGAGCACAAGGAGCAAACTCTCCACGTGTTAAAATTCTTACTTGAATACTTTGTAAATAAAAAAAATAAATACAGATGAATAAATCAAGGTATTAAAAAAATAAGTAGGAGGGACTAAAAAGGAACATCAGAATAAGGACAACTTGAACTTGAGTTGGGGCATAATGTGCAGTGCGCCTGTGTTTGTATTACCGGCAATCAGTGTGTGTGTCATTGTGTGAAGTTTGTGGACTGAGTTGATATGATGATGATGATGATTCAGGGGTTTTATGGCTTGGTTGTTTGTCAGTCAAGTGGTCAAGTGATTTCACACTCCTGAAGCACTTCCCTGAGGGAAGCAGTGTGAAAATGTTGTGCTGTGGGTGTGTATTGTACTTACAGAAACACATAATTGTACAAGTGTCGGGAGAGCGAAACAAACACGTCAGCCACCGGTGGTCATTAAAGTCAACTTAATCCACCTCTTGATATCCCCACTGTCACATTATAAACCATCCAGATTATACAAAAACACAATATAGAAGCACGCAGCTGTGCCAAGTTCATCATCTGCAGCAGTTCCGAATCAATACTTATTTAATAGAATAAAATACATCCTAATCACCACAGATGCTAAGTATTAAACATGTACAGTACATTGCCGACAACATGTTTTGCTAGTCAAAGTTTGCCAATTAATGATGGAAAAATGCTGATGTTAGTGTAGTCCAGCTAGTCGGCCCCGCGAGAATACAATGAAATTGCGACGGGGCGGGATGGGGATGTGGGGGTGAAGGCAAATCAAGGTTTTAAATGTAGGTCAGTGCTGCTGATAGACCGTACGAAACAATGGTGTTAGTAGTTCAAGTTACAACATTTCTGCATTGTAAATCTAAAAATAACCACCGATCCTATAACACCCATTTTAATTGTGGAAGTGAATGATACTGTCAGGTTCCATATTGTGATTGCCGTTTTATTTGTTGTAAAAGAATAAACACACCCAAATAAAACATTGTTAAATTCATGCCTCCCAATTGTGTTTTCTGTTTTGTTTCAGACCCATTTGTGTACTGATCGTTAAAGTAATGATTCGAAAAAAGTCCCCCAAACCAGGCATTATATGTTTTTTTAGTGAAGGTCGCAGCTGATCAAGGTTCTCAACAAGAATGCAAATGCAGCACTTATGTTTTAGACAAATTTTCCATTAACCACGAAACAAAAGATTTCCCGCAAAATCCCGCCATAAAAGATCACGGTAAAAATGGGAATTCTATCTTTTGAGAAACATCTTTATTAGACACTTATTGAAAGTGGGAGAATTTAAGGAGAGACATGTATGGTATGACTGTGATTTGCTTCACACAGTGCAGGACATTTGCGTTGAGTGATCAAGTTCTTCATGGTGGTCCATTTATCATTGATCCACACTTTTCAGAGGCTATGCCAAGTTTTTGGACTTTGTTCTATATTTAAGCAATATTGCGCTAATCACAACCGTGATTATCTTCACAGCCGAGATATACGCAAGACAACATCATGCCTTTGTTAACAGTAATGAGTGACAACAAATTATGATATTTTTTTTTTGTTCATTTAATCGCTTAACCGTCACAAAGTTCAAATCTGCATATTCAGTCGACCCACGTGATTCCTGCCTCGTCGGCGACAGCCAATCGGCGTTGAGAACTTAATGTACACGTCACACGCTGTCGCCGTAAAAGAAGACACGCCGTGGGTCGGCTAAATACGCAGAGGGGAACTTTGGGACGTTAGACGATACCCAGCTCTGGCTATCGGTATCGCTAGCCAGTTAGCTAGCTAGCTGTTTTACCTGAGAAATACTTAACGGATTTGCGTGCAACATTTTCACCAACACCTTTCACATACTTATCATAAAACACTAAATCATACAGTTTTTGTTGTTTTTATCCACTAGCAGTGCTAAGTAGCTAGCTAGTCTGCTCTCCAACATGCCCTTAGACCACTCCACTGAAAAAGCTTCAGGCAGCTTTGTCGAAAGGAGATAGACTGCGTGGATTAGTCTAGCTGTTTTCATTACAGACCTAAGGAATAGTAAATAACCTTTCCTGTTCATGTTTTTGTATCTTTGTTGGCACTCATTCGCTGAAGATGATAAAATCATTTGGTGTAACCCACACAGTATGTTAGATAACCACTGCTGGTTGATGTAGGCCTAAATTAACGGATTAAAACAACCTCTGAGATGGAGTGATATATCAAATTAAAGGTCTGAGCGCGGCTGCATTGTTTAACATCACTCATGGACCGACTTCCGTCTGGTCAAATTGCTTTGTGGGAACTAATGATTGTATAATTGCTATTTCAACACTGCTGAAGTGATAAAAACTGCACCAGATTTCACACAATATGAATAAAAAATTGGTGGGCCGAGACCACCGCTTTGGGCTTGTTTTGTTACACACCAGCTTTTGAATGATAGTGTTCACGCTTGACCAAATGAAGTGCCAAAACAGCTCTAGTGGAAATATCTGCAGTTTCTCTACATCTCCGGCTTGCTGTTGTGTCAAAGGAATGCACTTTTTAGATTTTTTTTTTTTTGTGTGAACAGTCCAAGGCACAAATTTGCAATAATCGTGTTCTTGAATGAATATTTCATTGCTAGGAATAATCGTTCCAGACCACTCATGCAATAGGTGCAAATCGGTGAAAAAAAAAAACCTTGCCATTCAACAAACGACTGAAAAGAGCATCAGCAACTGTGGCTCTCCTTTCCCACATGTGAGAGCATTACAGTAAGTATACTGCAAAAACCCCTAAAAACAATCACTTAAAAAACTGATAGTGAGGGTGCAAATGATGAACCACGATTTAGGGGGCAACACTATCATTTGCGAGGTCGATGAAACGTTTAAGCAAATTAGAAGCTCTCATAAATGGAGATTTTAACCTTTCTAAGACAAGATTTTAATTAAGTTTCACAGACTGTATTGCTAAATAATGATAATGAAACTACAAAGTAAGGGACAAATCGTCCAACCAAATTAAAAAAAACAAAAAAACTTCATAGAGCACTCACAACGTGTTTTCCAAATGAAACTCATCACATTGGTTGTAAAATAGCCCATTAAAATTTGGAAGGCCCTTTTACTTAAAAGCTCAGATGTAGAGAGCCTTCATCGCGCCAAATAATAGGTTATATTCCAAGTACCAAAAGCCCTTCAGAGAATGTCTTTTTCAACATGGACAACTTGACACTGGGTCAAATTTGAATCTGGGGATGAATTCAGGGAAATTACTGATGTGCAAATATGTCATTTTAGACTGTTTAAATTCATTCGGGACTCTTTAAGAAATGCTCCACTGAGCACTCGCTCTCTTTTTTTTGTCACTAGCCTCTTAAATGTTGAGGAAAAAAAAAAACAGCCTGTCTGGCTCAGTACTGACGAGGGGGAGGAGGTGGAGGAGGAAACTCACGCAAAGTTGGTGCTGCTTTTCAAATAGCTCCAGGATGGTTTGAGATGTAGTGGTACATTTGTGGCTGTGTTTGACAACATTTTGTGACCTCTAACTTCCTCTACTCTGTGATCTGAAGCAAAAGATTGGTGTGTGGCTGCCGGGTAACGACTACGCTCACATGCTTGGACACAAGCTAAAAAAAGAATATTGATGTTGAATGGGAAATAGTTGTGTGTCTTGGAATATACAGTGCCATGAAGCCATGGAGCATAGTCATCATAGAAAAACTTTCAAAGTAGCATAAGATTTAAGCCTTTCACACCCACAGTACCTGCAAGGGTTACACGTCATTAAAGGTGTTATCATATGCTTCCAGCAGGTAGAAGGCACACAAATAGCATCTCCCTAGACGATGCCCAGCTCTGGCTATCGGTATCACTAGCTAGCTAGCTAGCTAGCTGGCTCACGACCATCTTTGCTTAAACACAGCCTGCCCATTAGAGATAATGCAATGCACTGAAAACAATCCAAAAACATGAAAGTCAGCGGCAGGTTGTGGGCTTATTCTTCACCCAGCAGATTTATTTATGTATACAGCATTAATGAGTTGTTTGATTATTCTACTTTGTTACAAGCTGTTTTCTGTTTATATAATAGCTTTGGAGGTCTTTTAAAGTCAGGTTCAATTTGACTTTTGATTAGGCAGTGGAACCATTCCATCCATCCATTTTCAACAGCGCTTGTACTGATTTAGGTCGCACGTGAGCTGGAGCAAAGTCCCAACCAATCGCAGGGCACATATTGACAAACTTCAGTGAACCTCACATGCATGTTTTGGAATATGGGAATACCCTAAAACAACCGACACATGTATACCAGTAAAAGAGTTAGTAGGACAGTATGTTAACGAAAGACAAAAACACTCTCTCTACTTGAATGCAAATGAGGTGTGATACACTTTGTATTTGAAAGGTATTACTTTAAACTATTTTCACACACGCATGAACACGCACACGCACACGCACACCCCCACACGCACAAACCTAATGGTGTTGAACTGCTGGCTGAGGCTGCCATTTAAGGTGCCATCCATAATTGGTTGGGTTCTGCATCTTGCTCAAGGACACCTCCACTGCGTCTCTGAGAAATTCATCACAAATTCATCACTGATTTATTCAGGGTTGCATCAAGGGAAAAATAAAACCTCTCCTGATTTCCTGATTCTCTTGCCTAAGTGCAAAAGGGTGGTATTTTGCCAAAAAATAATAAATAAATACAATAAAAATACTGCATCTATTTTCTTTCTAAAAGTAAGGAAAGGCTAGTTAGCCGTTGTGAGTATTCAGTCCTGCAGAGTCCAAATTAGTTCCTCATACTCGGGTGCCCTGTTGCTGCTATGAAAGGTCTTTAAAGAGAAAGTCAACCCAAACATGTTTTTTTCAAGAATAATTTCTATGCAAGCCCAGTAGTTGAAACAGGGCATTCTGATAAATATTGCGTTTGTGGAATAAGTGTTAATCCACTCGTTTTTAGCCGTCTCTGGGGCGGTCATTTTGTCTTCTGTCAACTGAAAATGACATCACAACTGCTCACAACGATCAATCACGGCTCAGATTCAGAAAACAGGTCAGCCGTGATTGGTCTCTGTGAGCGGTTATGATGTCATTATCAGTCGACAGAAGACAAAATGGCCACCCCCGGAGATGGCTAAAAATGAGTGCATTTTGCTGCTTAACTTATATTGGCAACATATTCTTGACAAAAAATATGTTTGGGTTGACTTCCGCTTTAACTAACCCTCATACATCATGGTAATAACACTCTTTGACAACACCATATTATTTTAATCACTTCTTGCAGATGCTGCAGTGCTGAAAGCTTTTCAAACAAGCGATTCCTTCCTTGCATCAAGGACCTTTCTACAGTTTGTGATGTTTGCCTAGAATTATGTAAACGTTTCTGAAAGCATTTTCTCTGAAACTGGTTGAAGGGCACAGAATGTAAGCAGTCAGCGAAGAGCTTGTTAGAATTTTTCCTACAGTTAGAGGTAAAGCTATCAATCCATTTTCTCATGCTTATCCTGTTGAAGGTCATGTCAAGATGATTTGTGGCAAAAGGCAGACTGCACCCAGGAATGGTTTCCAGTCAACTGCAGGATCATTATGGAATTTTTCTCAAAATGACATCCCTAGGATGGCTTTACATTGCAGGTCTGACCTGATGCTTTCATTATAGTTTAGATTTGCCACAGGTGTTCGGTTGACGTGCATATGTACAGTATTGGCCATCAATTAGCTTATTTCAGTGACATCCATAAATGTGATCTCTCCGGTTACACTGCATAATACATAAACAAACAAATAAATGAGTGGAGTGCATCAGATTTGCATGAAAACCTTAAAGTGGAAGTCAACCCAAACATATTTTTTTCAAGAATACATTCTATGCAGGCCCACTAGTTGAAACAAGGCACTCTGATTAATATTGCATTTGAGGAATATGAGTTAAGCAGCAAAATCCACCCATTTTTAGCCATCTGACAGGGCGGCCATTTTGTCACTGCTGTCGACTGAAAATGACATCGCAGACCCTCTGGGCTCAGATAACGACCAATCACGGCTCACCTGTTTTCTGAAGCTGAGCCGTGATTGGTCGTTATCTGAGCCCTAAGCAACCGTGATGTCATTTTTCGGTCGACAGAAGTGACAAAATGGCCGCCCCCTCAGATGGCTAAAAACGGGTGGATTTTGCTGCTTAACTCAAATTCCCAGAGCTGGGCACTTGACCCTTTTTTGCCGGTCCGTCCGCGACTCTCCACCCTTGACCTGGGTACCCTTCCGGCCCCGCCCTTTTCATTAAAAATTATCATTCATACCATAATTTACGTTCACTCGTCAAAAAACACAGCAGGTGTTCTCCTTGTGGTCGGATCAGATATTCAAACAGAAGCAAAGAAATAAAACGTCATCTCTTGTACATTCATTGTACATAACAGCAAAACTTGCAGTGAAACCTAGCAGTTTTCTTTCGTAAAGTGTGCAGACTGGTTTCTTTTTTTAAATTTTTTTAGTCTTATGTAAAAGCTGGCCACCTGTTGTGTCTTTAGGCAAAGCTATTGGCCCCTTAGCATAGTACACCCCGGAACAAGCTGCTCATTACTATGGCCACCTCCTGCTGCGTCGCAGGTTTAGTCCGCAACACCATTTACTAGGGATGATTATGATGATGCCTTTCAATTCTCCATGCATCATTGAGGAAACCCATCAGCTTCTTTGGATGCATAAACAGGCAGGAAGCACACATGTAGGAATGAATTTCCTCCGAAAGTATTTCCCATTATATGCACGCACTGTTTAAGTTGACGCTTAATGAATGAGCCGCATTGTGCCTTTGCTTAATAAGTCGGCAGTCCATCAATTAGAAGTTTAAAGGATGAGGTGCTGCATGCTGCGAGTAGTTAAGTCACTGCACACACACACACACATGCGCACGCGCAGAAACGCACACGAAATTGCTCTGTAAATTTTACGGCTTGATTCTACAGGCCTCCTACGCAAAGATAACGGCTTTGAAAGTAGCAGTGCGTCGTTAAGGTCACTGAAAATCCTCATGTGATGAGTAATGGGCAAGTGTTGTACAGCGAAATGCGTTTTTCAAACACTTCTCAACATTTGAGTCAAAGCTCAGGCGCTAAAATCAGGCTCACCAGTACGCCCGAATATAAAAGAGTGCCTGTTTATTATTCAGCGTTAAAATGTGTTTCTATTTGGAGCCGCTTCCCGAGGCCTCTGACACACGGCCGAACATATTCAAGTGAAGTTATTGCTTGGCTGCGGTTGACTGGCGACTAGTCCGCGGTGTGCCTCCCTATCACAGAGGGACGCTTACAATGCAAGCTCCGTAAAATATTGCCTTTGACGTGGAGGAGGAGCCTTAAGCCGAAGCCCCACCAAACACATTCGGAAAGTGCCAGAGCTCATATCGTGAGTTAGGCCCTCTCTCGGGTCCAGAATCAACGACCCCCTAAATGTTCTACTGGATGTATGGACAAAAAGTCACAGACACACTCCAAAATGTTGTACACGTCTTTCAAGGAGTTATACAAAGGTTGGGTACAAGAACTGGTTACTAATTAGACCCAGTTGCTTCACTGGAATGCTGCACTGCACATGCATTGCGTCGGATTGCACTCCGACACACAGTATGTCAATGTGCACTTTACAGTCACACTTGTCTGCCGTGGTGCGCAACACGGAGAATTATCGCATCGCTTGGTAGGGCTCGCAACACCTCTAATAGGACTTTCACAGCTTCAGTTGCGAGTGATGCACTTTGATGTTTCAGGATCTCCCAGTCTTATCTCAGAGCCATGAAGGAAACACGGCAAGTTACTGCGAGTTTGCTTCTCCTGTCGGTGAACGAAATGTGCGTGAACAATGATCTTATTTTTTTCAAAAGGATGACATGCGTCTCCTTACATCTCTTATATTACTGTATGTGGTGAAGAAGAAAAGCTTTATTGTCATTGCAGCACATAGTGGAACACAATGGAACAGACATAACCTGTCCAAGAAATATAGAGTACATAAATAAATAAATAAATAGAGTAAATAACCAGTGGGATACCGACTGGGGGTCCCCTTTTACTGCGCCCTGTTTTTGCAGATGAAAAGAAAAAAAAAAAGGGGGAAAAAAAAACAACTGCAGACTGAGCTCCTGGAAGGAGAGCAAAGTATGGATTTGGAAAAAAAAAAAAAAAAAAAAAAAAAAAAACTCAGCAAACAAGCATACATTAATGCATGACACACAGACAACCACATGTGGAGGTGGGCTGGGAAGTGTCGGGTGGGAACGTTAAAGCCCTCCTGCCGGCGGCTGGCTTCGCAGCCAACAGGGTGCCACCACATCCCATCTGCAGGTGCGCCATATTAGTGGAAGGGAAAGGGGTGAGCAACACAGCACACCGCCTACATGACGATACATCCGCTGCCAAGTAATTGTATTCCCCTAAACCAGATATTTGGTGTAATACCAAGTGTGACCTGTGAGAAGCAGCAAGCAGCCACAGGAAATCAAAACATTATAAATAAAAAGAAGAAAACATAGTCACAAAAGAGCTTCCGCTTGCTTCCTAATTGGCTATCGCTCCGTTTTGCCTCGCAATCACAAAATCCGCGGCTGGACCGAAATCAGCGTCGACCACATACATGGATTTGTGATGGGACATATTGAACATTCAATATTTTCTTAAAATAATCTTGGAGAAGTATCTGAGATCGGGCCTTTTTGTCAGAATGTGTGTGTGGAACCCGCTTTAGCGCAACCACAAAGCAAAGTGAGAGTGAACTGGAGACACCTCAGAATATCAACATGGTGTCATTTAATCTGCACTCTAAGGGGTGCACTGAGCTGCGAGGCAATGCTTTATGCTCAAGTGTACATCGTTAAACTGTAATTTAAACAGTTATTGAATCTGCTACCGCAGACGGTCTTAAATTAAATTAAATCAAACCAGCAATACGTGGCTCCCCTGGTTCCTCCAATCACTGTTACACCTTCACAACAAGTGGGATCACATGACTGCCTGTGTTTATCACAGTCGTGTATTTCATACACGCGCACAAAAAATAATAATCTTGCAGCTTGGCAAAACATTTTGACTGAGGCATTTTCATTACTTAAAGTGGAAGTCGACCCAGACCCTTTTATTTAAAATAATATGTTCCATGCGCCTTCGATAGTCCAAACACGGCATTCAGGTTAATATCGCGTACGTGGAATATGAGGTAAGAAATCAAATCCACCCACTTTTGTCCATGCCAGGGGGCGGCCATTTTGCCACTTGCTGTTGACTGAAAATGTTCATCAAAGTTGCTCAATGCTCAGATAACGACCAATCATGGCTGAATTTCAGAAAAAAAGGTGAGCTGTGATTGGTCGTTACCTGAGCCCTGAGCAACTGTGATGTCATATTCACTCAACAGGAGTGACAAAATGGCCGCCCCCATGAGATGGCTAAAAATGGGTGGATTTTACTGCATAACTCATATTCCATAAAGACAATATTAATCAGAATGTTTAGACTAGCGAAGGCGCATGGAGCATATTTTTGCAAAGATTTTTTTGAGGGGTGACTTCCGCTTTAAAAGTAATTTGAAATTTGCATACGTTTCCTATTACATTCTCCTTACCAGGAGCAGTCCAATTCAGACTTTAAAAAAAAACAACAAAAAAAACGTTCTATAGGTGTATATTAATCTCTGGCCATGTAAACTCTTCTGTGTTGTATTCATATTTTGTTGAAAGTTTTTGTGACTGCAACGCAGACGCCTTTATATGTACTGCAGCACTCCTAATATTGTTTTATACTCTCGTTTATAATGCCAGTTTCAAAAGATTGATTAAATGCTGTCTTTGTATAAGTAAATAAAGTCCTTTATTGAATTGGGGAGTTGATCGTTGAGATATAAGCTTGTAAACGCCCCAAAAGTCTTCTGCAAAATGGACGCTAATGTCATCTCTTCATAACAAGTTGACATTGACACTCCTTGGACTCTAATGAACCCCGAAGGGAAATTATCTGCTTGCCGGAAAACAAGGAACAAGAGCAAGACAATTATATAAATATAAATAAAAAATGAAGCAAAATTGCAGGCTCTTAGCAAAGAAGGTAACAGTCCAAGCAGTGAGTACAAGGTTTGAGGCATTGTGCTTACTGACTAAGTACTTTGACTTTAAGTGGGTTGACATTGGCACCTGAAAAAGAAAATTCTCTGAATTGATTTATTTGAGATTGAGAATGGTTGCTACCTGGAAGAGCACACTTATAGAAGGAAGGGTCAAAACATAAAGTGACGACTCCGGAAAAGACAGATTGACATTTCTGGTACTAAATCAAGAGTCAGTGATGGTGTAGTGGTTCGCTCGCCTGGCTTCCGTTCAGGCATCTTGGATTCAGTTCCCACTCTGTCACAGTGTTAATATGAGTGTGAATGGTTGTCTGGCGCTATATGTTCCTTGTGATTGACTGGAAAATAGTCCAGTTATGCCTCTCGCCAAAAGACAGCTGGGATAGGTTCCAGCTGATCCTAATAAGGACGAGTGGTATAAAACGAATGGACGGATGATACTAAATAAGACTAATTACTGTTGTTTGTGCTTCTATCAAAGTCTTTGTCTTATTCCTGAACAAAAAAAACAGTTATTGAACACAATGAGCAGCTGCTATTTGGGTGGGTGAGTGACTATGTGAGTAGTTGTCGCCTCCCCAAAAGGGGTTATAGATGCCACAAGGTGGCGCAAAAGGACAAAACTTGTTTAAATGAAACTCCTCATCTTACTCCAACACAGTTTCTTGGCACCAAGATGCTACCAAATGTACCAAAGTATTGCTGTTATTGCTTTAGTCATAGCACAAAACAAAAACAGTGACAAAGTAATTTGGCAAATGCTGAACGTGTGAGTTCACTGTGTGTAGCCTATTGTTAGCCTAAAAGCGTCATTACCTAAAGGCTAATTCTTTTTCCGCATTGCACGTCTGCAGACTGCACTGCACGCACACCGTGGATATACAGTATATGCAGTCACGTTCACACTAAATTCCAGGGTTCATGTTGGTACGTGATCCCATCTTGCTCATGAATAATCCAAAAGCGGAAAGAAAAAAAAAAACAAAAGCAAATTCTAACCTGGACAACCAGAGCCGAGGTCCAAACCCAAAGCTTTAAATCTCAGAAGTGTGAGGCACATTTGCAAACCACTGCTCCAAGACCATGCATGTGCAAATGCATTTTTTTTTCTCCCAGTAACATCCAATATATTCCATCTTGATATTGATTCCCTCTGCAAAATATATGGTGAGTTACTACATGCCTGCCAACCCAAGTGTGTACATTACAGTTCAACTGTCCCTCCCTCTTCAAGGTTCCCTGTAAGGCCTTGTCTACATGTACCCGGGGGTTTTTAACAACCGGATATTCTCGATGCGCTTTTTGCTTACTTATTTGTCCGCAACCAACCACTGCTTCTCGCTGAAAGGTTTAAAAGCAATTCTGACCTCTTGTCGGTCCTCCCGAACGCGTTTGGCGCCGTGTTTTTGGTTTCGTAGAAGTGACGTCAAAGGACGGAAGTTCCTTCTGAATGGACAGTATTTGGCTAACTACTGCCGCCTAGAGGCTTGGCATGCGTTTGAAAAGGCACTTCCGCGGTTTCGTGAGGATGCGTTTTTTTTATGTGTATTCCAACACAGGCGAGGCGTGGGGGGCTGATTATAAAACCCCGGCTACGTGTAGACAAGGCCTAAGTCACTCAACTTTGATTCCCAACCGCCATCATCACATTATCCAGAGGAGCAATCCTCCATGGATAAACTGCAACACCCACCCACTCTCCCCTCACGTTACCCCCCACCCCCCCACACCTCTTCTTCTCATAATAGCCCACTCACCAATCTCCAGTCAGTCATCACATTGTAGAATGGAGCTCTCTAACTGGACATAGGAGCTGTTTCATTGCTGGACATCCATCCAGGCAAGCATGCAAGCACCACAGCTTTTATCGTTATCAGCAAGAAGAAAGCATCTCCTTTTTCTTTCTTTTGTGCTATTATAGGTGGACTGCTTCGGAAACATGTGGGCGAAAGTGACAATCGTGCTTCATCATCAGCAGGAAAATTACTTTTTCTTTATGTAATCCAAACCGCCTTCAGGCTGCAATGGCACATGTTGTAAGAAATTGGGAAAGGCAACAAACGCACAGAGTGAATAAATAATTTCACACAGTCATGTGCCTTGGAGGGATAAAATTGCATACTTGTGTTTAGCTCTTATTAATCAATGTGCAAATGACACAGTCAATTAAGAAAACAGCATATCACCACAGCAAATATTGGAATGGTCAAAGTGCTTCCAAATTTGCCCCGGCAGATTGCTAAATGGCAAGTGTGCCTCATGCGTGAAGCACTTATTGTAGTGAGTTAGAAAAAAAAAAAAAAAAAAAAAAGAACAAAAAAAGAAAAACTTACCCGGCTTCATGCGGGCATCAAGAGGAGATTATTGCATTCCTTGAATGTGAGTGTCCATTCAGCTCACAGCGTCTTCCACGCCGACACCCATCAACTGTGGCGACCGAGGGGCTGGCGGACGCGCCCACGTGAGCGCGCGTCCTGGCCGCGCTGAGACGCGTGGCCGTGCACGGAGGAGGAGGAGGAGGAGGAGGAGGAGGTGTGAAGACGAAGAATGGTGCCTTATCAGCCCTCCAGTCGGTAGCGCTAATAAGGAGATAAGCGCTTCTGTGGCAGCTCGGTATGAAATGCTAAATTGAATAAGTGACTCTTTAAGTGATGGTATAAAAAAAAAAAAGAGAAGAACAAGTCATGCAGTGCGTGTCTGTGCTTCTCCTTTGTGACCTCTTCAATCATTAAAAAAAAAAAAAACTGGAAATAATGTCTGCCATCATGTCAGATTAAAAAGGAGTTCATGCAACAATCTCTCAAAACAATTGTAGCTCAAATATTTTTTCCTGATTGAGATGAATAGAGAAGCCATCAATCCGTTTCAGCCCCCAGAAAAGTGCATGCCTTCATTTGAGTAAACTACAGACTCATCTCAAACCTTCCACTTCTTTGGTTTTTTTTCATCATCAATTTACCAATTACTTGAACTTAAGTGGACTCTTACACAAATTGCAATCAGGTATTGGATATGTTCAGCTCTTATCAAAGTGTTAAATTATAAAAGCACGACCTTGACCATGCCTTCACCTCCACCCGTCGCCGCTACTGCCACGGGGATGCCAATAAAGCACTGGAAAGGTTCCGATACATCCGAATCTCTGCTGCCAGGGTCTTCACCTGCACTAAGCTCTGGCAGCACATCACACCCTCCCTCATCCAGCTCCACTGGCTTCTCATCAACAGCAATGGAGCCAGAAATCTTTCAGTGGAGTGGCCCGGTTGACACAACATCTCATTGAGGTATGGTCATATGCACGCCCATGCTTATAACCCCCCTCTGTGCCTGAGAAGTCATTGTTTATAATTCCATCCACAGTCAGGGTTTCATGAAATAAAATTCACACATATCCAGAACATTTTTCAACACACTCCTAACACACGCAGGATCAAGTTGAAATAAAACGAAACATTTTGCTGAGCTTAATTGACTAGATAATGCAATTTTATTTGCAATTGCTTGCTTTTGTGTGCTATCTCGTGCGCTGGTTTTCTTGCCAACAGCCAATCAGAGTGATCAGTTATCGCCGACGGCTGACACCATTTTGCATTGTGCGACTGATGGCCCGTTCATTGGAATCATATCTATCTATCTATCTATCTATCTATGAATCCATCCATCCATCGATTGTATGTGTTCCACTTCACTGTGAGTGTATTGAAGTAAGAATATTTTTAGATGTGGCTACCTAATTCTTCTTCATGCCCTTCTGATTTTTTTCTATTCCTGCTACACTATTGGTTGTTTTCCTTTTCCGATCTTATTGGGGTGGGGGGGGGTGACTTGTGTTATTTATCCGAGTGGAGTGATGGATTAACCTCCCCAGTTATTGCTCAATCTACCTTCCCCTGGTTTATACTACATTGCTGAACACAAGTTTGAAGTATGGTGGCCCTGAAGGGTAAATAGGTAGAATGGTGGCGCGCTAAGAGTCCATTGGTTTGACAAAAAGTTTGCCCCAGGAGCTGACAGCCCCACACTATGCCACAGAGTCATACTACTTTGAATGAGAGCCCTCTTACTTCCCTTTACAACCAGTGTATATTCTTCTTTTTTTTTTTTTTATATACACACACATTAATTTTAACACCTTTTATGTGCAGCCCAAATGTAAAAAAAAAAAAAAAGCCTACAAAAAAGAACAATTAATGCGAACTGACTGAGTTCCCACATGATGACATCATGCAAGATGGCGGTCCTCATTTTTTGCACAGAATTTAAAACAGGCAAAACTAAACTATTCTGATAAACCATTTATGCACATGACTTCTTCTCCTTCACGTGCTGGTTGTTGCCTAGCACCTTTCAACATAAATGAACCCTAACCCGCCTACAGGACTGGCGTGGCTCTTTATTGACTCACATTGTTGAACTTTGAACTTTTGTTAACTGCAAAATTTTACCCTCTTACATGCAGTATTATTTGAAAGGAATACAAAAGCACGCTGACATTATAGTTTGGCCTTGAGTTGTGCTACATTGGTTCAGTTAGTCTTCCTATTCAAAACTGGAAACAAAAGAGAACATTTTTCATGTTTCTTTGAAAACAAATTCACTTGGTGTGCTGCGAAGGAAAGGGAGCCTTTCACATAGCTTACGTAAGAAAAATGTAAAAGACTTTGACTCTGAAAGACCAAATCTACAAATGTTGACAAATGGTGACGGTGATGGTATGAACAAAAAAACTCTTTGAGAAATTGTTCAGGCACTGAAGTAAATGATGACTTTTTTTTTTATGCTCAAGAAATCCTGCTGGCCAGCTAAGAATTTTTTTTTAATATGTCTCCAGCCACCGCTGGCATTATGTCTTATTATTTGTTACCTGATAGCATTAACGCATTAAAAAAAAGCAGTCCCGAATGTACCCCGCCACTGGGCCAAAGTCAGCTGGGCCCCCCAAAAAAGACAAGCGCTACAGAAAATGGATAGATAATGAATATTACAATTTAAAATGTACATTTTAAAATGGCCACATTCACGCGTTCATAAAGAAAGAATGTAAAATCTCTGTTGATGAAATGGTGTTTATGAAACAGTACGAATCAGGGAGGCTGAGCCAGATTACATAATGGTTGCTATATTATTATATTGAATGCATCCTAATTTGGACGTGGGAAACAGTGATTAGAAAACGAGTTGGCTCAATATCTTAAGTTGGAGGTGTTGTGATACATTTCCCATCCATCTTTTAGCTCTGCTCACTGTGAGGGAGGCACAGAGCGACCATCTGGATACACTGAAATATTCCCTGTGGATTTGTGCCCCCCCCCTTCCTTTCTTTACAACTCCAGAACATAGTTGATATTTTTATAGCTACAGTATATTCAACAGGTCATCATTATTGGCAGTGTGTTTCTGGTACAATTCCCAAAAGCGTGTATCTAATTATCTATGTTTTGCTTTGAATGTTTTAAAGCACTTTGAGTTGCATTTTTATGTATGAAAAGTGCTATATAAATAAAATGTGATTGATTGATTGAGTATACAGATTGATGTGAAAACTAAACAGGGCAGTTTTTGTCAGGCATGCTGTGTAACAAATATAGAAACCAGATCTATAAATAGCGACTAAAGGAAGAACATGGGCGAAGTGTACTAAATCAGGAATAACTATTTTGGGGATGATAAGTAGAAGCTTGCTTTTATTCGGTTTGCTTTGCGTACCAATTCAAATAGCTACCACTTTATTATTGAAAGTTCGAAAGTGCAAAACGTTTACTGTATTGTATGTTTTACTGCTTTCATTGCCCTCCAACAGGTGTGGCAAAAGTATTCAACTCACACTTTGTATTTAAGTACGGGTACCTAACTTCTGTAAAAAAAAAAATATAAACAAAGAAAAAAAAAAGAATGTGTTAAGTATTGATCAGCTCCTTTTGTTAACCCCTAGCGATTTTGAATAGCCAAATGTGCCGGGCACCCCAGGAAAAGAGACACAGACCAAGAGTCCACAACAAGATAACTGAACCAGAATTAGGGGAAGGAACCCTTGCCTTGGCGTGGCACAACAATTTACTTCCGTAAAAGTTGAAAAGTACTAAAGCTCTAAAATTGTATGTGAAAAATTAACCTCAGTTCAACAGTAAAAATGAATCTTTGCTGTCAATTATATCCAGTGCTTGTTTAGATAATTTGGCACAATATAAAAAAAAAAAAAACTTCCTTGCACAGAAGTTTTTCTCCTTTGCTAAATTGGAGAGGGGTTGAGCAGATTTAGAATTTTTGAATGCCACGAGATAATATTTTTTGACCCAACAACATCAAACAATCCTCTTACAAAGTAAATAAGGCAATTAATGGGGACTATCTTTTCAATTCAATTGTATCATTGCTGTTAATAGTCTGTTTCACATTCCGCCTTAAAGGTCAGACTTCTGACTTCACCTCCTTTGTCATTTTTTAATCAGCGGAGATTGAAAAAATGTAATGAGCCTGTTTTGACAAAGTTAGAAGTGCAGTAATAAATACTTGTCCCAAAAAATATAGTATATACCTGTACCAGAAAATTTACTTGAGTACAGTAAGAAGGTATTTGTATTTCATTAATCCCCACCATGGCCTGCAGAGGACTTGAAGGGTGGTGCAGAAAAATTATTTCAAAAAAGTGCTTTTTTTAAAAACACGCTTTACTAACCTCAGTTAGGTTCCAATATCAATTCCTACTCTGGGACAAGGAAAAGACCCCAAAAAATCCAACCGGAAAGATCATCAAGGTCAACATCCTCTTATTCCCAGCTCTCCCCTATTCAGTGTTTCAGTTGAACTTTCTCCAAAAGTTCCTTTTTTTTCTTCCCTAAGGCCCATTTCCATATTTTATAGTAGTTTTATACATAGTTTTACGGACAGATGCCCTTTGTGACTCCAAAACTTCCAATTCAAACGGGCACTGCACTGGCACTGGCCTGGGCTGGTTTGCCTCCAGAGAGGCTCGGTTAATTAAAAACATTCATATTTATGTTTATAGAAAACACTGATATAGTCATATAAAAAGTGGCATTGTAAAAGGTGTGCAGGAATTATGGCTTTAGGTGTCTGAGTCCGCTGTGACATAAACATTCTGACTGCAATGAGTTTTTAAATTAGTACTAAAATGTGATTAGTGGGGGTAGATGAAAGAGAATTAAAAAGAAAAATCCCAACAATGACCGTAGCTAAAACAGCCACAACATAAATCAGAGTCGGAGTAGCTGCTTTATGTTCTCTCAGGAACGTTGCAAGTCTTTAAAATATATGAAGAGTAATGTTCTTCCATTCACTTTCCAACTTTTCTTGAAATTGCCTGCCCTTTTCCGAATTATTGTCTTTTTCCTTCATCGCATTAAGAAACAAACATCAGGTTGAGAATAAACCAACATTTTTCTCCCTAATGCCCAGCTCTCTCAGGGGTTGCCGAAGACACTGAATAAATAGAAATCAATAATATTCAGTAAGGGGATTTGTTGGTGTAATCCTTATGGATTGATGTTCATTTTGTCAGTTATTATCACAGGGTAAACCTGTGAATTAAGTACTGTTTGTTAAAAAAAAAAAAAAAAAGAAGTACCGGTAAGATCTTTAACGATGAAGTCAACCTAAACACATTTTTTTCAAGAATATGTTCTATGCATGTCCACTAGTCGTTTGGGAATAAGAGTTAATCCCCCCGTTTTTAGCCATCTCTTTTGGCGGCCATTTTGTCACTTCTGTCGACTGAAAATGTCATCACAACTCAGGGCTCAGGTAACGACCAATCGCGACCCAGCTTTAGAAAACAGGCGAGCCGTGATTGGTCGTTACCCCTGAGCAGTTGTGATGTCATTTTCAGTCGACAGAAGTGACAAAATGGCCGCCCCCAGAGATAACTAAAGACGGGTGGATTTTGCTGCTTACCTCCTATTCCACAAACGCAATATTAATCAGAATTCCGTGTTTCAACTATAGTGGGCCTGCATAAAACATATTCTTGAAAAAATATGTTTGGGTTAATTTCCGCTTTAAATGGGAATGTCTTTGACAGCAGGGTCTCTCACCAATAGTCAGATCATTCCACAGATGCTAAGATGATTTAAGACATGCTGTCAGGCCTATTGGTGTTGGGAATGGTTTGAGGATGCTGAATTGTCTGTGTGTGTGTGTGTGTGGCTCCATGGAAACAGAAGGGCATGACAACCAGCCAGTGAATTTAAATATCATTTCAACTGTTTTGTGCTCTTGTGTGCTTTATCTCATTAAAAAGGACACCTTTCGGATCAGCCAGACACAGCAATTGGGAATGAATGAATGCTTTGAACATTCACAAAAGTCTCCGTTTGAATTCTGAATGGTCGGGGCTGCTGGACAAATTCCCAGCTTGCCGTTTGTTGGCAACTTGCCTGTCTCTGAGCAGGACAGCATGATGCTGTTTCGCTGACTTTAGTAGGTTGCTACGTAAACAGGCTGAAAATATCCTGCGATTCGTATTTCGACTCGGAACATCCAGATGTTTTTCTCAACGGATTCCCGGAAATAAGACACGTTTGTTTATTCATTACGCTCATTATGATCCCTCAAGGGGAAATTCAATTTACGCTCTGCTGTATATTTTTTTTGCATAGCACACACAGAGTGGCCACACACGTGCAGCCATGACGGAGAGCGATACGGCGAGCAACCAGCCGCTACACAGGAAATAAAGCCGACTTTGAATAATACAATGAAAAGATTAATGGGAGTTATGCTCTCCATTTGTTTTTCTTTTCTGTCAACACGCCCTCTTATCAAGGAACATTATGAATATATTAGTAGAGAAGAAGATGGGGCAATGAACACCATTTTCATATTGGAGAAGCAGTGTTCAGGCCAAACAAGAGAATATTGCGACCCTTTGTCACGTGAACATGATTTGATCCATTCTTTTTAAGAATCTCTCTTAAAGTTCTTTGACTACTAGTCAAGTTGTAGTTGAGATTGAATGAAGCACAATGTTCACTCGCTATGACCCCCGCAAAGAACTTAATATTACCGCGTCTTACTGAGGAGTGGCCATATCCATGTATGTCTGTTATATACAGCCCCCAGGTGGCCATATTGTGCACAGCAGAATGAGCAGCACAATTGCCATTGAATTAAAGCAAAAAAAGAAAAGAAAAAAGTTCAATTATTTACTTTCCAATTAATTGTCATGACAGTATAGTGCCCCCTTGGTGCCAAGGTATGAGCAACGAATGTAAATTGATGGTACAGATGACTAAATTGAGTGAACAGATTATCAATGAATATTATTTCTCTCATACTTTCGCACATGCGGAGGTGTTTTTTTTTTCTGTACTACTGTATGTTTTTGAGTGCTGTGTTTCTTATTAAAAGCCACAATACAATTTTTTGTTTTTTGGGGGCGCTGAATGGATGAATGGCATTTCAATTCATTTCAATGGCGAAAGATGATTTGGGACCACAATTTTTTCATTTGGCAAATTCTTTAATTTTCCATACTGATCACGTCTACGCTACAATGTCACAAGTCAAGTCTGGGGAAGATGTAGAGTCTGGAGAGTGGCTCTGCGTAATGTTAATCAGAGAGTTGACATCTCTTTAATCAAACTTTGTACTGAAAGTGCCGGATGCAGAGTCGGAGTTGAGTAGATGCATGGTGAATCAGGGGAAAAAAAAAAGAAATCTTGTCATAAAAAAAAAAAGTTGTTATGACACCCCTGCAGAGATGCCAGCCTCTAAAGTGTCACAACAAAGCTGTGGTGATGGCGATGACGTAGCCCACTCGTATGCCAGTGAGCGTGTGCTTGGTTCAAATGTGATCAAATGATGTGTCACATGACATTGAGTGAGTGAATCTCTTGAGCACCTTCCATCGGAGCACAGAATTATTTATCGGCTTCCCTTGACGAATGAAAGATGAACGGTACAAACCAGCACTGAATACTCTACTTTAAATGAACTGTAAAAAAAATCAAAAAAACAAAGCACTCCTTTATACCACCTACACAACCGCCGACCAGGACCAACACAAATCCTTCGAACCAAATGTTCCTTGTTTGGCGTGGCAACGGTAGACGGCAATGTGAATAAACCCAGCTTGTGCATTCATCAGTGATTAGTCCTTTATGAGATACAGATGGATGCTGCCGCATGTTTAATGTCTTTGTAATGGTGCTTCAGGTCAATCATTTCAATAAAAACGGGTGGGATTTTATTTTGTGGCATTTTTATATCCCTGCTGACATTCAGATACTCGCAGTTTAAAATTTCACATCGGGACAACGGCAGTGATTCCCAACTAGGGCACCGTCAGAGAGCATCAAGGACGGCACAGGAAGTTATCCAATTTGACTTTATTGTGTCCAAAGATTGCTGCTTTGAGTGGTGTGTGTGGCACAGTGTGCTGTTGTGTTTTATAAATTGATGGTTTCTATTAATAAAACATTATTGCGGTGATATTAAGAAGTGGATTAAATCAGGTAAATCCTCACTGGCTAACAATCAAGGTTAAAGACGAAATCAACCGAAACATATTTTTATCCAGAATATATTCCCAGCAGGCCCACTAGTTGAAACACGGCATTCTGATTAATATTATGTTTGTGGAATATGAGTTACGCAGCAAAATCCTCCCCCCCCCCCCCTTTTTAGCCATCTGAGGGGGCGGCCATTTTGTCATTTCTGTTGACTGAAAATAACGTCACAACTACTCGGGGCTCAGGCCACAACCAATCACGGGTCAGCTTCAGAAAACAGGTCAGCCGTGATTGGTCGTTGTGATGTCATTTTCAGTCCACAGAAGTGACAAAATGGCCGCCCCACAAAGATGGCTAAAAACAAGTGGATTAACTCTTATTCCACAAACGCAATATTTATCAGAATGCCTTGTTTCACTCAGTGGACTTGCATATAACATATTCTTGAAAAAAATATGTTTGGGTTGACTTCCACTTTAAACAGGATCAGTGTTGGAGGTGAAGTCGGGAGCCGTAAAGTAAAGTAAGCAGGGATGGAAAATATCAGGATTGCAATTTAGTGCTGTAAAATTATTGAAATTGTCTTTAGAGCAGAGAGTTCATAGTTCATACAGTTTAAGAGGATAGAAGGCAGTAGCTGTATGCCAGCCTCATCATCAAGTGATGAATTGCCCTTCAGCTGCAGCTGCCCACTGCTGCATAATTTTACTTCCTTCATATACCGTATGTAAAATGCATAGTCCTAATTTCCCCTTTGGGATTAATGAAGTATCTTAAATGTAATCGCGACATGCATTAGTTGATTAAGCTATGGTGCTTTCTGGCACCATTTCAACTTTCGCACAACGTGTGCATATATTTGCGGGACCTCTTGTGGGCGTGTTTTGGCTCACAGTCCTGGAACTAAATACTTGAAAGCCTTTGAAACTATAAATTGTGTGAAACCTACAACAAATCGTAAAATGAAAAAAAAAAAAAAAAAGAAAAATATCACCCTGGTTTTAGTGACTTTCCCAGATTTGGCTTTGAAATGAAACCTGAATGTATGCAAGTTGAAGCTATTTTAACAACAGTGAGCTTGACAACCACACTCGTGGTCTTGGTAAGGTGGTCTTCATAGCTCAGATCACGAGTCAGAAGTCTATAAAGGCTTCTTATTTATTCCCCTTAGGGGTTATTGTTTCAAAGTTAACTTTCTGCTACATTCATTGTTGCGTGTGCAGCATAGTGCACCTCAGGGTGTTTTTGAAGCTGCTTTGTCATTTGTGAATACAGTAACAGCCTTCTCTCAAACTCCGCGTTGGCAGTTTTTATTGGGTTTGATGCTCGAAGCTAATTTACTGATAGTCAAACAGGCTCACGGTTTCTTGGCAGATGGATTTTTGACATTAAAATTGTATTCTTAACAAAAACGCATTATTCATAAAAGGGTTTGAGCATCATGGCGTACAACGGTTTGCACATCATGGTTCTGAGGTTCTGGGTTTGAATGTTGACTTTGACTACTTAGATAAAAATGTGCAGGTTTTTGCCAGGTATTACTCGGGCTTCCTCACATTCGCAAAACATACGTTAAACTGCCCGTTGGTGTGAATGGGAGTTTGAACGTTTGTTTTTCTGTATTTGCTCTCCGATTGGCTGGTGGCCAGTCCGGGGTGTACCTTTTGCCCAAAGTCGGTTGGCTCCAGCTCATCTGTGACCCAAATGAGGGAAAGCGCTATAAAAAGTGAATGGATGGAATCTTTGCCAGCATTCGAGGGCTTTATCATCTTGGAGGCTTGAGTTTGCTCCCAGACTGTGGAGTAATTGTATGCGGGTGCCACTGGTTGCAGAATCTCATCTTGACATCGCTCTGCATTGAGATTGCCTCGTTTTTCAAGCACCTGATTGTCAGCACCTGGGGGGAACCGGAAGCTCCAAACAATAAAACACAATAGAACCGCCTGGATAAGGTTGAAAGACTTGTAGAAATGCACCACAGCCCTCTGTGGTGCTGCTCAAATCCTCCGCAAATGCGCATCCCTAAAAAATAGGGAAGAGTTCTTAGCGCGGCAACGTGCCATTGTGAAGGTGTACCTAAAGTTCTGCCGCACTTAAACTGCCAGACATTTTCAGACTCGCTTTTACCCTGATGTCTGAAAAAATGTGAAAAAAATATAAATAAATTCCTGGGATTGAATGGCTGGACTGTGAAAAGACAAGTAAATTTGTCAATGGCAGTGAATGAGATAAGTGACTTTCCAAACTTTTGAGCAAAAGAAAAAGCTATCATAACTCGTGTCATGCGTCTCAGTAGTCTGACTTGAATGTCTCACAACGCACGTAAAAAGTATAAAAAGCTTAGCAGCAGTGTATTGCCTCAAGACATCAACGCAGTCTAACTTGCAGTTGCCGTCAGCACTTCTCACTTCATTTGACCACCATGGGAAAATGAATTCAGACCATTTTGTTTACAACCGATGTCAACAACCACAGAGGCACAGAGGGACTTATAAAAGTTGCCCTGAAAGAAATGAGAAATTCCGAAGATTGCACTTGTCACGTTTTCCACGTATAGTCGACAGAGGTTTATAAGCTGGGGTAGCCGCACACATCGGAGAATTGCGATCGCAATTAACCCATTTGGGTAATTACGTCGGCCCCACCAAGAAAAAAAACATCTGGGTTGCTCATAAATTTCAGTGCCGTAAACCGAGCTACAGTATATTTTCCATGGCAGGTGCTCTCTGGTAAACAAGACATGAGCAGAAGCGGGACTCGGGCGATGTCCTTGTAAGAAAAGGAGGCTGTCATTGGAAGAAGCTTGCGGCGGATGAACGAGTCAAATATGAAAAACAGCAAATGAATCAAGAGACTACACGTCTCAGCTAGTTCCTCTGATTTTGATTATCGAGATAACGATGCATGGATAAATGCTAGAATAGATCATAGGATGTGCCAGGGGCGGAGCTATGGGTGGGCCTGGGTGTGCACAGGCCCACACAGATTGACACACTGCCGACCCAGTGAGATGAATGAAAAAATATATATACTTTATGAAACTATTTTTTCATTTGCTTTTTGTTATGTTTTATATCTTACTGACTATTAAAAATGTCATAATTGTGGTTGTCTAAGGAAGGTCTGACCTTCATATTATTCGGTTTGTCATTTTGTTTGAATATCCGATGTGTCGGGACGGGAGGATTGTACACAGTGACGGAAATGTTCAGGCCCACCCTAATTTTTCCAGGCCCACCCACTAGCCACGCTCTGTCTCCGCCACGGGTACGTGCACTTTTTCGTAGTTGAATAGCATGAATATTATAAATTAATTGACGGGACCTTTGTTTGACAAAAAGTCGATAATGGGTTTGTGCTTTTCCCGTTCAATTCCTATTGACCCAAGTGACGATTGTCTGGAAAAGACTTTGACTTGGCTCGTGCGAACCATTGTGCCACTGTAAATGATAATGAGCCAGGAGACTATTTATTATTATAAACTGACTACTGCTGAAAAGAGCGGCAGCTGGGAATGACACAATGGAAGGGAGGAAGCTAACTGGATGATACAGGAGGGCATGGCAGATGAGGCAGATGGAAGAAAACAGGGTGCACACAGGCACAAGATAAGCATTGGCCCAAACCTATCCAGGAAGCAGGGCCTGGCATTGTGCCCTTAAAATAAAATCCCAGATTTTTTTCTGATTTCCAGTTTTAACTCATGTTTTACTAAACTATTAAAAATGCAACAAAAAAAAGAAAAGTTTTGAACATGGAATATTAAATTTCACGGAAAAAATTGTTTGGAAATTTGAAAACTCGGTTGGCCAATTGTTGACAAGAAGCTTTTACTTGCTCATCCAAGCATTACAATCACCTTTAATCAGATATCCCTTTGAAACACCGAGGTAAAATTTTCACTGCCTATAAAAGTAGTAATTGAATGTCAACATTTAAAGGCCTGTGTGTAATATATTGTCTTATTTGCTCCAGTTTTAAAATGCACCACCAATGAAACCATTCTAGATGGAATATAGAAAACCTGCTCGCGAAGGAGGGCCCCATTGGAAGATAGGGTGGATTGTTTTCGTTATAAGCCAAGGGCCTTGTGACGTGTAAGCACCGGGCCAGTGCATTTCTTCATTCTGAGGATTATCTCTGCTTCAGTTGCCTCCTGCAAGAGTCTCACGGAAGAAACAGACCTGTGTTCATTTCCGCTCTTGACACTTGCAGCACAAAATGCAAAGCAATTACCGCAAAGCTATATGACGCAAAACCTCTTAGATCGTTCCTCTATAAATTCACACATCAGGATGATAAACATCGACTGTATGTGAGGATGCTGATTATGGATCGGCTCACTGTGCACTTGGATACTGGAATTCCTCAGCAACAGATGAAAAGAATGTCAGGATGGGAAACAGCACCTCCTCCACTCTCATCCTGGAAACAGGGACACCTCAGGGATGGGTCATTGGTACCCTACTACTCACGCTTTAGACATGACCATGGGCAAATTTGCTGATAACGTCGCCCTTATAGGCGGGATCAGGGACAACGGCGAGGAGGTCCGGTGTCTCAGGTGAAAACAGCCGAAGATGATTGTGGATTTCAGGAAATGCAACAGCACTGAGTGATTATGTGCGTGTGTGATTGTATTTGCTACAAGGCCACTGTGGAGGATTTTCTTGCTAAACACATGGTAACAGTTTCCTCACGGCCAAATGTTTAAATGTTGTTTTTAATTAACGAATTTGATGAGCTTGAACACAGGTTGCTTTGAAATATATTACATCAAAGCTACCTTTCAAATAGTAAGTTCCAACATTTGGTGGGCAACTTAGACTCTCCATTGGTCCTTGTCACCAATCCACTAAGTGATTAGTTTACCTGCCAGAGCATGTTGAAAACCGTATTGATTTCGAATCACATTAAAGTCAAAGTAGGGTAGGTAGATGAGAGCAAAATGTATCTTTCCAACAAGCAACTCTTCTACCACTATCACGACTTCATGCTTAAAAGGTCTGACAAGAGGAAATACGTCACGTTTCGCAAAATGTTGGAACGTGTAGACATTTTCTTGCAGTAACAATGCTTTCAAGGCCCTTCCTTTGTGTCATTGAAGAGACCTTGTGATCAGTGGCTCTTTAGTTTGAGAGTTGTCAGTGCATTACTTGCCGGAATGCCGAAGGTTTTCCCAATCAACTCACTGCCCGCCCTTGTCTTTGTTCTCCCATCTGCATCTCATCAATTTATCACTCTAGTCTGCCCTGATCCCTTTCTTTGCTGTGCCAATCAACAACCCGCAATTTCACGTAAATCCTTCTGTATTAGCTTATCAGTCCTCTCTGCCCTGCTTTCTTTAATACACTGCTTGCCCTTGTACTTTCAAAACACTGTCATCAACAAGTAACCAGTCTTGTTTGGCTGTTGGCTTCGTTTCCTCAGTTAATTGATTACCGACCATTTCTCATGTCCTTCTACCGACCTGTGTTACATTAGCTTATCAGTTCTGCCTGCCCTTAGGTTCTCTCAACAACGCCTCAGTCTTCCCTGTTCCATTACCTTTGTTTCCTAAATTGTGGTCCACATATTTACATATTACAATTCTATCTTGAGTTTTAAAATGTGCTTTTAAAGGGAGAGTCAACCCAAACATATTTTTGCCAAGAATATGTTCTATGCGGGCCCACTAGTTGAAACAAGGCAATATGATTCATATGAAATGTGAGTTAAGCAGCAAAATCCACCCGTTTTTAGCCATCTCGGCCAATCGTTCTGAAGCTGAGCTATGATTGGTCATTATCTGAGCCCTGTGGGTGTGTGATGTCATTTTCAGTCGACAGAAGTGGCCACCCTCAGAGATGGCTAAAAACGGGTGGATTTTGTGCTTTAACTCATATTCCACAAACACAATATCAATCAGAATGCTGTGTTTCCGTTACTGAGCCTGCATAGAACATATTCTTAAAAAAATATACTTTTGGGTTGACTTCTGCTTTAAAGTGTGCTGTGTACTTGAGATGACCAACAAACACACCACACACATCATGATAATTCAACACAACCAAGTTGCTGGTCAATTTTGTGTGTGGTGACAGCACAATCGTCAGGTCAGCTCCCAATAGGCTATCGTTCCATTTTACGAGTCCATTGCTCAGTCAAACCTGGTGTTGACCACACATATAGGTTGGTGATTAAAAATATCTGGTGATCATAATATATATATATTTTTTTGCGATTGTCTTTTTTCTGAGGAGATAGTGGAGGGTAAAATCGATCTAAAATCGAGACAGAGTATAATCTCTCAGTATAATCTAGACGAGTTTTACACCCATGTGGTCCAGGTTTTTTCCGACTTGAGGGAAAATGCTCAAATGAGGCCTAATTTCATTAATCTACTATCCTCCAGTCCTCATATCCTTCGACCTGTCTCACATTGTCCCGTCTACCCTGTTTTCTTCTTGACTCATTCCCTCCTCTTGTGTTCTACCAACTGTGTCAAGTGTTTGCTCCTTTTTTCCCTAGGCCAACGGACTCCCCAGCAATCCTCATCGCATTTCAGCCACCCCGGCTCGCCCTTTTTGTTTTCCCAAGGGTCTTGAGTGAAAGTTAGTTCTGCTGTAATTTATTTCCATTGTTCCTGTCTTTCTTGAACCAACTTTTATTTTGTTCTACCGACCTCAGAGGAATTCAACTTCCCTTTGTTTCTCCTCCTGTACTCATTAAAAAAAAAAAAAAAAAGCGAGTTATTCAATTCCTGCCCACCTGCTACTCACTTTCTGTTTGTGGGTCTATCCGCCTCCAGCCGTATAAACGACTCCACTAAAACTTACGCTAAAACATACACACGGGCATGAAATACAAGCACCAAATAAAGATCCATGAACTCTTGTCAGAGTCACCATACTGTACACATAATTTGCATTCCCACACATATAATTTGGCGAGGAGGTGCGGGGCATAAAGATTTAATGTAAATGTGCTAGAAGAAAGCGCCCACCACACAGCTGATTATAAAACAGTGACTGGGATCCTCAGTGCCTCATGTGAGAATATTCAATATGTTAAGGACACAACTCAAGTCACACGCAACTAAAGTGACTCAGTTAACTGCAGCAATACTTGTTGACTATTGTTTGTTAGTATTGTTACATTGTCTGTCTACATGTGTTGCTGCAGTGTTTGATTTAATACCCGTTGCAGAGTAGCAACTGCCGCAAGGTTGATGCTCGTTTTGGCTGAGCCATGGCTTGTATCTCCAAAACCTCACAGTACTCAGGGGTATGTTGTCATGTTATTTTCAGCTCATCAATTTAAAGAAATGTGGCAGGATATGGGCCCTGATTATGTGCGGAAAAGGTTCACGGGTTAATCATATTGTGTTTGGGTTTTGCTGGGCGGCCAGATGGATTCAAGCAGATGGTAGAAGCTTTCAATGCATGTCGGAATGATGCAGCGTGGCACACCAGAAGGATCAAGTGCCGCCGTGTTTCGAGCGGAGTCGCTGCTTGTGGAGGAATGACAGTGGGGGGGCTCCAAATAGAGGCTGGTTGCCGCGTTCTCTGTCCATCCTGCTGGGACATGCCCTCAAACCTTCTTTTTTTTTCGGCAAGATGCTAAAAGACAGATTTTTCTATTTGCATTTACCTGCAAAATAATGTTTAATTCATGGTAACATTTTGCAATTCATGCAGAACAATGTGCATACTTTCTCAAGTACTACAAAGAGGAATTTATTTGAAAGGAAGGTTTTAGTTTGTTTAAGATTTTCTGGAGTTTCAGACTGCACTATTTTGGTATCACACAAATCTCATTGTTGTCTCAGAGAAGTAAATGAGACATGTTTGAGAGCTCTAGAAACTACTTAAAGGTACAATTGATCAAAAAGTCTCTTAAAGAAGGAAATCACCCCTAACATTTTTTTTTTCAAGAATATGTTCCCAGCAGGCCCACTAGTTGAAACACGGCATTCTGATTAGTATTGCGTTTGTGGAATATGAGTTAAGCAGCAAAAATCCACCCCTTTTTAAGCCATGTCAGGGGGCGGCCATTTTGTCATTTCTGTCGACTGAAAATGACATCACAACTACTCAGGGCTTAGGTCACGACCAATCATGGCTCAGCTTCAGAAAACAGGTCAGCCGTGATTGGTCGTTGTGACAGAAGTGACAAAATGGCCGCCCCCTAAAATGGCTAAAATCGGGTGGATTAACTCTTATTCCACAAACGCATCAGAATGCCTTGTTTCAACTAGTGGGCTTGCTGGGAGCATATTCTTGAAAAAAAAAAAAAAAAAAAGTTTGGTGTGATTTCCGCTTTAAGAGGATGAGATTTGTGTGATACCAAAATAGTGCAGTCTGAAATTCAAGAAAATGTTAAACAAACTAAAGCCTTCCTTTCAAATAAATTCCTCTTTGTAGTATTTGAGGACGTATGCACATTGCTCTGCATGAACTGCAAAATGTTACCATGAATTAAACATTATGAATTAAACATTAAACATTGAACATATTCTTGAAAAAAAATACGTTTGGGTTGACTTCCGCTTTAAGTAGAAGCAACTGAGTAAATGTAGCTCATTATTACACACCGTTGGATTCCATTTTTCATCTGTCTTAATCTAGTAATCCAGTGTGGCTTCTGCCTCGACGTCACCGAGATCCTTCCTCATCCAATCAAGTCCCTGCCAGATTCTCCAAGCGGTATCTCTTTAATTGATCTGTCCTAACAGCGCTGTTGTCTTTTCTTACCAGCCAATCAGCTCTTTGCCAGTCAGTATGTTCCTCCACCTGGATCGCATGATTTTATCAGCCCTATCTGTCGCTTCCTTTGGTTTTCTCAACCAATAAATAGCGCAAGTTCTTCAGTTCTGCCGCTCATATTATGGTAGCTCATCAGCTCTGTCCGTCATATTGTAGTACTGCTTAATTTCCCCAGTTGTAAAGTACGTGTGTGTTTTGTTTATCTTGATTCCGGTGTATCACGGCAGTCCCTCACAAAGAGAGCGTAATAATAATCCGTCTTCATATCTGTCCGTCGTCTCCGCTGTCTTTAGAAATGATACACAGGTGTGAGAGTTGCACAACAGCAGGCAAACGGCATAAAGGATGTTGAGAGAAGTGTTGCTGGGAATGACAACTTGTATTTAATTTCCGCTCCTGGCTGATTCATTTCACTCTTTCAAAACAACACCTTTGGAACACCAGCAGCTACATACCGTGGTGGATGCTACACGAAAATGCAATTCATGTACTGATTTGACTTATTCCTGCACAGCAACGTTTTCCTTCAATTCTGTAGTTTATACCGTTTTTTTTTCCTCAATTCCCAAAATTTATTTCCTAAAGCATGTTGGGTTGTTTTGTTCTTTCCTTTTCTACCTTTTAACCACTAAAGAGTAGCAAACATTTGAAAATGACAGTATCCAAATTCTAATGCATAAATACCATTTCTTACCCGAACTGGCACCTGCTATTTCCTCCAGTTGAGTAAACAAATGCCCCCCAGTGACCAGTCAAAATGTTTACGACATGGAGAGAAACTTTCATGCTTAGCATTTAAATCTTGTTTGCTGCATTGGCAAAATGTCACAATCTGCGTCTTCACCAGAAAAGTCCAACCCTGACTTTTTCCCCAAAAAAAAGAGTCTGGGGTGAATTAATATTTGGCCAGTATTTCTATGCATTAACCTGGCATTGTTTTTGTGTGTGTGTGTGTGTGTGTGGTGCGGGGCGGGGGGGTGTTGTTACAAACACCTTGAAAAAGGGAACATTACCACCTTATGAAATTGACATGCAGTGGGAAGGTGTTGAAGCTGGATGAAAACGACACGTTTTGACGTGACTGTTATATGGAGCGAGGATACAGTGACCAGCGTGTATGCAGACGCGCCAGCGGGTTCATCGTCAAAACAACCTCTAGAAGTTCTTCACACTCATACATAATGCAGATACCTTAGTAGTGACATCTTAATCTTTCGGAGATAGTTTTGTAGATGTTTCTCTCACACACGCACGCGCGCACACACACGCACACACCTCCACACACTCAAACACAGTGGAGCGTCTACGGTTGAATGGTCCTGAAATCGCAAGGAGAAATAATCTTGTAAATGGATATTTACCAAGAATGTGCTGCCACATACGATGATATAACATTGTATTTGCCTTATACATTGATGAAGCAGCATGTGGCTCATTATTCAAGGATTTTTTTGTTTTTTTAACCCCCCCTCCTTCCTGGCTGTTTGGTAGGCTCAGTTGTCAATACAAAACAATTGCAAACATTGAAGAACACAAACAAGCTTTGTTAAGTCTTGTGTATGAAGAGACTCACCTCCTAAGATCCAGAAAACTCTGCTTTCGTGGATGAGCACACGTTTTGCACATTTTATTTGTGTAAGTTAAAAATATTGCAAAGTGAGCCTTTAAATAACTTTTTTTGTTTCATGTACTGTTGTTAGAGGGTGCAACAACATTGCTGAAATTAGCTACAAAGACCAATAGGTAGTAGCTAGTAAACAATAGGACAAGAGATGGTGCCACAGCGGCCGTTTTATCGGAAATGGACAACATTTCTTCACTCAAAGTGAGATTTTCATAAATGGAATGATGTTTTCACTCTTTGAGACTAAAAAAATCCTTACATTGTATCTGGCACGGATTTTTGTGACAAGCCTTCTGATCTTGCAAGCGATTAAGGCTGGATTAATACAATACAATATACAATACAATTTTATTTATATAGCGCTTTTCACAACAGCAACAGCTATTTCCTGTTTTTAATCAGAAAGACACTGATGCCCCGCAGCCTTGTATGTCTGTATTGAAAACTCATAATGAATACAAGACATTTGATACAAAATGGAAAAAAATATTTTCAGATTTGGTTTGAAATGAATATGCTGAGGGTTATTACTATATTTACTAAAGTGGGTTTTCAAAGAAACAGACGTTTTAGAAGCCATTTGAGGTCACTTTCTGAGAATACAAGCCTAGGTGACCTTCCTAAAAACAAGAGCAACGCAGGAGGGTATAGACCAAAAAAATGTGTCAAATATGACCAATATGTGATAAGATTCATCACATCTTTCATTCACATCGGGAGGTTTACCAGAGGTGACCAGTGAAAAGTTCTGACGTCCCTTTCACACTTTGAGTCCACCTCATTAAGGCAAAATTAGCCTCATTTTGAGTCCTTCTCTCTGATGTGCGATGTCTCTTCCATCCTTTTACCGTCAGCCCTGTGAACTCTGCTCTTTTCATCGCGCCCACTTTGATCCGAATGTTTGAGCTCTTCTCTTTAGCACACGGGCAAGAGACTTAAACGCGCGGAAAACTTCTCATTTCATCGTGTATTTGTAGCGGCCGAACCGCATTCATATTTATTGTACTTTTTTTTTCACATGTTATGTCACGTTAATCGTGTCTGTTCCTTCAGAACTGACTCACTCATCTTTCACGCGTTTAAGCCCACAGAGCATGTGGGTGCTCATCGGCGTACTACTGTCATCCTCTTTCATTTAATCTGCCCTTGTGGTGCCTTTCAAAGACGGTCTTGGGCTTTGATAACAAGTCAATTGGCCCAGTCACGGCAACTATAAAACGGTATTACAACATTTCTGATCACCTGCATGCTTCCAGCTTTTATGGGAACTGTTTGGGGAAAGCTGTTGTTATTTACCAGCAGGACTCCGCCCAAATGGACAAAGCAAGGTTCATTAATGAATAGACTCAAATCTTGTGCTTCATCTTCCCATAAGAATGGAAGCCGTCTTACAATACCGACAAAAGCAATAAAATGCGCCAGTTTTGGAACTGGAGTTAGTTAACACATTAATAGAGCAGTTTTTGCCTAATATTTTGAAGGAAGAAGCCAACAATGCCTAACCTCCTGGGAGGAAGTCATAATCATTCTTATCATCTCTGCAGCTGGGTTGCTAGGAAAACATTATACTCCAATTTCTCCATTGTCTGACGGTGGCAACAGAGGATATGTAAATGAGAGTGTGACTTGGGCATGGGAAACACAACCCAAGTCAGAGCAGAGAGCAGGATGTGAGTGTGAATGCACAATTATGGCCTGTAGCACACTGGCACTTTGTCGCAGTAAAGATGACAACTGACTTGTCTCACTTGCCACTGACGATTAACGGCATATCTGCTGGCAGCCTTTCAACACTCAGCCCTTGGAAAACTGAAAAGAATTCATGTGTGTCGCTTGTTAGGAAGTTTGTTATCTCCTTTTCTCCCCATACGTTTTCATGAGGTTCCACTAATTTGAGCAAAATGTAATTGCAAGTTTGGCCAAACTCGATTTCTCTCAGCAGAGAGATTTTGCTGTTTTCAGCTTGTTTTGCTAGACACATCCTTGCAAGGAAAAGATGGGTAACTACTTGCTAACTCATGGTGAGCTAAGTGGTCAGAGCGGTCAAACTATTTTATGTGGCCCGCTAATGGAAACCCTGTGCGTGATCATTCTGTACCAGAATGGTTTGCTTTTTAACACTTATTCAGGTACAATTTTTACTTTTGTGCAATACTTTTAATCTTTAAAGGGGAAGTCAACCCAAACATATTTTTTCAAGATGATGTTCTATGCAAGCCCACTAGTTGAAACAAGCCATTCTGATAAATATTGCTTTTGTGGAATAGGAGTTAATCCACCAGTTTTTAATCCATCTTTGGGGGCGGCCATTTTGTCGACTGAAAATGACATCACAGGTGCTCAGGGCTCAGGTAACGACCAATCACGGATCACCTGTTTTCTGAAGATGAGCCGTGATTGGTCGTTATCTTAGCCCTGAGGGTCTGTGATGTAATTTTCAATCGACAGAAGTAACAAAATGGCTGCCCCCCTCAGATGGCTCAAATGGGATGTATTTTGCTGCTTAACTCATATTACACAAATACAATATTAATCAGAATGCTGTGGACCTGTTGGGAACATATTATTGGAAAAAAAATGTGTATGGGTTCATTTCCTCTTTTAGTACATTTTTTAAATTGTCTCATATTTAAGTGCAATGTTTACGTTCGAACTGCATATTGTTACAACAGATCACAATAACATTGAAAGTAAAATCTCTGTCTCATTATCCCTGAACACTTGGGTCTAATATGCAACAAGTATTTCAATGTTGGCCATGATGGTGGTACTTGTAGGGTTAGATATTTTTAGTTGGTCCTTGGAGTAAAATGTTGGAGAACCACTGCTTCAATGATATGGTTCCAATTTCTCTTGTTCAACGTGATAACTATGTGGAGTACAAATGCAACCATTAAAAGGTCTTGAAGTCACAGTCAAACTGTAATTAAAGTTGCTGTAACATAATTACGTACTCTAATTACTATTATCTAACAAGTTAGAGCATGAATATTAATCACAGCAAGCTGTACTGTCAGCCCTACCAATTAAGTCGCTAATAACGATAAGGAAAACGTCTTTTTACACTCAGTAAACCACATCGGCATATTCATTTGCAGTCGTGTCTGTGGCCATGTCGATTTCTCAGGACCCACATTAACTCAGGAGAGAATTATCGGACTCCTTAGCTGCTAAATGCGCCACGATATTCTGTAATTATGTCATTGCGCCATTTGGTGCTGGCATCAAAGCAGCGAGAGAAAACAGAGGGGCGTTGAATCCCTTCCCCCCCCAAAAAAATGAAGTCTTCAATAACAGCTGCTTTCTTAATTCTGATAAGTAGAGCAGATCAAACAATGTTGTCAACCACACCGGAGACCAAAGAATAAATGATCTGTCACACAGGGTAGGAAAACCTATTTTAGTGTCTCATTGAAACTTATTCGGCACATCAACTTTATAGTCTATACATGCATTTCGTTATGGATGTACAGTTACACGCCTATTGCATGCTGTACATACACAGCCGTCCAACATGCAATGAATCATTTTTATCAATCCGACAGGTCACGCCCCTCCAACATATTTTTGTCGTTGCCTGCCAATTACAACCTCATTCCCTCACCTGCTAACTGTATTGTCTCTCTGTAATTTACTGTACACGCGGAGAGGAGCGTACAGATAATTACACAGCAGTAACAGCGATCAGCCTGCTGCAACTGAATAGGCATGAACAAACAGACACAGAGATGAGGTCAAAGAACCCAGTGGTAGATTATGGCTCATCTTGGCCTGTGTTTCACCCCTCATTGTGATACATACTCATTTTCCCTCAGCGCGCGTTGCTCTGTAGCCTCCTGGTGGTTGTCGGGCTTATTTACTGAAAGAGCATCTTGTGCAACGTTTGAAATTAAGACACTAAACCAGAGGTGCTCAGTTTTTCCTCTGACTGCAGCATAGAGATGAAAAAAAAAAAAAAAAATCAATGGATGCAAAGACAAGGACATTTTTCACAGTTTAACCAATCCATGAAGCAATTATACATTGTTTAGCCTATATATTAGCACTGGTCAATTTCATGTATTTTTTTCCTCTCAAATTGATACTCTTGGTCAGTCCCCAGGTGTGTGTCTGGTATTTCTACAAATTACTGACCAATCTAAAGTGTTCAAAGTGACTCGCTGTGTTTGACGATGCAATGAGAACGGCTCAATAAACAAGCTGCTTTTGATTTCCTTTTGTAAAATGTGAGGATTCTACCAGACGCCAGAAATACAGTATAGTCATTCTGCATGTATTTTTTTTTCTCCAAATTCCATGCAGCCCTTTGGAACAGTAACCAAGCACAGAGTGCAAATAAATACACTTTACATCAGCGTCACTTCTTCTGGTCGCCCACAGGGCACAGCATCGTGTTTCGAGCATGGAAGGATCGGTGGAAACTCATAAAGCTTGTATACTTATGGGGCACATAAGTAAACTAGCCGGTCTTTATGCCTGTTGCCTAGTTACCACCTACACAATGTTCCTTGATTTTTATTTTTTATTCTTCTACAGCTGTGCTGAGATGGTTTGAATCATCCTTACCGCATCCATGCACGTGTTGTTTCATTTGGGCGTTACCTTGATGCTATTAGTTCACACCAAATCGGAAGCAAACATACAGAAGAAAATAAAATTAGGGCAATATGGAAGGGGTCGTGCTCATTCGAATGCAATGTGACAGCTACTTTCATTGTTTACATTTGAAAGATATTCCAAGGCACTTTATTTTCCTCATTATAATTTCATCACTGTTTATGTGTCATAGTTGTCACTGTCTGCTCAATTTTTGCTTCTTTCATATTTTTTAACAGCCTCCTTTTGATCAACTTTCTATCCTGCATCTTTTTTGCTCTTCATAAGATGTGTCCCTCGCAACTCAAACACAACAAGAAGAGTATATGGATTTTTTTTTTCTTCCCCCACAAATAGTTCCTTCAAAGAACTGACATGTTTACATGTTTTATTTTCCCAGCAAACGTTGCCACTAGAGCCAAAGAGTGCAATCTTTGGCGGTGTCAGCATGCTTTTATTGTTCCCCATACAGCACATTAAATGCCCATGAAGGATTCTTACAATGTAAATACACAAGAAAATTCAAAAGAGTTCTATTGAGTGTGATCATACTTGATGGTTATGATTATGAACAACAGAGGGCTGCTTCTAAAGCCATCATGGATGCAGTAAGAGCAGTTTTTTTTCCCCACAGGTTTATTTGAAGACACGTCATGGTAAAAGCTGAAATACGCTGCGATGATGGTTCTTACGCGTAAAAGAAATCATGAAGCTATAAAGTAGCTTCAGTTTACTTTTATAGAAAGCTTTGTACACAACATGTATTTTTGTTAAGCTTGGTCAGTTCAGGTTGACCAATAACATACATGATCTTAATTCATTTTAAATGTACTTTATTTGATCCATACAGAAGAAGAAACATCAAACAGTTGTTTGAAATTTGTAGTTTACTTAATTTTACTACACAATACTTAGTGACCTTTTTTAAAGGTCTTGCACTCAAAAAATACTCCATATTAAAAAAAACACAACTAATGCTCAACTAATACAACCAAACTAAAAAGAAGCATTTAAAAAAAACTAACACAAGCTAACTAACCTGCTCCAAAAACCAATTCAACTGGATGAATTAAAAAGACATAAATCAAAACGAATTAAAAAGAAACTATATTGAAAAATCCAAAACTATTATAACCCTGATTCAGACACAACTCAACCGTGACAAGGAGTCTAAATTAAAAGCTGTCTTGTTACTATAGAAATGAGTGACATCGTGCGCCGAGCGCAGATGGTATTTTCAATGCATCTGCTCACTATCTGACAGTCATTTAATAATGAGGCCTAACATAATGATCTCCTGATTAGCCTACATGAGTCACCTCATATGACACATTGATGGAGCTGGCCACTTCTCAAATCATTATGGGATGCTTGCACTTTGAGTTATCTGCTCATCAATTGGGGAAATCTGCAATGCAATTAGGGGTATACACATTTGGGGTACTAACATTATTGACACATTAAAAAAACATATCCGTTGATCTTTGTTATGGGAAAGGTATAACTTGAAAGAAGCAATTAGTTTTAGCTCAAACCCCAAAACTGATAAAAGCATCCTTTTTCATCACTATGATCATTTAAAAAAAAAAAAAAAAAAAAAAAAGGTAATTGTGACATTCCCTTACGAATCCCCCCAAAGTGAGTCGTGATTGGCTCCAGCAAATGAGGAAGAGGACTATAGAAAAGGATTGGACGAAAGGATCAAAGTGAAATCCCTAAAAAATGGCAACTTCAAACAAAATGGCCCACTTCCTGTTCAGTTTTGTGCATGAATCCTGTTGGGATAGACACACCCATGAAATTTCGAGTGAAAGTTTAGGCGGCCTCGCCCGTTTAAAACTAGAGGCGAACAGGCCTATAGACGGGTACTATTTTTTGCCCCTCGGAAAAAAAGGCGAATGATGAACAACGGAAGGGTACCCACGCTGTAGACGGATGACGAATAACGGATGCTCAATTTTTAGTGTTCCCAGCAGGCCCACTAGTTGAAACACAGCATTCTGATTAATAGTGCGTTTGTGGAATATGAGTTAAGCAGCAAAATTCAGCCCTTTTTAGCCATATTCAGGGGGCAGCCATTTTGTCATTTCTGTCGACTGAAAATGACAACACAACTACCCAGGGCTCATGTAACGACCAATCACGGCTCAGCTTCAGAAAAAAGGTCAGCCGTGATTGGTCATTACCCGAGCCCTGAGCAGTTGTGATGTCATTTTCAGTCGACAGATGTGACAAAATTGCCGCCCCCAGAGATGGATAAAAACGGGTGGATTAACTCTTATTCCACAAACGCAATATTTATCAGAATGCCTTGTTTCAACTAGTGGCCTTGCATAAAACATATTCTTGAAAAAAATATGTTTGGGTTGATTTCCCTCTTTAAAGAAGGAGTTACAATACAATAAATGAGTCACATCAAAAATAAAGTTGCCTCTTCTAGGCCAAATGTTGAGTAGTTTAATGTATTATCAGGTTGGAAAAAAATGACTTGAAATTGAAACAGTTGTGACAAGCAAATGTCACCAAGAAAACATACATTTTCTTTGGGATACAAAAAGGCCTGATCGAAAGATGACACCAAGGTTTCTCAAACACGGGCACACATTTTTTAATAAAATGTACGTGGAAGCCTATTATCTCCCCATCACGTCCCATTTGTTTGCAAAAACCCGCTTCATTAACCACTCCCGTAAGGCCATTCAACAACAGATGCTTGACAACAACCTGCAGGGGTCCTTTGAACCATTCACGGAGATCTGTAAATAAACGTCTTTTGACCGACAAATATTCAACGTTACATTTAAGCATTGCCGAGAGATTGCAATCTGCCGACGCTGAAGAGGAGCGGCGTTTTGGGAGCTGCTCCTGTTTCCTCGAATGAAACGGTTAACCTTTGCCTTTCCATTTAGGTTTGTTGAATATGTTGATGAAATTAGCCTTTGTATGATGTGTTTGTACTGCGGCCGGTGAGTCAGCCGTAGCTTGGAGCAGATGGTTGTCGGAGTGTGCGCAAGGTACGCTTGATATTCATCAGGAGATTTGACCTCTGCCGTGATGTGGCCCACTCCCAGTTCACCCTTGCATAATGAATAGAAATGCCAAAACAAGACAAAAAGCGCTTTGCCGCTACTCCCACTCTTAATCTGTTGTGGTCCCGTTGGAGGAAAGCAGGCCAGTTGAGATTCTGTCATGAATACGTTTCATTTTATTCGATTTGGGTGAATGCGTGTGGAATGCCACATGATTTTGTGATTAAACTTGTTTTTGCAAATTATTTGGGAAAACAAGGTGTCATTTTTGAGCTGAATTCCAAATTCTTAAACTTTTGGGCATTCAAAACTAACATGTTCTTTACCTTTTAAAGGGAAGTAAACCCAAACATATTTTTTTTCGAGAATATGTTATATACAAGCCGACTAGTTGAAACAAGGCATTTTGATAAATATTGTGTTTGTGGAGTGAGAGTTAATCCACTCGTTTTTAGGTAACGACCAATCACGGCTGACCAGTTTTCTGAAGCTGAGCCGTGATTGGTCGTTCTGAGCCCTGAGGAGTTGTGATGTCATTTTCAGTCGACAGAAGTGACAAAATGGCCGCCCCCTTAGATGGCTAAAAACGGGTTGATTTTGCTGCTTAACTCATATTCCACAAACGCAATATTAATCAGAATGCCGTGTTTCAACTAATGGTCCTGCTGCGAACACATTCTTGAAAAAAATATGTTTGTGTTGATTTTTTCTTTAAGGAAGGAGAATTGTTACAAAATTGATTTCCAGATATTCACATTTTCACTCCAAGATGTACAACAGTACTCTTTTTGACCCGAGGGAATTCCCCCTTTCATGTAAAACTAAAGATGCATGCTACATCCTGGAGAGTCTAATTAAAGGATGGTAGAATGCAAAAGAGCAGGCAATTAAATGGACTAGGGTGCTTTGTTTATCGCAAATGTAAGCGGTGTAAGAGGCGAAGTCGTTCTCTGTTAGCATACACACACGCACCCAACACACACACACACACACACACAGTGTCCACCTGGTACACTGTACTCCTATGTATGGATGGATGTGATACCTGTGAGAATGTGTCACCCAGCTGTGTTCCCACAACATGGCCTACGAGTTTACGCCATGTAAATGTGTATTTTCTCGGACAAGGAAGGAAACAGTTTATACCGGTAAATGGCCTCATTTTTGCGCGCGTGTCATATGCGACTTTTACAAGAGTACATTCATCAGGGGTACTTTGAGCAGTGTATTTTTATGGGGTTTTCACATTTGTGTGTGTGTCTGAATAGGGGCGTTGGGGGTGCTAGGTGAAGCTAGGGCAGGTGCTTTAAAGAAGACTCATGATCTCTTCACTAATTAAGTTTACACTCTGTGTGGGGGTGTGCGTGTGGGGCGTGCTTGTGTGTGCGAGTGATAGAAAGAGAGGAAGAGCAGGCCGACTTCAGGTCTGTTGAGGCTTCTTTGGAAGCATACAAATGGAATCGAATTTCCCTGTGATAATTGTTGAGCTTTGATTGCGTATGTCTGCAAATAGTGGCCTCCTTTCTGAAGCATTCCCTATCTCAATTGGTCGCAGAGTGCATTGTAAACTTCAACAAACAAACGCCGCTCCCCACATGATGCCACTTTGTTCCCCTCAAGAGAAAAATAATTATTAATAACTTTTTACTATACTGTACGGCAGGTACCTTCCTAACAGTTCAGTACACGACAAAAGTATCTTTAAATTTGCTCTCTCTCATAACCCAAAATGCACATATATATATATATATATATATATATATTTGATATATATATTAACTATGGAAATTAATTCAAATTTGGAGGTTAATTCAAATTTTATAACACACGAAATAAACTTAACCCAGTTAACTCAGTATTATTTACTTCCTGTTGCATCTGACCTCTGCTCACTGTGCAGCCAAACTTTGAGGAGGGTCACTGATGCAAAGATCGGCTTTTACATAGTTTTACTTAAAAAAGTTGCTCGACAGCTCAATGGAGAAATCCGAAATTATTTGCACACTTTGCAAAGCCAAATTCAAATACCATATTAGTCGTACGTCTTTGGCCTATCGCTCAACTGTTATATTTTACAGGAAAATAATTGATGTCAAGGATCAAAGAAAGCTATTGGAACAGTCTTCGAAAAAAATATACTCTTGGTTTTTTTCCACATTAATTACAAGATTTTTCTCAAGTAAATATCGGTTCCAAGCTTTGTAAAAAAACGTACTTGGAAAATACGATTAATTGCGATGAATTATGGAAAATTTTGTTAAAATTACTGTATAAAATAAATCAGTTAAAAAGATTTTAATCGCTTGCCAGCATTAATATACATAATATGAATAAAATGGTGTTAGGTTTGTAATTTGTGACACCACATGGACTGTACTAACAAAGATGATACCTGTGAGAAGGTGTCACCCTGCTCTGTTCCCACTGCAGATTGGATTAGTGGCCTGCTGTTCGTGTGTGTGTGTGCGTGTGTAAGCGTGTTTTGGTGTGCGTGTATCTCGTGAAATATTGTGCATGCTGTACAACCACAGGATGTACAGTACATTACTTTGATTTGCACATCTTACATCTTGATCGGTTTTGTGTACGCCACGTCGGGCCTTGAGCAAATCGCCGTCGTCAACATTGACGCGCGTTCCTCACTGGCCTTGTGTTTACCATTCATTTTCGCCTACAGCTAATTGCGTTGGCGAGATTGATTTTCACCAGCAACGTTTCGGAACGATAACAGGAGTTACCAACAGTCGCACATTTTGAAATGACTCAAAGTCTGGGCTTTGCGAGCGCAGGACTACAGACCAAGCGCCTGCAGTCGATGAGTTGTGATTGAAAACGTGTGTCGACTGTCGATGTGGAGTCGGCGATGCTCAAAGCTGATACTCAATGGGGCGCTTGAGAAAGCAGAGTTTGCAGACGCTGTTTGTGGAAATAAAAACTATAATATGGCCACTATTAATCTGCATTCAAATTATGATGGCATATAAATTGTCTGCACCAAGCAATTACACATTGGCTTGGTCCCATTTTCCCTGCTCTTAAAATGTGTCCTTGAGCAACTGTCTGCTTCACCAGTAGATGTTTATACTTTAGGCCAGGGGTGTCCAAACTTTTTCTTCCAAGGATCACACACAGAAAAAAACAAAACAAATGATGAGATGGCCACTTCATTTCATTAATTTAACATGCTAAAACCAAACCGCTAAAGGCAATCAGTATATGTACAGCTATGCAAAGCAATTATATATGTGGTGATTATATATATATATATTTTTTTTTTGCAGCCCTTTATCACACTAGAATAAATCCATCGCAACAACCCACCATACTAAACTGATCTTCACATGGAGCAGAGAGTGGAGCAAACAGGTGCGATTCCGAGACACATCTTCCAGAATAATATGTTTTTAGGAGTACAAGTACTTACAGCTGAGTATCATCAGAGCACAAATTGAGGTATTTTTTATTATTGTTATTATTTATTTTTCATTATCTGAGCATTCTTATGGACACAGAGTTCTGCACAGAAATGCAATATTGGAACAAGTATCGGTATCGGTGCATCCCTGGTTGAACCCAAGGAAGTTGAGAGATGAGAACAAATGTGTTCCGCTTCTTCTCATCTCCTGCCTTTCAAGGTACAGAAAGTAAGTTGTACAATGGAGGCGAATATACTGAATGTACAGTATACTGTATATAGAGTACAGTGCAAAAGTATGAGGCATCTCAGTGTACAAAAATAATCCTTGCTTCAGCAGCCAGAAGGATGATCTTTGACTAGAGTGGGTGCAGTTGGCTGGAATGAAAGAGGACTGGGATGTATTTCAAGTATCCCTTTTCGCATCACACCATCAATTTCTGTCCCTTTGTGCAATTACGGCAAGCGATGACTGAAAGTTACTAAAGGTAAAAGCAGCTCTGTCTACAAATCAAGGACACATAATGTGTTTTCCTTGCATGGAAGGGAGCTCTTATATATATATATATATATATATATATATATATATATATATATGTGAAAGCACATTTCAAGGCGCATCGTTGTTTCAGCTCACAGAGAAACATTCCAAACGCCGAAATTAGCACAGCGTGCTCGAGCGAGTTGAATCATGCCCGCCACCCACAAGCTATTTTTCACCTGCTGCCCACCTCCATCAACAATAGCAAAGCAGGATAAACACAAATACAGACACAACAGAGAGCACATGGCCGGCCGTGCTCCTCGGCTTAACCTTTGTCCTTGGTGATGAGTCCCGCTGTTTTAGCCCCAGCCCTCTGCATTCAACGCAAGACGGACACCGTACGGAGACAATGGCAACTTTCGCTTCCACTCACTCTGAGATAATTGCCTCGCTTGGGGTAAGCCTGGCCCGCAAACAAGTGGAGATTGCCGCACAATGAATGCCAGTTAGTTTTCTATCCGACCTGCTGTGATGTCATGCAAATGGAGGCAACAAGTAAGCCCCTCGAGATGCAGACTGTTGCACTTTGTGCTAACCCTACAGCTGCTCTGCACCAGCTGCTTGACTGCGGCGCGGCAAATCGCTGCAATTAGGTTGAATACTTTCTTTTATTATCATAAAAACGCAGTCCTATTATTTCTGTTGTGTTATTACGATCATATATGTGACACTTTGAGCTATGAATAATACATTTGTCCACTGTATCTTTGTCACTTACACACAAGGTGTAGCCCCCGACTACTCAAAGATAGTGTTATTTTGATATCAAGTAAGTTGGACCAGATTCTAGATTCTCGAAGGCTACAATAGTGGTAAGGCAGGTGTGCAAATGAAATAGCTGGAGACAGAACTGAGCAACAAGAATAAATGTATTAAATGTAAACAACAAAATCTATTTACAACTTAACATCTATATACATGCGGTACCATAGTTCACAATTGAAAAAAATAATACCAGAGTCCTACTGAGCTCAGTAATATTAAGTCTTTAAGTCAGTCAGTCAGTCAGTGTCCTCTTTTGTAGTCTTAGGTAGTACTTGAAGAAGTGGTGTAATAGTGGTAGTAGGGTTTGTTACCACGTGATGTTTCTCAACGGGTAGTGAAAAAGGTTTTCTTATCTCAGTTGGGGTTCTGGGCACAGGCTCGCCATCTCCATCGAATGAGAATGAATCTTCTCAAATCTTCTTGTACAATGTCTGTACCAAGGTAAAAAACCTAGCCTGCATAACAATAATTGTATTATTGTATGTAGCTAATAAAAGTATTATTAATTTGCAGTCTCATCAGTCGCTATAGCTTCATAGTAGTTCTCAATTTCTCAAACACTGCATTCAAATGTCACATTCGACAACAGTTATTCATATCAACCCTATGTTTTATGATTACCATGTCTTACAGCAAATAAGCAGTATATTATCACTCGCGATTAGCATTAGCTTAACGTTAGCTTCGCGTTAGCCTAGCATTATCATTTTTACGTCGTAGCACATGGCGACTCACCAAGACGACGTTCTAGTATGGACACGGTCGGACTGTCATGGACCCTCGGTCCCCGCTGGAATTCACACTTTTAAAATAAAACATTTTCCAATTAGCATTTGAATATTGGTCACATTTACTTCGACTCCAATATGTTTCTCACTCACCGAGACGGTATATTAGCATCAGCACTCAAAAGAAATTGTCACGCAATCTTTCCGTTGGGCATCCAAGCGGAAAAGAACGACGAAAAAAGGTGACCTCGAGATGGCGTCTCGAGTAGGCGGGACAACTTGACTTTGTCCAATTAGAAAGTCATTATCACCTAAGTGACATTCCATAAGGGAAATTAAGTAAGGTAGAAGATGCACACTTCCTCTTACCAAAATAAATGTTTTTCAAAGTAAAATGGTGCATTGAAATAAAATATAACGTTTTCTCTACTGGGTTACAAAGGCTACTAGAAAGAAATGATTTACTATATTTTGTTTACATTCATTTAATATTACATTCATTTAATAACATGTGCTTATTTACCGTATTTTCTATAAGCCGCTACTTTTTCCCTAGTTTTTGAACCATGCGGCTTATATAAAGGTGCGGCTATTCTGTGGATTTTTCTTCCACCGCTAGGGGCGCTCTAACAGGAATTACAATACAAAACAACACAATTTGTGTTAGATAAGTGCGGCTTATATGTTCATTTTCCTTTTTTTAATTTTTATTTTCTAAATAGAGTGGGTGTGCGGCTTATAGTCCGGAAAATACGGTACATAATTATGTTATTCAAAGATGGTAGACTTGCTAACCACTAGGCCAGACACAAAAAACGCATCTTGTGTCTGCGATGTTAGTACACTATTAATGTTTACCAATTGTAACTGAAAAGTATATTAGACAGCAAGAGAAATGACTGAGCATTAGTTTCCATGGCCTTCCGAGAGGTTATTCTTTTTCAAACCAGCCATGAAACGTATGCAAAAATGTCTCCGCATTTGGACAGCAGACAAAGTGACCTGTTTTACATAATGAAGCAAAAACCTTGGTCAAACGTCACGCTTCTAGTTCGAGTTACGCCACTGTTGCACTGACTAAGCGGCAAGAGCAACAAGAAGCAGTGCTCCGAGTGCGCCACGCTTCACACTCCATTTCGGCTGGGGAGTTTTAAATGGCTGCGTTTCCCACCGCAGCTGTGACTTCAGACCTTCCGCAGAGTGATGCGCTCTGCAGCTGGAGGCAGATCCCAAGGTCGCGGCCCTGAGGGAATGTGCATTATCAGTGATTCACTTTTCCTCTGTTGCTGCAGCTAATTAAGCTCTACAGGGATAATGGTCTCCTTGCTGCCAAGAAGAAGTGCTTTAACAAGGAATTTAATGCAATGCAGCATGTGTGGTCGCACTTCTTTTTTTTTTTTTTTAATCTCAACGTCCCTCGGCAGTAATAAAACATGTTGGTGCGGTTTTAGCGGGACATTCTTTGATAACGCTGGGTTTTGTGCAAAATAAGAAATATCAAAAGAGTACAGAGTGAGCTAAACGGATAGGTGATCATAGGTGATAAGGAACCGAACAACTGGTAAATAAAGCCGATTAGCACTGAAGCTTGGCTTGTTGTAGCAGATGTTAGTGTTCACGCAACAAGAGACAAGTCAAACCACTTGTAAAGCACATAAAAGGAGGTGAGCCAGGGTCTCCGTGGCAATGGTAGAGACACTTTCCGTTTATTGTAAGCCTGTGTACCATTAAGAGTTTAAATCTTATCAAAGGCTTTTAACAATCAAATGCAATCAGTAACTCAAATAGTTCAAATTTACAAAATTGATTCTGGATTCTGTATAAAAATAATACAATTTGGGGTCAAAAATTAACCGATCCACAACTTGGGTCAATTTGACCCGACTTTCTAGGTTATTTTTGCAGAAAACAACCCCCAAAATGGGTAGTTTTGTACAAAACAGCTCACTTCTCTCTGTTGTTGCGAGAAAGTGGGTCAAATTGACCCAATTTGTGTATAGGCAAAGCTATGTAGTTGTTTTAAATACATGTACTTCTCTTTGTTTTATGTTTAGTTTGACAGTAAACTTCACTTGGGAGTGGGAATGAACAGCTTGTTGCTTCATCTACTGGGTCAACACTGCACAGTATATCTCCGTTTGTATAAGTAAGAGACCTTTTAACACTGAAATATGTCATGTGACAAGTGTAGAATGTAAAATAACATAACAAAAACCTTGACTTTGATCACAAGCGACATTGCATGGGGTGACACAGGAGTCTCCAGGTCACCCGCAGCTCCATATCGAGGATAAGAGGGATAGAAATTGAATGGAAGGATGGATTTATATAGCAAGTGTCCAATTGTGGCCGCTTTCAGTCCTGTTTCCCTGAATCAATATTTGCCATCATTGCAATCATTTTCTCAATTCTCTCTACGGCTTTCTCTAAATCATCACTATGTCAAATGCAGCCTCAGCAGGGACCACTAATGCAGCGCTCCATTCTCATCTCGCCTCTCACAAAGAAGTCGGTGTCATAAGGTCAGAGCTGCTCCGCTTGATGCCACGTTCACTTGAGTGTTGTGTGTCGAGAGGACCTTGTCAGCACAATACATCACGCTGAGAAAACAGCAGCGCAGAATTCCAAACAGGCACAAAGTGGCAGCATTTTCTCTCTCGCCCGCTGTTAAAACATCAGACGCTTGTTGGGGGGGGGGGGGGGGTTGCCAGGCCAAACACCACAGAGGCATTCTGCTGGGTTAGGAGGAAGATGAAGAGCTCAAGTTGTGACATCTTCAACTGAGCGGATACGGACTGAATGGCTTTGTGGAGTGGAGCACAGCCAATGGAAAAGGTCATCGGAAGCAACTGCTAAATAACATTTAGTTTGTGAAACCATTATTTCTGTTTCCTTCTTTGCAAAGATTGGTTTGAATTTTTAGCGTTGTGAATTGATAATGATGTTAGAGTGTTTCACAACGGTTATCGAGCCAAAGCATATATTTTACTTTAGAAAAAAAACAAACTCTTAGCACACTACAAACACCTCTAGCACATTAGGTTAATAATAATAACAATAACAATAATAATAATAATAATATTTAGGAATTAGGGGTTAGGTTCAGCAACAGGTGGGATTTATTTTTCTGAAACGTCAAACTTCAAAGGTCGATGAAAAAAAAAACCCTCAAAAACCTGATGCTGGTGCTAGAAAAAAAATAAACACATTCTTTAAATCAGCCTCAAAAATATGTTTGGTGACACTTAAAGACACTTAAAGAGAAGTCAATGCAAACTTTTTTTTTCCTACAATATGTTCTATGCAAGGCCACTAGTTAGAACAGGGCATTCTGATACATATTGCGTTTGTGGAATAAGTGTTATTGCACTCGTTTTTAGCCATATCCGGGGGCGGCCATTTTGTCTTCTGTCGACTGAAAATGACATCACAATTGCTCACAACGACCAATAACGGCTCAGATTCAGAAAACAGGTCAGCCGTGATTGGTCGTTGTGAGCAGTTGTGATGTCATCTTCAGTCGACAAAAGACAAGATGGCCGCCCCCATAGATGGCTAAAAACGACTGCATTTTGCTGATTAACTTATATTTCACAAACACAAAATTAATCAGAATGCCGCTTTTTCAACTCGTGGGCCTGCTGGGAACATATTCTTGAAAAACCTCCATTTTAAAGCCATCTCTAATTCAACTTTACTATCTGACTCGTGTTATTTTTGTGCCTGTATCTGCACACCTCATTCCAAGCAGCCATATGAGCATACTCAAATCAAATCAAGCATTTGTTATTTTGAACGCCACTATTCTACACCTTAACAGCCGAACCCTTTAATCAGGCGGAGGGGACGCGGCACCGGGGAGAGAGCGAGGGTCGAGCGAGATCGGGTTTCTCCGCCGCTCTGTACCTTAATCCTGGATTTGGAGACTGGATAACACAAAGGCAGGTACGGAAAAACACAATAACAGCGGTGGCATGGGATTGGTAGCTGGTGGTTGATGTGAAAGAAGGGGCCTCCTGGGGTGGAGTGAGGTGTAGTTGCAGGTCGTGGGGGGGTATAAATACCTGCAGGAGGATGCAAAGTCTCCGGGGGGGTTACAGACGCTCACTTACTCACTGTTGATAAGATAAAGGAAAAGGAACCTGGGCCCGAAGTTTGATGTGAAACTCACTTGGATGTAAAATTCATCTTTAATTTGGGGGTTGGGGCGGGGGGGATAAAAGAAATCCACATCAGCAACCTTCAAAAAGTTGAGGGTGAAAAAGGGCAAGAACATGAAGTACAGACAGGCGGAGCGCAAATGAAATATTAGCAAAGGATTGGTAAAGGAGGAGAAACAATACGAGGGGATGATGACTTGAGAAGGGCAAGTTAAGATCGCAGATAAAGTGGACCGCATCGGACGACGCGAAGAGGCCAAATGGCATCTCAGGCATTCGCCGGCGACGCTTTCCCGCCTCTGGCAGGAGACTCTCCTCTGCCAATTTTCATGCACCACAGCTCTGCCGGGGACTGCCTGCCAAGCACCTCCCACGGCCACAGCATGGTCTCTGCAGGTAAGTGGGCCTCGCTCTGGATTCCTAACATCATTTTCTGGCCGAACACATAAACACTGTGGAAGGTTAACCAGGAAAACCTTCTCATTCGGTGCAGTAGGATGAAACATCCTTTTGTGACTGTGTAGCATTAGCATCACATTCCACTCTCATGTACTCCTATAGTCATTCATTATCTGAATTGGGCAATTAATTTTAATTTAATTTGAGTGTGGTAGCACAGTGGTTGACTGGTTAGAACATCTGCCTCGCAGTTTTTTGATCAGGAGTTTGGATGTGTGCTCTTCCTGAGTAGAATTTGCGCGTTCTCTCATTTGGGTTTTCTCCAGCTAGTCTGGCTTCCTCCCACAGTCCAAAAACACACGTTCGCTTAATTCAAAACTCAAAATCGTCTCTAAGGGGGATAAATGTGAGTGCGAATTAATGTTTGGTTTTATGCGCTCCACTGGCTGGAATCATGGTCTGGTGACAACACAATTTACATTGCCCCTTAGAAATGACAAATAAAATCGATCCTTCAATTAATGAGAGCCACAATGAATACAACAGCATTTGCACTTTATTTAATAAATGTAATTGAATTTTAAAAAGATGCTTTGGGAAACATATTATAAAGTACTTTGGAAACTGCTAAACAAATAAACTTATTAGTAATAAAATATAAGTATTCATATTGATGGTATTAGAATGCAGTAGTCATGCAGAGCTGTTGTGCATCATACATAGACGCGTTTCTATTTTGTAGTAATGCACTTTGTAAGGTAATCAGAATATAAGAAACATTTCTCAATTAATCAGTCAAACTTTATTCACAAAGGACTTTTCACACCAAAAAATACAACTCTGGCCTTGCTTCTGTTCACAGTGTTGCAAAATACAGCATGCACTGCCGTAGCAATGAGTCGACAGGTGCATTCCTTCCAATACACAATTGCGTGCTCTGACACAAAAGCGGGAATCAGGATAATGTGGCAAAATGCATCCAATCAGGCCAGGTCGGCCCAGCCATCTCAGGGCATTGTAACGTGTTATTGCTTTCACAGTGAGGCATCGTGCTGAGCATTTTTTCCAGGCTTTTTTATTCACGCTGATATAGAAACCATTCGGCTTCATTTCTATCATGCTAAATATTGCATGCGTATAAAAAAAATAAAAAAAATAATGGGATTAACAATTAAGTATTGTAAAATGTACCATTTGGTAATCGAGGTATTCTCTTGATGTTGCCGCGCGTCCTCCGAAAACGTGCGCTGTTGAATTAGCAAGCGCGGTGCTGCATTAATTCAGCAATGCTGCATTTCTTTTCGGCAAAATATGCATAAAAGAGGGCCTTGGAGCGCGATTGGTAAATGTAAAACTTTAAAGCTCCCCCTCGTCAGAGTATTACAATTTCCCGCTGCATTTGAAAATGGATTTTTTTTTTTTTTTTGGCAACAATTACTGAATGAATGACTTATTTTACTTATAGTAGAAGCATCCAGATCTTCATGTATTCACACATAAGCATTTACTGCACATAAGCAGCCGTGAAAATTGTGAAAACTGTACTGTTAGGTAGCGTAGAATGCAAGATAAGATAAGAATGGTTTGTTTTAAAATATGTATTCAGGCACAATTTTTGTTGGACTTTTATGAGCAAAACATTTGAATTCAATCATTTTGTAAAGTATTTGTTAATTTCCTACATTTAAGCACTGTGTTAATGTTTGTACTTTGCAAAATGTTACATTGACTTACAATAATATTAAATATACGTTTTAGGATTAAAACGATTTTTTGAATGAACACTTAGGCCCATTGTGCTACTGTTTTTTAACATCAACCGCGATACTTGGAAAGCAAATTATTTTTTCTGAGTTACAAGGAGTAAAAATTTGAGATAAACGGATAATCATACCGGGGAAAAAAGTCTCTCTCCTGCACTAAATGCGTTTATGTCTGGATGTTTATTTCATTTAGTGTCATCCGGGTTGTCTCTGGGTCAGCCATCCAAGCGCTCCCAAATGCAACTATCCACAACCTCGCTGGGAAACCCCCTTGGCAACAGTCCCCCCAGCCTCCATTACCCAGTCACACCGTGTCATTACAGCAACCAGCAAGCCACCTATGGCATTATGGCAGGTAAGTTGGCATAATGTTCACTGAGCAGTCAAAGCGGAGGTTTAAAGAGGATAATTTGGTAAAGAGAAGTTTTTGTTTCTTAGTGTTTTTGGAATGTTGTGTAAGTTGACAGTAATGTGTATTGTTTTTCCGCTGCTTACAGTAAATATGCACCTTGCTGGCTGGAGAAGCTCGATATCTTAAACAGCTCACACGACAATAACCCAGCATTGTGACATTTATGAATAAATATGACGTTTTTGTTGTTTAGACAGGAAGGATAAGGTGGTTGTTTTTCCACAAAAAAAAAAAAAAACTCCACTGAAAAGTTTGTATTTTCATCTCTAAAAGTCATTCTCCTATAAATGAAAATAACATCTATAAAAGTATATTGTTGATCAGAAGGATACAATACATGTAAGATGCTTTTTTTTTTGGCTTCTATTTTCTGGGTTATCCTGCTCATGAACATTCAAACAGAGTGAGATGGAAACAAAATCAGCGTTGTATGAGGCAAATGCAGAATTAGAGTGGGAAAAAAAAAAACACGATTTGGATAAGACTAAATATATTGCAGTCATCCCCCATTTATCGCAGGAGGTACGAGACCTGTAACCAAACCACCTACAGTAAAAAAATATCCAAATTAATTTAGCCTTAAATCACCATGGCGCAGATTTTGAACACTTGAACAAAAATTTATCAAAACATTCTTTTTAAACCTATATTGCTCAACAAACAACACTGCAAGCATCAAATGTCGGTAATATATGTGATAATAATGAAATTTATACTTTATATATCGCTGGCTCTCGTACCCTCACCGTATTTCCTCTGAAAAATATAAATATAAATATATATTCACCAAGCGGACAATGGCCGACACAATTTCCAGGCAAGGCGAGTTTGTGGCGGTTGTAGGTGAAGCATTGGAAACAAGATGGGAGAAAACTCTGACAGCATCAATAATCTGTGGGAATATTCTCACAGGATAAATACAATAAGAAAGAAAGAAGAAAAGAAGCAGGAGCCCCTGCAACAGGCTGCTGACTCTCAATGCCCCGAAGTGCCTACAAAACAGGTCTGGTAGATGAGATCAATAGTAGAATTTTTACAGACGGGTCTCCCAATGGGCAACAGGGTAGGCAAGTTAGCTGACCTCAACATTTTGCAGATTGGGATTCGAATCTCTGCTCCGACCTTCCTGTGTGAAGTTTGCACATTGTCCCTGTGCTTGCTTTTCAGGTACTCCAGCATGGGTGAACGAATGTTACAGTGTCATACTAACAATAACAATGTCATTTCATCTCAATTGTGATTGGGACTAACGATGCCTCTGTGTCTTTCTCACATTCCAGCTCAGGAGATGCTCTCTGCGAGTATTTCTCAGACTTGTATCCTGCAAACATGTGGCGTCCCTCCACCTAACATGGTGAGCGCTGCAAACCCGCTGCAAGGTAATCACACAGTGATCCATCAGTTTATGGAAAATGAGCAGCGTAGTTTGTGTCCACCTCACTTCCTTGTTTTGAACCATTTTAGCTGTGCTAATGCAAATGTGATGAAACTTCCCAATGGTGGGTTTTGTTTTTTTTTTGGTCTCATTTTGTGATTTAATCTTCAGCTCTTTAAATACATTAACATTACACTGAACTATTTAATTCAAATTGTACCTTTTGGCCAATTGAAACTACATAAAAAAAAACCTTGTACCTTACAACCATGCAATTTCAGTTTAAAATGGGCTTCATTCAAGACTGGTATTTGGAGGGTTGAAACTGAAAAAAAAAAGCAATGGATTTTTTTTTACTAGTCACAATAACTGAGTTTGTTAAAAACATTTTTCAGTAAAAGAAGCAAAAAAAACCAAAACATGACAAATCTTCAAATTTGCCATGTCGAGACTGTAATAGCGTGATCAGTATGCCACATTTAACCCATTAAGGCCGGGAGCGTATTACCGCGTTTCTACCACTAGAGCACTGTTGCATCTTTCTACCCTTAAAGCCGGGAGAGCCCGATACATCATTTTCTTTTTTTGGGGGGGGGGGCTGTTGAGCCAGGCGCTTTAGGCCTTAATGAGTTAAAGTGAATGAGAGGAGCAGCTTACATTGGTCATGATTGAAATCGGCTGTGATCACTCCCACAGCGGCGCATACCCCCCTCTCTCAGATCTGCCGGCCTGCATTTGTCTGCAAAATAACCGCCAGCATGTCCAACCCGCATCCACAAAGAATTCGTGAAAATAAAGCCCCAAGTCTTTTCATGAAATATAAAATGCCGTTGTAGTGGTACAATCTAATAAGACCTGAGGGTAAAATGTTTATATCAATTTCAGAGCATTCGAGATTTTAAGACAAACCAAGGATCGTTCGGACAGTTTGTTATTGAATTGTTCCCCGCTGCAAAGGAGCATATGCTATGTTTAGAAGTTTAACCACAACCAACAATCTTTTTTTTCCATGACAGCGATCCAAACAAACATTGTGCATTTGGAGTGATTGTCTTTGTATTGTTGCCAAACATTGTGTTATTTCCAGTTCCTTTCTTGTAGACTGCTGTAGGTGTTGATTGATGGCTACTGTGAGTCAGCCCCGTACATTCCGCACTTACCTAAGCTTAAATAACATTCAAAGAGAAAGCAATGAAATGTGTTTCTTTGATGGGGGGATTCATAAATCAACGTATATTGCGGTTACTTCTCATGTAGCTTAAAAGATCAAATATTAGAAAGGATTTATTTGAATGAAGCAGGTCAGTTCTACACCACTGCATACTACAACCACAATGATAAACGTGATCATGATCATCTTTGGAAAGCTTGAATTTCTGTTCCAGCTGTCATATTGGATCTGATGTAATCAAGTGTCAGTGGGTCCAGAATTCCCCAGACACTAATCTGCATTGCTGAAATACCTATTCAGAGAAGATAGAGAAAGAGAAACAATGTTTTATTTCATTTAAAGATAGTTTCAGTAAAGTTATATGATGTAATCATGCGCAGCAGATGGAATGTGACCTGAAGCTGGAGGTCAAGTCCAATTAACATTTGCCAAAGAGGTAATAACATTGATTCTTTTAACAGAGGAGACGGACGGTAAATATTATCTGAAGGGCTCAAATGAAGATGAGGGCAAAGTGACCCAATGAATTATTATGCGCACTGTGTCAAAGTCCTGCACAGAAATATGACATCATTCACCATTATCAAGATCTAATATCCCTCAAACAGGGAACATGAGGGCAACAAATTATTTCTACTGGGTTTTTGTGGGTTTTATTCCCACTACATTAACAATGATAATGTGATGGATGTAGCAATTGAAGGACTGTGCAGATATTGAAAAGAAGCGGGAGGTCAAAAACACATTAGGTGGATTTAAGTTCATGTTAGAAATTGACTCTGGGGAGTTGAACAAATTAAAGTTGCACTTGGTGGTCGGAAACATCATAACATAAGTGAAGTGTAATGGAATTACTTATCGCTGCAACCTTGATGCAACAAGATGTTCAAACATCAACACTATAGTGTTTATTAGCACATCATTTCACTGGCTTTTATACGCACTGTATATTACATGATACAACTTCAATCTTCCTTTTACCGATAAACTAATGTGTGAAGCAGTATGTACTGTACATGACGATGATGATGATGATGATGATGATGACACTAACAGCAGCAGTTTATGTTAGCCTCCTAAACCTCACTATATCCGCATCTCTTCCAGCAAGTAAAAACACTCGGCAAAGCCCACTCTACTTTTCTCACTTTCTTCGCTTCAAAAATTGGAGGTGCAGTGTCAAGCTTCAAGAAGAGAAGGGCTCTGCTTCTCTTGGGAGTTGATGGAAACAAGAGCAAAGTTGATCTGCGTGTTAGACAATGTACTTTTTTTTTTTGGCGTCATACTAGAATAAAGTAGTGTAATTGCACGCATATCCACTACAGTAGATGGCAGTGGTGCTCTCATTTATTTTTCATTTTAATTTCAGGTAAATTGATGCACTTCAAACAACAGAAAATAATTGAGAAGCACTGCCATTGATAGCTAGCTTGCTAGCAAGATAGCTAGCTAGCTAGCTAGCTAGCTAGATAGATAGATAGCTAGATAGATAGATAGATAGATAGATAGATAGATAGATAGATAGATAGATAGATAGATAGATAGATAGATAGATAGATAGATAGATAGATGGTTCATTTGGAGCTAAAACAAAAAAAAAATCAGTGTTGAAGGACACAACTCCTACCAGATTTGAAATTAAACACAACACCAAATGGGAAAAGTGTCTGGTGCAATCAAAACTAAAAAAAAAAAAATACAAAAATAAAATAAAACTTGCGAGGGCAATGGCATGATCAAAAAATCCCAAATTCTCTTTCTTCACTGTAAAAACCTTATGTCTTATTTGGCCCTCGGCATTGTGAGAAGCAAAGTGGAGGGGGGGGGAAGATAAAAAGAAAAGGGGACATATTGAGAACACAATGATCATTCCATTTCAGGGCTCAGAGACTTCAGAGGAGGTGCAGTAGCTTGAGAGAAATAAAGATGAAAAAAAAATCAACTACGATCCCTTTTTTTTTTTTTTTTTTTTTTAGAGTTCCTACACTGACAGAGGAGACAGTGTGGCGTGAGCTGAACAATTCCAATTGAAGCATTGAAAACAGTCACATTGAATTTTGAGATTGTATTACAAAAAAACGTAAATTAACTGAGTTTGACTCTCTACTTTTTTGTTTGTAATATTTTTTGACAATGTGGGAAATCGCCACCCTATTACAGTAGAAGTCAAGTCAAAAATGTGCCCCCACTAGCCTAAGCATGGCGTTGTGATTAATATTACATTGGTGGGATAAGAATTCAGCAGATTTCATTCATCAAAGCCATTTTGAGATTCTACTGCCCTCGGCTGTTGATCAGAATTGACATTAAAGTGCCTCCAGCTTGCATTGGCAACGTCACAGCTCATCTGTTTTCTGTGTTTGGTCAAGCTCACTTGCAAGCCTAATAGTGGTACTGTGTTGCCCCCACTGAGCCCAAAGTGAAAATTATCAAGTAAAAAACATAAAGGTGCCAAAAAACGGAGCCAAAACACTTCTTTTCTCTGAGGCAGGGCTATGGCCTGACTAGATGAAGCTCCTCTGCTAACTTCAACATAGTTCCTTGGCATGAAGATGGCACCAAAGCAATACTTTTACCCGAGACCTGGCTTGAGCCTGAGCACAAAACAGCAAATAGGTGAGCTTTTCAGTGAAATTCAGTGGATAGGTCCCCCCCCCCTCAAAACAAAAACAACAAATAGGTGGATGCTGTAAAAATAGTATCTTGTAAGTCGCTATTCAACCAAAATTGACTTGAATAAGAGGAAAACACCAGCCACGTTATAATCTAACACTCTCACGAGTGAGAACTGCTGCCCATGCATACAAATGTTTTGCGGCAAGCAGTGTTGCCCGTGCAATATTTCATCATTCTGTCCATGCATGACACACACAGCAGGAGATGGAGGAAGTGGTCTTGATTTTCAAGCGTTGGACATGACTTTAAAAATGCTACGGTTGTTAGTATGAGCCGGGTGCCTTTCTGGAGGCGGTCAAATACATAATACAAGAGAAATGTTGATGCCGTCACTGATGCAATATTGATCAAACGCCACGGTTGCCTGGTAATATTGATTTCCTTTTGAAAAAGGGTCCGTGCTGTCGAGTCAACCAGTGCCGTTTTGCCTCACCGGCAAAATGTAGTTGTCTGACTAGTGTCAAAGTATTCCAACTAGTCAGGACAAAGAGCGTACTAGTACTTGGGTATCAAGGATGGACATCTGGATATCTGATGGATCAGAGCGTCTTTACTGGTTCTCTGATGTTGTTTTGACTAATAGAAATGTCCCCACTTTGCCTTTTTTCTTGTGTCCCTCTCTCCAGGTTCGCTGACACCATGCTTGTATAAGTTTCCAGATCCCGGTCTAAGCAGCAGCTCCTGTGCATTAAGTCACGGTTTTTCCTCGCTGCCCTCGGCCCTCCTGCTAACTGACGAGGCCCCCGGGGGCCCCGCTGTGGGCGAGATGAAAGTTAACATCCAGAAGAAGAGCATCCGGGAGTTGGAGGACACCCCCGCTATGGACTCTCCACAGATACAAGAGCTGGAGATGTTTGCCAATGACTTTAAAATAAGGAGGATTAAACTTGGTGAGGATTATGATGTGATGAACACTAGGAGTGTGCTACGGCAACTTTCGCACTCTCAAATCGCCCTTCCGCATTAAAATCAACAGAAATGCCATTTATCCATTCCAGCCACACCCACCAAAATAAAAAAATACAAAAAATGTCATGTGGTTCATGAGAAAAATCGCATGTGGCCACTAGGAGGCAGTGTAATACAGTCATGCTGACACAAACAAAAACATTTTCACAATTACTCTAAGTGGCTTGGTAAGCTGTGGTAATATTAGTCCTTTTGCAGAGAGGATGAGGAAAATATGTTTGTGAGTCTTGTTATATTTGTCTGTCTGTATGTTGCTGCACCGTTTGTGTCGAAATATTGTTAATTTAGGTGCAAGTAAGTGTTATAACGTTGCCTCATTAGCATTAAGCTAACTGGACTTTCTTATGGCAAAACTACAGTATGCAGTTGTTTTAAATTCACAATGTGACACAGTCTTTGTTTTATGATTAATTTGACAGTAAACTTTTACTTCAACACTTAACATCCATTACAGTCCAAAAATATTGGTACGATTGTTCTATTATTTTCTGAAGTTGAAGTGAGAATGAATATAGACGTGCACAAAAATTTGATTAGTCATAGTTTTCAGACAGTGAGTGACGTGAAGCTTTTTCTCTGTAGTGAGCGCCTATGGCAAGGAAAAGGCTTTAAAAGATATATAAAATCCCAAATTTTGGGGCGATCATTCAAATATTTTCACAGGTTGAAGTGGCCATAAGTACGGATGTGCACATCAATTTAGGTGGTGATTGAACACACTTTTTTGTGTGTGTTTTAGATCGTCTGCTTACGAACTGAACGTGCCAATACATTTGATGTCTTTGTCTCCTTTTTCTATTTTCGCTCCACTAGGCTACACTCAGACCAACGTGGGCGAGGCCCTCGCCGCCGTGCACGGTTCAGAGTTCAGCCAGACCACCATCTGCCGCTTTGAGAATCTGCAGCTGAGCTTTAAGAACGCCTGCAAACTGAAGGCCATTCTGGCCAAGTGGTTGGATGAGGCCGAGCTTGCTCGAGGTTAGCCCGTCGCCGATTCCTCCCATCTTTTAAGCCACCTTCTCTAATTCACCTTCCTCTCAAATCCCCCTTCAGCGCTGAACAATGATAAAATTGGAATAAATGAGCGAAAGAGGAAAAGGAGAACGACTATCAGGTAAAATGCCTTTTTTTTTTTTTTTTTTAACTTGCCTTGTGACTGCGGCTTTTAAAGTTCTTTATTCTCTACTTGATCCTAACCAAACGCAGCCTGGGAGCTAAGGAGGCTCTTGAGCACAGCTTTATGGAAAAAAGTAAACCATCCTCCCAGGAAATTGCCCGGATAGCTAAAGGCCTCCACCTGGAGAAGGAGGTGGTCCGAGTTTGGTTCTGTAACAGGCGCCAGAGGGAGAAACGGGTCAAAACCAGCCTCAGCTCCTGCTTGGCAAAATTGAGTACAAACTGCATAGGTCAGATGAGTAAAACACATCGGCCAATGATATAAATCATGAATGAATTCCTAGTATTTCACTTTTATTTCACCAGTCAGTGAGTTCTGTCTGTAATAACAGCAAACTAAATGTTTTTTTTTTCTAGGGCAAAAGGAGATGTTGGCTGAACAGCAAAGACAAAAAATATATTTTTGTAGATAAGAACTTTTCTTTGTTAGTTAATACACGTCATTGTTTTAGCATTTATGAAAAGATATTTTGGTGAAATCTCAGAAATGTTGTCAGTTGTCAGCATTTTTTTAATACTACGTTTGGATGTGTGTATCTGTAATTCATAAGTTGTTTATGTATTACTGTGTTTATGAGTAGAGATGCAGTTTTTATTTCACTTATTAGAGTTATGTGTAGTTGTATTACACAACAAATTATTTATTCAGATGTAATATATTGTGTGTTAAATTACTGTTTTTAATTGTAATTTGAGCACAAACATCCTAGTTTGATATATTTTTGGTTGTTGCATCCATAAATTCAGCCAGAAGACATTTCTGTACCAAAGTGCAAGTAATTCATGTTTCACTGCCACAAAGTGACATCTCTCAACAGGTTTGTTTTCTGAGGAATAAAAAATGTTGGCTAGGATATTGAAGCGGTCTCTAAAATAAAGTTTTATAACCACACCATTGCTACCTTTCCTTCTCTTTTCAACAATGACTCCCTCTGTGGCTAAAGCTATAAAAGTGATTAATTCTAAACCCTTCTTATTTATTACAGTAAATATTAATGAAGGCCATTTGTAAGGTCACGCTAAATCCAGCTAAATGGGACAACTACTCCACCTGCTGTTATAAAATTTTCCATGCACGAGTAACAATTGAAATTCCTAAACCCTACCTTTCCATCCTTTCAAAGGGAAATATGCACACCATCAAAAAGTTGTACCAGAAGAAATTTTATTACTATAAAATCCCATTTACACAGTCCAGTAATCAAGAAAACAAGTGCACATACTCACAAAATAAAAGAGAGCTTCCCGAGCAATGACAATGTCAAGGATGTTTTTGCTCGATGAATCTTCTCAAAAGATGTTTACAAATGTATGACTGGATGATTAAACTAGTTTGTTGTGCATGTGCGATACATGCAAAAAAAAAAAAAAAAAAATTGGCAAAGTATTGGGAAAACCAAAAACCAAAATCATCCTTAGACCAAAGACAAGGGTGTCCGAGTCACAGTGACCATCTCTTTACAGTGTTTGTGTGTGTGTGTTTGGGACAAGAGGCAGCTTGTCAAAAAAAACAAAAAAAAAACATCCATAACTGCACAGCAGCTGAAAGAGAAAAGGGTCGGCAGGACAGGCGCCATCCTGCAATCACCGAGGAACTCGCGTGATTTATACAATAAGATAAAGACTAAACAAGAACCCCCCCCGTACCCCTCAAGTCGTTAGTATGGAACGCTCTATGGCTAACAGTGATATTAATTAGTTGGTACCAGTCAGCAGTGTAAAAATCTACACAGTCGAATCTCCAATTACTTCCCCGTGAAGCTGGAATTTCAACTTGTGAGGCTTCGCTCGTTGATTATTTGCATTTTATGCTCCCAAAAAGGAATAAAACTAGTTAGAAGCAAAGAAGAATGTAATGAATGATTCTGTATAGCGGCAAGTTTCAGCAAAAGGTAGAAGATGATTTGCATATGCACTGTAGCCCTTCTGAAGAGAATGAGCTGCAACGTAAACAAGAGCGCAGGTTGGCCTCCAGCTTTTTTTTCGAGCCAAGCGTGGATCGTTCAGCCACCTCTCGGCGGCAGCCTCACTAATGTCGTAATAAATATTTGAGCAGAAATAACTACTCGGCAAGACAGTCATATGTCTGTCAACGCGTGTCATTGACCCTCAGTGTGTGTCCGTGTGAGTGTGTGCGTGTAACCATTTTAACCAGTGACAAAGTCAGCACGTCAGTCGCCATGTGAAGGAGAACGGAACATGCGTCCCAAGATGTTAGTCCACGCCGAGGGCGCGGAGCTGTCTCTCGATTTCATCGTCAGACATGGCGGTTTTCTTGGACGAGGCGGCGGCAGCGGCGCCGGGGAGGTTCTTTCCTGCAGCTGGAGCCCGGACCATCTGCGCACGCAAACCCAGACAGAAAATATGAAAACATGCTTACTGGCAGCTTTTCTTGTCCGGCGGGTGCAATATATGACAACATCCAGATCATGATTTCTTATCTAATTGCCAATTCGGAGGCAGCTTCGGAGATTCATGTTCCTGCTCGACAGCTGTGCTCATTGCACAGTGACAGTCAGGGAGCTGCAATAAGTTACATTAACCCCCAGGGGGAGCCCCACGCATAGCAGATGAGCGGCCAGGTAGTGAGAAACTGAGGGCTCAGCGCCACCGTGCGGTAGCTGTTGTGCACGCCATTGGAAGCCATCAACAGAGCTCAAAGCTCACTCATACTTTACCGTTCCAATTTGGAATCTTTCAAAAAAATTCCCCAGCCTAAAAGGGAACAAATTAAAGTTGATCCGAACCACCACCTAGCTGTACCTCAAATTACGTTGTCCCGTCATTTAACTGTATTAATATTTGTTGAAGAGAACTATGATTAACTACACGGACAAAAATGGTTGAATTTACTCAAGTCAAGTTTCGGCATGTCTTTGCACAAAACACAATAATTTGTATCCAGATACCTCTTTAAAGTAGATGTATAGTCTCCTCAAAAAAAAAAAAATCTGGATTGAGATTATTTTATTTCATGCAACCACTTGATGAAATAAAATTGAGTAAATGATGCACAACCTTTTTTTCAGTGTATGTAGTGTTCTATGTTGGACAGCCAAAACGATGCTCTCTCTCATTTGGACTTCCTTACCTTTCCTGAGATCTCGATACCAATTTCATCCAGAACTTGGTTGACAATGTCCTGAGATTCCTCTTCATCTCCAGATTCATCCAAGAAGTCATCCAAGGTATCGTTGACTAAAACAGGAAAGAGGGGAGAAACAAGAGACAACAATTTTTACTCCGTTTATTCTTTAGAGAGTGAAACACATTTTTTTTTTTTTTTTTGCTGAAGCTGGCAGCGTGGTGGGCTTCCCGTGTGGTATATGTTTGCCCCACGCTTGCGTGTGTGTTAGCGCATGTTTGTCCTTACTCATCTCCTCCGTCATGCCCATCTTCATGTTTTCCTTCTGGAAATCTTGCATGGTCTTCATAGTCTTCTGAGGATCCATCTTTTTGTTCACCGCTTGCATTGTCTGCCGATATGATTGGGAACAAACTTTTAGTTGAAGGCCGTCAGTTTTCGATCATGATGAAAAGAGTGCAAAGGAACAAGACACCGGCAGCCGCACGGACAAGCTCAGCAAAATGCTCCTATAAGACGACAAAAAATGTCTGCTGCGATTCTTCTGCCACGCCATTATGAGCATACGTTGGAACTCGATTGCAAAGGTTTCCCCAAATCGAAGTCACATTAGGTTGGTTGAAATGGGTTGGTAATGTTTGCATTAAATCCTCAAATGAGGGTATCAGCATTAAACAGGAATATGTGAACCATCAGGAAAAAAAAACAACGGAATGACGCAAACACTCAACAATTTAATGCAGAAACTCATGATTACGCCTTATTAATTCAGGGCTTAATTCTAGCCGACCTGTGTGATTACAGAGGTTTGACTCTCAATCGAGTGTGTGGCTTTGGGGCTTTTTGTTCCCCTCGCACTTCATTAGCAAAGCTGAGATTCTGCTTTATACTCACTCACACTTTAATCACGCACTAAAATATGGATAACGGCACTGAAACTAGTTCACAAACTTAGCAACTGTGACATACTTTTAACTTTTATTTCTTGACTTTGATCATTAAGGGAATAAAAGGCCTTTTGATTGACGCTCCGGAAATCTCTCTCCAAATCCACAAAAGTTTCAAAGCGCTGATTTGATTTTGGAGGCGTCATGTTCAGGGGAATACCTTTGCTGTGGAAGACATGGCTCCGGCCATCTTCATTTGGGAGTTCATGAGCTTGGTCTGAGTATTCATGGAGGTAACTTTGGAGCTGACGGCGTACGTGCGGTTCTTCTGCTTCCTCAGCTGGACCAACTGCTTGGCCAATATCTTACATGCCTCCCGGTTGCCAGTCTTTGCCATTTTCTTGATCTCTGCTTCCTGGAGATGAAAAATCAAGATTACGGGACGCCTTCCTGGAGAATTCAAACGGAAACATGTTGCCCGCCCTCATCTGCGGTTACAATCATCCATCTCTAGTCCAAGCGAATTGACCCAATAACCACCGAAAGTCTTTTACATTAAAAATGCGTCACGCACAAACAAGACCATGTATTGATAAACCAACAAACATACCCGCAGAGCTCCCAAGAGAATCCCCGCGTGTACAAATATAGACATTAAAACCACAGCCGATATTGTTGAGGCCACATTCGGTGGCACGCAAATGCACGCTTTTAGCTTTGGTAAACATCAGACGCTACTCCAATGCCCACAGGCATCCTGGTTGTGGGCGCGAGCGTTGCGCGTACGCTTCCCAAGAGACAAAAGTGAAGCTGCGGGTTATAGGAAGCTAGCCAGGCCCCGGCGCAGCCTTGTTCAGTTCGTGCGTGTGCGCTGCAAGCATCTTGATCGGAAATAATTCATTATTCATGGCTGAAACTCGGCTCACAGACACCAGGGTACGGCATGCATTAGTGTCAGACCTGCTGTGCGAACCTACAACAAGTACAATAAAATTTGGAGAGAGGAGTACATCAGAAACAGAGGCAGAGCCAACAACTGTGAGCCTTGCAGGCAGAAAAGAAAGATGCCTGAACAACAGCTGGGGAATGTGTCGCTCAAGTGGCCATTGGACTAAAGCTAACGCATGGCAACTGTGGGTAAAAGTAAGATGTATGATCACAAAGCGATTGATTTTCCTAAATGAGACCGAGCATGGGAAACGTGGTCGATATCAAGAACCGATACCACCGGTACTAACGATGGATCCGATTTCAATGAACAAAGGGCAGATAATTCTGGACAAAAGACTTTCTGGTGCACTTGACGATTCACTGATGTGTCAAACAGCTGCAGTGTAGCACCACCTACTGGGAAAGGAAGATTTACTCAGAGACATATTTAGCTATTTATTTATTTCTTTTTTTAGTATCGGTGGCTGGTGTCGGCATCCTTCACGAGGACCCAATACCTCGAAATAAGGACGTATCAGCTCAATACCGATACCTGGTGTCGGTATTCGCCCAGTCCTATTTTTCGAAGGTTTGAAAACAAACGAGTAGAGAGGTTTGAAGGAGCAAAATAAAGTTTTAAAAAGTGACAACGTTAAAATGGAATTAGTAGTTGTGCTCTTTGTTTAAGAGCATTCAACAATATGCACAGGCTCAATATAAATATATTTAGTTAATTTATTTCATTTCAAAAAGTGAAATTCAAATCATATAGATAGAAATAGGAAGTGACTTTTCAGATGACCATTTCCTACCTAATTTCGACATTAAAAATCATTTTGATGTGATGTTCGAATTCCTTCAGATGGTGAAGTTGAGATGTTCTAAGATGAACGCTAAACATCATAAAAAAAATATATGAAAAGCATATAGAAGTATTTCAAATATAGGATGCGCTTTTTGAATTTAACTCCTGAAAGTTTTCCACAATATTCTAATTTAGTGCGCTGCACCTGTATGTAGCCCTACGGAAAAAACTAAATGAAAAATGCGAGTCTTGTACTTCCATTCGGGGGGGGGAAATTGGTTTTGCAATTTGTGCATTTTTTTTTTTTTGCTGGAGAAAGTGCAAGAGTGTGCAAGCACTCAGGGCTAAATTGCAAATGTAGGTCATTCCCACCTCTTAGCGCTAAGTTGCTTCTATTCAGAACATGCAACTGAGGTTCAAAAACTCGACTAATTAGTGCAAATGTGAAATTAAAACCTTGTCCCCCGGGGAGGTAATTATGTCCCGTCTGATATTTACTTAATACAATAGAGGCGAGAGGACACGTCTTGTTTCTTTCATCTGACAGCAAGAGGAAACGTGTGCTTCTGTGCAAGCGGCCTTATCGTGGAGGCGTATTGAATGTGTATGTGGACATGAGATAAAGAGGAATGGTTGCACGCTTTTGCCTGCAGCAAAGCCACCGCAGCGGATCCATCATGTCTATTAATTGAGAGCCATTAGTCCAACAGACATGATCCCTGCAGTGGCAAGTGGAAACAGCTTTGGTCTGTCTCCGTGCTGTATGTTTCGAAAGCAAGGGGAGGAGTTCAAGGAATATGGAGAAATAGGCACAAAATGTATCTCCCGTTTTTGTTTGGGTCTCACCAATTGCTTCTCTTGCTTCTCCAGAGCCGTTCGGTCTCTTGTGATCTGTCTCTGGGTGCCGCGTAACTCCCGCGACTGTTCCTTGATGATGTCTTGGAACAGGCAGAAAGAAAAAAAACAACTTTACAAACAGAAATGCCTGGTTAGAGATAAACACAACTTGAAGGGCTTCCAAATTCACTCATCTGTTTTCTATATGAATGCAATTGATGAATAATAAGCATGAACTTGCATTAATTTTGATTTAAAAAAAAAAAAAAAAAAAAAAATTATGAAAAGACAAACTTTTGGCCTTCTAGTGTTGGTACAAAAACACATAATGTGAGCGACTATTGTCGGAATGTAATGTTACTGTGGCATGGAGCAGCTGAGAGACGCCAAAAACAACTAGGTACTCTTGAGATGCTCATTTCAGCAGTAACTAGAATGACATTTTGTAATATAATACTAACCATATACCCCCTCATCGTTACAGCTAACAAAATGCCGAACTGAACAGCTTGTTTTAGCAAATTTCATGACACACGGTCGCTAAAAAAAGCCTAGGCACACCTGTTCAATGACATGTTTTTGCTACATTAAAAATGAGACCAAGAAAAATTCTGTAAAAAATAAAAACCTTTCCCACCATTAATGTGACCTATAGCCTGTACAACTCAGTTGAATATTTTTAAATAAGTTAAAGTTCAAACAACGGGAGTCAGCGCACATAAGCCACCATTTAGAAGCCTCTGAATAAACCAAAATACACTTCAGATGTTCTTGTAGGCTTTTGCTGGCATTTTTGTTTTGCTTTCTAGCAATATCCTGGGAGATTTTGTAGCAGTCCATAAATTTGACGTAACTGGTTAATCCTGAACACAGCCGTATTTCAATCGTTTATTTTTACTTCCCTTCTCAAAGATTTTTTTTCTTTCCCAGTTGGAATAGGTTACGGTGACAATAGTGGAACAACTTTTGAAATGATCTACCGATCCATCTATCGGGCATTACTAAAAACCTCAAATACGACACCGTTGTTTTAATAGTGAGCAGTGCGTCCGGCAGCACATTCCCACAACGTAGCAGCACTGCACAGACAGCTACTGAGTCAGCTTTCTACCTCCCACACTATCGCTAAGTGGCATCATGTGAGATAATGCGTGACCGTCAATCCACACAAGATTTGTGCGGCGGAGTAAGCCAGCCACCGATGTGACCTAACACACACTTATAACCTCAGTAAAAATACAAATAACGTTCAGATCTGAACTTCAGAATAAAACAATTCATTCCTTGACAAAAAATGATATGAATGAAAGCCCCCCGGCCCCCAAAATACCATTCAATTAAAAAAATGCAGTCCACAAATAAAAAGTAAATGTATTAATATCCCTAACAATTACAAATTGTGTATTTCAATATTAATATACACTAATTTTCTGGACGAGTTGACAAAAGTACAAAAAGTTCGTTTTGTTACTGTCTTTTTGACCCTTAAATCATTGGGGAAAAAAGACTAAATGTAGGATGATCAACAGAGCAGAGACTTCAACAAGCTCCTACAGTAAGTGTACAGTCCAATTCACTCATTGTTGGAATCCATGTGAAGAAAAAAGGTGGGGGGGGTGACACCTTGGAACGGGAGGGAGATATCCAGAAGTGACAACAAATCCGTTCTATGGAGCAGAAAATTCCCATGAACTCGGTGGATCCACGTCACGTCGCGTTGGACCACTTGCGAGAGCGAAACGTGAACACGTACAAGGTGACGCAGCAACTACGTCTTCAAGTGGGAGGGATATCGTCCCTATAATACAAGTGATCAACCCCCCCCAATCCCCATTTTCCAATCACCTAATAATCTCAAACCGTTTTCAAAAACCAAGGCTAAAATTCATGCGATGAGACAAGTGCAAGTAAGGACATTTGGTGAATTTTGCCCAAGAGGAAGCTCAGAAGATCTGATCTTGGCTTGGTAACACCCAAGTGATGGTAAGAACCAAATGTGGACCATCGGTACGAGTGAAACTAGGATGACTATGTTGGGAGGAGTAGGTAGGTTATGAAAAGACACTTGCTTTGACATGCACTAATTGTGTATTTTTTTTTTTTTTTTTACAAAAAGGTTTGTGGGGAGTTAACATTTATGTGCCATTTGTTGCCAACCTCCTCTTGCACTCTATATAATCACAATTAACTATGGATTGAATTATTAATTCTGTTTGATAAGGGCTGGCTTTTGACCTTGTCATGCTTGATTATCAGCCTGAGGAAAATACTGTTGAGATTGAGTGACCACTCAGAATTTTGACAACGCTATATATAAAATCAACTAGATTATTTTCCTCACAGGCTAAAATTAACGCAGGTTCATTAAAATAGCCGACGTCCAACAGACAGGCATAGACAGACAGACAGATAGACAGACAGATAGACAGACAGATAGACAGACAGATAGATAGATAGACAGATTGTAAATTACTGTTTAATGTATTTTCAGGTAAAATATGTCATGTGAAAATTGTAATGTCAACCAAACGGTGCTCAGTTTGAAAAGGAAACCTACTATCGTGATAGGAACGATTTATCCGTCATTTATGTTCAAAGGTACATTTAGTCATTTTTAACGTGTTTTAATACACCCTACCGGCAACTAAATAACATTCGTAGCCATTTTCTCAGCAGCCGAACATTATATTTGAAATGTAACTGTAATGGAAACTATTGACACAATGTTGAGCGTAACAAGGCGTCCAGTGACTCATGGGAAAATCTAAAACAAGTCAAACGGGTTCAAGTGGAAGGCGAACTTTGAGGTATGGACCGCAACAGTGATACCGTATGCGGCTAAAAACACAACTTAGCTTAGCGTATCACACAAAAACTTACCGTCGACAGTCTTCTTCTTGAAAAGGGAAGCCATCGTTTTCTTTTGAAAGAGACTCTTGTATAAAATACGAAGGTTGTGCAGATACACTAAAACAACTTAGGGCGTAACGAGGCGCCGTGTTTGATGGAGCGATCGGCCGGCCGGTATGTCAGTTTAGCAGCGTCGGTGTCTTCCTGGTTGACTTTCTGTTGTCAGTTTGTTCCTCCCTCAGCTGACTGGCTCGACCGCTCTGTGTGACGTCATTGAAACGCTCCCAATGCTGCCTTCATGTATACTCGTGAAACATTAAAACATTCTACTAATGGTACGGGAAATTATTAAAAATAGACCATGAACCGGTTGTTTTCTTCCAGAAACGAACAATTCGTCTAAATTTGAGCACATGTACAGGACAATAACTGCAGAAAAGAGATGTTGTTACCAGCAAGTCAGCGTTAAAATTAAACTATTGTTGTTTCCTTCGTTAGATTAGGTCATGAAGGCAGCACCAATATTACAGAGGGGATTAATGTATTGACTGGGATGACTGTATGTGCTTTATCCCCGTTTTTTCAACAATATTTAATGTACACACAAATGACTAAAAACTGAAAAAATTACCAAACTCAAATACATGACATGTATCATATACCGTATCTGCCTTTACAAAGATAATAATGCTCAGTTTTGATTGACAGTGTCACAAATGTAATTTACCAATGATTTTATTATTACAGTTGTTATAGACTAGACGTTTTCAGACGGGTGCTTCACTCTACTTGCAGATTGATACCCATCAGTCAGCGAAAACTAATTACAAATGACTTAAGCTCTTTTTCTTCTTTTTTGTTGCTTTTCGTCCGTCTTGGACATTGTCTTCAACTATGTGTCCTTGAAGCTCTTTCCATAGTCTCAAAGAAAACCTTTTTTTTCCCCTCTGGGACCTCTTAGCCCATAAAGCTTTTTGACATGGAGGTGAATGGAGATTACCTAAAAGTATAATTGGCCTCGCGTGCTCCTTTAAAAAAACAAAATATTACATTCCATTGTGCGGCACGGTGGTCGACTGGCTAGCATGTCCGCCTCACAGTTCAGAGGTCGTGGGTTCGATCCCGGCTCCGGCCTCCCTGTGTGGAGTTTGCATGTTCTCCCCGTGCCTGCGTGGATTTCCTCCGGGTACTCCGGTTTCCTCCCACATTCCAAAAACATGCATGGTAAGTTGATTGGACTGTCTAAATTGCCCCTAGGTGTGATTGTGAGTGCGGATGTTTGTCTCTGTGTGCCCTGCGATTGGCTGGCAACCAATTCAGGGTGTCCCCGGCCTACTGCCCAAAGACAGCTGGGACAGGCTCCAGCACGCCCGCGACCCTTGTGAGGATAAGCGGTATGGATAATGAATGAATGAATGAATGAATGAATGCATTCCATTGTACCTAAAGGATTGTTTTTGACTGTTGTTTATTTTTCTTTACTTCCTTCAGGAACAATGCATGCATGATGCATGAGTCACGACAAAAGTGGAACTGGTTGTAAGACAACACAGTTTCTGTCAGTGAACTTGAACAAACTGCAACAAAACAACAACACAATAACCCCATGAACAAACAAACAGCAACAGAAATGCTCCACAACTCCTCATAGTACGTTCTCTCAATTTCACTCCATAACTCATGATCCCAAGGGATGGGGGCTTCCCTTTCCCTCAATTGTGTATTCATATTGTCTTATTTCATATCGATGCTGAGGGCAACTTTATGTGGCGAGTTGGGACTCATGAACCATAACAAACCCAATTTAGTGCATGTGTGTGCTGGTGTGGTGGCTGGCAGAGATGGTGGGAGGTGCCCAGTTATGGCTGGAGGAGAGGAGAGAAGGAGAGAGGGGTGACTTTGCGAAGGAGGAGGAGGGGAGGATGGGTCGCCCAAAGCTCTTGTACTTTGTATCTCCGAGGAGGTGTGTGCAACGGCATGTCTTCCTGAGGCGTTGTTCTTGTTAAGGTTATTAGGGAAGATGTTTGCCACTAATCACTGGAGGACTACGGGGACCCCCCCACTAAATGGGCTCATCATCATCGGGCCTCAGTGGTGATAAATCTGGCCCCGAGCATTTAGGACTCCTTCAGGTATACAAACCCCGCACTTGTCTGCAACGTGGCTAGTGAAAAGTAGCTCAGTCTGTATTTATTTAAAAATGACTCAAAACATATTTTTTGGTCGAAGCAAAAACTTTTTGTATTTTTGGCAAAGAGGTAATGATAACCATAAAACCATGAATAGAACTTCCTGCCAACATGGGATAGCATCTGGCAGCTTAGTATTTTCATGAGCAAATACAATTACTGTACTGTTATCAAATATGAATTATGTAAACAAATCGAATTTACCAAGCAGATACTTAACGTACATAGAATGTACCAGAAAGGATAATGGCTAATGGCATGAAATGGAGGCATGACAATGAACCGAGATGTATTTCACAAGCAACAATGTGTATCAGTTCTTTTCACAACACAGAACAACAAAACAAATGCAAAGCTAAGATCACTCATCACTCAGCAAAAATCTTCTTTGGAATCATCAACTGATGAGTAGTTTTTCTTAATCTTTATTCATTATACAGTGGTTAATTTCTCTCTTATTTTTGTTTAAATTTTACTTTAAGCATTGCCTGTATAGTGAATAAAGATTCCATGGCATAACAGTTTGAGCTTTGGTCAAATAAGCAAAGACTTTGCATTATATGTAAAAATGAAATATACTAAGTTGTTTGAAAATTAGATCAACTTGGAAGTCAACCAGTATTAGGGAACAAACAATTGTATTTTTTTTGTGTGCATTGTATTTTAATGCCCTTGAAAATGAAAATTGGTCACCATCAGGCACTATGAAGAAGCACTTTCACTGAAAAACAAAGAGGCAGTTTAATCTGTTTTATTATCCTTTATCGGTGAAATAGCTTTATTCCCAATTTGCCTCTATTAACTCTTATCTGGCATCACTTTCTTCCTCCACATCTCCTCCTATGTCTAACATTTAGCCTAGGGCAATGTGCGATGTTAAAAAGCACCACACACAGAGTGTAGGGGGGCACACACGCAACGCACACAGTGGAGAGACTTTCATGTGTGAAATGAGAACTCTGAACAATCCACGGGAGTCGCGGCCATAAAGCACACCAAGCTATTCAGCTTTAAGGTATTATTGAACAAATCGCTCGAATACCCCCCCCCCCACACTTGATTTCTGCGAAGTTGCTGTAGGCTGATAACAACTGTGTTTTCCCTTCCTCTATAGAGATAAACCTACTCATGGACAACCAGTGGGTGCTGCTTTGTGGAGAACCCCCCCCACACCCACTCAAATAAAGAACCTCTGAAATTCTTTGTCGTGGTTTGACATTGTTTTTCTCATTTCATGTTTTTTCTGTGCAATTTATACAGGACAACAATGGAAAAGAGAGAAAAAAATCTGAATTGAGCTTGTTGTATAAAAGTCTATTGTCATGTTAAATGTGCCACCCACAGCAAAGTTTCATAAATCTCGGTTGTGTAACGTTTGCACTAAAATAAAAATGGCATTTACAATTATGTTGCAGTGATGCTTAGTTTTTATACTTAATTTAACAATAAGTTTATTAGAGTGGTTGCTGTTTCTAATATGTTGCCGCTATGTTGCTAAAAAATAAGTGATAACCTCAAACAACCAATCATAACAAAATCTGCAAAATACAACAATGATTTGATCTCAGTGCAATGCAGTTGTACCAATGCTACCAGTGAACGTATTTGTCTCATCCGACGAAAACAACAAAGCATCCTTTTATTTCCATTATTATCAAGCAATAGAATTTCAACTACACGCTCTGCGACGCCTCAGGATGCATGTGGCATAAATCCCAAATTATAATAAGATATCATATACGTCGGCTTTTTGTAGCCTTCCTGTGTTCCTGTCATGTAACAAGTCTGAAATATGTCTGTATGCAAACACAGAGCAACATGGGGCTGTGATGGGAGGCCGGGGATTTCGAAAAGCAATGCTGCTGTCTGATGGATGGATTCAACAATGGTACTCAAACAAAGATAGAATGAGGCAGGAATCATATCAATGTATGTGTGTTGGGGGCGGGACAGGAGGAGGGCTAATTGAAGAACACGGATTGAAACAAGAACTGCAACTTCGACTCCATCTTGGGGCTTTGGACATCTGGAAGACAGCAGGCGGGCCAAGAGGAGTGATGCAGAAATCGGCGAAGGCAACAGGATGCTCCAATAAATCGACTGAGCGACTCCTCTCACGCCAACCCGTGGGACGACTCTTGCCACGCTCACTGGTGCGAAACGGCATCCGGGAATTGTGGGTAATAAGAGATTATTCCCCCCTGCGGTGCTTGCTCATCATCACTTACAACCCCGGCGTCGCAGACCCCGCCTCCCAAGCTCGTGCCCACAAATACTGAGCAGGTGCACTTGGATCGCACATCTCGTCGACACGCAGATGGTTTTGTGAGTGAGGTCACACCGCCGTGTGTTATTGCGCAAATTTGCTGCTGGCGCCAATTTTGGATGTCACACATGCTCCGATGATGTTGCCTTTTTTCCACAGGTCCATTTTGCCCAAGGAGGCCAATCTGTGTGCGGATAGAGCCGACATGCATTAAAGCATCTCTCCTAAGGCTATAGGCGTGCGCAGCCGACTTCATCCAGAAGCCAGGCTGTGACCACAAGATGTAGGCTGGTGGTCCCAGCAGGAGTCCGGCTCAGACACACCATCGGCATAGGGGAATTAAAGTCATTATGACTGGAAGGGCAACAGAGGACAAGTTATTCACTCTGTAAATGAAGGTGAAGGTTTCGAAACTGGTTTGAGGGTGTTAATACATTAAATTGTCGAAAATCATACATTTGTGTCCTGTATGATACACTACCAAAATAAGTGGAGGTGGCCTTAAAACCACAATGAGCAAATATATTTAGGTTGACGTGGGATCAGGTTTGCAAATGGTGTAATTTGTTCAAGGTTTGTGGGATGTTGTAAATGTTGAGTGGAGTCAATATAACTTTAAGTTGCCTTTGTGACTTCCAGATTTCACCCCCCTAAAAAAGTTGACATTTTTGCTGTTTTTTGTTGTTGTTGTTGTTGACTTTGCTTTGATTAGTTTTCAGGTTTTATTTTCATCTTTTGTCATGTTGTCCCTTTGGATTTTGTTTCCACCTGTTCTCATCTGTCTGATTCCTCCAGCCACTCGTGCCTCTTCCAGGTGTGCCTCGTTGTTTCATCAAGTTGGTTGTATTTAGTTCCCTTATTTCGTTCAGCCTTTGTTGGTTGATTGTTGCCTTCATGTGTTGTTGTTAGTCATGTTAACCATGTCATGTTGCGTTTCCTCTATTTGGGGGATTTAGTATTTTAAAATCATATGTCTTTTTTTTTTTTTAATAACTACCTTTATTTTATACTCCTGTTTCGCTGGATTTGGGTCCCCCCTTTGCCTCTACATCACAAAATGTTGACAGAGATTATATAAAGTTGTATTGTATTGTACTGTCATTTGCAATAAGACCTCGGAGTTGCATTCTTTCTCTTGCATTTACATGAAGACTGAGTGAGTCTGATGATGATACAGAAGGAACTTTATCGCAATATTGACCCAGTTGACAATTGTGCTCGGACATGTAAAAGCATTAGGCTTGAAGAATTACACCAGCAATTTCAATTGCTATTGCGTCTTTAATACAATATTTTCATACGGATAAATAAAGCAGATGACATTAATGCATCATATTCCACAATTAGTATTCAAACCCCATTTTCATATTTCTTTTTGGGTAATTTGTTTTTACCTGTTTTGCATGCGGTAAATTACATATTGTGGGATTTTTTATGCTTCAATTTTATGCATATCCAAGACACAAACGGAAACATTTGCTTCAAAATCGTCTACATTTTGTTTTCCAATGCGCTGCAGAATTTCAGATTAAATGCTTAATGCATGTCAAAGTAGCATTTAACCCTCCAATGTGGAATCATATCTGTCATTGGATGGATTCCCCTCTGTCAAAATGACCCCGCATTTGAGTCTTCATCATCTCATTAACTTTTAGCCAGCAGCCAGGGCAGCTTCATTATCTTCACACATGCAGAATGAGCGGTAAAACTGGAGGATGGACTAAGTAATTATGTGCTTTTCAAGTAAGGTCAGTGTTGAGACTCTGAGGGAATATCCAATATCCTCTGGTCAATTTTTTTTTTTTAAGAAACATACTGTTAAGAGTGTGCACCCTCACACATACACGGGCCCATTGTCAAAGAGAAGCCCTTGGTTGTCTTTTCAATCAAAACGCTCATTACCGTTCAGGAGATTTCCAATAATGACAAGAACAATTACAAGTGAAAGTTCAAGACTGAGATAATAAAAAGATGGAAGCGTGGTGCTTTTGTTGTACAAAAAAAGACCTTGGACTATTTAGGTTTTTTTCCCCCCTTGCAACTTAATTTCCATTAATGTCCAAATGAGTCAATGTTTCTCATTAAACGGGTACGTGGTACCACAATGCAAATAAGGCTAATGTGTTATTTGGTGTCTCACACTGATTTCGACATGGAAAGGCAAGTTGTTGCAAATTAGACACAAATGGTGCTGTTTATCCAGTTAGAACGCCTTGCAGAATTGTAATGTGGGCATCACACGGAATTAGAAGCCACTGACATTGCACCACACCATGAACTTGAAAATGCAAAAGACCCGTGTGTGAGTGTGTGTATTTGTCAACATATGAGCAAACAAATGTTTTATGATTCTGGGTTATTTAAAACTGGCCAATGTTATATTAAATGAAGGAAGCGTTTACGGGAAGTATATAGCTGGGCATCGCGGCTGACTTGACGCAATTGACAGCGTTGGCCGCCAGTCAATATAAGCACTTTCCCGCCTATGTACAGTTTAGACTTTAGAGTCTTCAATGAACCTAATATGCATGTTTTTGGAACATGGGAGAAGGCTGGACAAGCTGGAGAAAACTCAGACAAGCAAGGGAAGAGCATGTAAATGCCACACATATCCTTGAATCGTATCGCACTCCATGTAGCAATTTACGTATTTACTGGACCAATTATAATATATAAGAAATAAATACATTGTATTGCTCTCATTAAAAATGATGCCTAACGTTGTGGCCAGTTGGTATACCTTCTTGCTTCTTCCTCTGTAGGTGTCATCATCATAAAACTCAGGCAGGTTTGTGTTTCCCTTGATTCCCTCCAGGGAAAGAATGATAGCGATTATATAGCTGGATATTCCTGATGCTGCATTCTGCTTAATGTGACTTTTCATAAACAGTCGTCAGCATCATCTAACACCTGCTTCATCAGGACTACACAATAGATTTTTAATTAAGCATCTTAATTAACTACAATAATGTCTTCTTTTTTTTTTTTTTTTTGCACCGAAACAGTTTCTCCCGTCAGTATCGTCAGACATTTTAGCAGCTCACACATGAAACACTGCTTCAAGGACATCTCCAGACTCCAAACATCATCACAACAGAATGTGCCTCTGAAATGTTTCTCAAATAGTAAAATGTCTTTAGATCTAAAGCACGGGGGGTTCTTCCTCTATTCCTTTAAGGCTTATAGGATTGGAAAAGCAAACAATTCTTAAACTTCACAGTCATTTCTCTCCCTTTCCTTCTCTTCCCCCAGTTTCACCCACTTTCAAACATCCCCTAATAATCATCACTGGGCCTCATTAAGGCGCAGAGGAGACGAGGCATGAGCTGCTCCAGATGTTTGGTGGAAAACCCCCAAGGTCGTGTGTCTGACACGAGGAATTCATGTGTTATTTGTGCTGTATTGTACACTCTGAAGTGCGCAAAAGTGTGTGTGCGATGAAATATACAAGTGAGTGTCCCCAAAGGCACTTGGGGTGTTCTACTGCCCCACTTCCACACTGAGGAAAGTACAGGGAAAGACTAGAGATAAGGATCAACATGCCTTAAAACAAATGAAATCAAACTATTTCTAGGGTCATGCAGGTAGCAGTAGATTTAAATATGCGTATTTTTTAAAAGTAACATATATACTGTGGCTATCCGTACACGCAGTAATACACGGCAACAATAAATAAAATGTGTTTTTCAGCCGATCCAAATTGAACTCGTGACCATCAACTATTCATTTAGTCTTTACAATTGTCTGAAATTGATGGCCCTATTTCTGTGACATCTAATCACAACAGGAGACAATAGGCTGAATAATTTGCACTCCCAGTGTGAGATCAAAGTGAAAGAAAGATGGCTGAAAGTGATGGAAGCATTAACCATTTGCCCGGCTCCCCCAGGTCTCATCAGTCCCGACAACTCCAATATGGAACTCGACAACGACAGCAAGCTGGGCTGATCCAGGGAGTAATAATAAATCACCCCTGTTGTCTTATTTATGTCTCACTGGGTACATCGATGCAATGACGAATAGTAAACAGGAGTAAACAGTACTTATGTGCATGCATACATTTGTGTGTGTGTGTTGTTAAAAAGCTTGTTTCACTCTGGAGGTTTTCTTTTGTAATTCTCGTTTTTTTTGCCCAACCATATTAGGACAAGCACACAGTTGGAACATTACCCACAATATCTATATCTATATATCTATATCTGTATCTATATCTATATCTATATCTATATCTATCTATCTATATATATATCTATATATATCCATCCATCCATCCATTATCTATACCGCTTATCCTCACAAGGGTCACGGGGCGTGCTGGAGCCTATCCCAGCTGTCTTTGGGCAGTAGGCGGGGGACACCCTGAATTGGGTGCCAGCCAATCGCAGGGCACACAAAGACAAACATCCGCACTCACAATCACACCTAGGGGCAATTTAGACAGTCCAATCAACTTACCATGCATGTTTTTGGACTGTGGGAGGAAACCGGAGTACCCGGAGAAAACCCACGCAGGCACGGGGAGAACATGCAAACTCCACACAGGGAGGCCAGAGCCGGGATTGAACCCACGACCTCTGAACTGTGAGGCGGACGTGCTAACCAGTCGACCACCGTGCCGCCTCATCTATATATATATATATATATATATATATATATATATATATATATATATATATATATATGAGTAATTTTCAACTCAATCTTTTTGAGGCGAGGTGAAAATAAAGACGATTCACAAGTGTGCACACCCTTTTATAAATAGAATATAGCTGTGTTCAAAATCAACTAATAACACTCAAACTCATTTTAAATGGGAGTCAGCACATGCCTGCCACAATTGAAAGTGTCTCGGATTAAGACCAAATAAACTTCAGCTGTTCTAGTAAGATAACATTGACTTTTTGTCTTTGTGCTTACACGCACATTTATTACTAACTGTTCATAATTCCTCCCACGTTGTCTAAGGTGCAAGTTCCGGCTAAATAAAAAATGCCAAAAAGCATGTTGCCGCCACCCTGCTTCACTGTAGGTACTGTGAAGTGCTCTTTTGGCGGTGAACACAGTTGTGTTTATGCTAAACACGCCTTTTGGAATTGTGGCCCAAAAAGTCCAACCTTCGTTTCAATCGACCAAAGGAAAATATCCTTAACACATGTGGGAAATGTATTTTAACAGGGGTGTGTACACTTTTTTATATATTTTTCTAACATAGATCACACTTATCAGGCATAGCCACAGCTCTAGAATTAGACACTGCCAGGAAATTTCCCATGTTTAGCCTTAACCATCGCTTGTATATTGAGTGAACACATAGGCCCGGACCCTGAATCCAAATACAGTAACAAATCTCCCTGACCTGTCATCAACACTTTCTCCACAAGATGCCCTCATACTCTTTCTTCTGTCCCTGCATACTTTGTAAATACAAAGCCAGACCACACACGGCATTGCTTTACTTTTGCAGAATCTGTGGAATCATCAGAATGATAAGCAGCATCAATGAAGCCACAAAAACAAAACTGGCATATTACTATAGAACCATTTACATTCGCTTCCCTCTAAATCCCTGCCAGGTTTGTGTCACATCTAATGTTTACATTGTCATATTAAGTTTCATGTGAGGAGCTAAATACTGTCTGAGTAACGACTCTTGATAAGATGCAGCTTAATAAACAACTTCATTATTGCTACTTTTCTTATCAACTGTATTTGTTAACAGAAATCATGTTTGGTACAGAGGTTGCGTTGGGCCTTAATAAATTATGCAGGTTGCTGTCGACAGTGAGAGAACAGTTTTCCTGTCATTTCTGACTTTACATTCAGGTAAGAAAAAAAAGGTGGGACACAAATTAAACCAAGGCTGCATGTACTGCATTTAGCTCGTACACAGCAAGTGTGTCCAGACCAGGCCCTTCCCAAATGGGCGTGTGTCAATGTTCTCCAGCCCTCTCTCACTCCTGCCTCATGACCTAAAATGAGAGAGAGAGAGAGAGAGAGAGAGAGAGAGAGAGAGGGGCTCTCCGAATAGCCAATCAAAAGAGGGCTGAAATCTTGACAGGAGTTTTTCACTGAGCTCGATTGTCACAAGTTTTTGGTCGACTTTGTGGCCCCGGGTGGTACACAGCTGGAAGCACATTGTCAGTATTCAAGCAGGACGGCATGGCCATTGTATGTGTTTGTCAATATATGGAGGCTCGGAAGAGTAAGGGGACACAACCAGCCTGAAGTCTCCGAGTCCCTGTCAGCCGAGTCCACTGATAGTCTCTCGCTCTTGTCTCTCTCGCTATGAGCTGCCTGGATGTGATGTACCACCAAAGCTATGGAGCACACCTCCTCCCTGCAGATGCCTACAAGTCTACATACTACAACCACCATTGCCAGCAGCAGCAACAACAACAACAGGTGAGACCGAGAGCACTTTCATTGCAGGAGCGACATCTTTGGCGTTTAGACGAGCAAACGCAGAAAAAGGGAATTATCAGTTGAGGAATCAACAAGTGAACTTCTATGTAAAGATGCCAGGTTTACTTTGAATGTGTGGATCCCAGAAACAACTTTGAAATGGTATAAGATGGGATATATTGCCTTTTAAAAAGTGAAGGACTTTGTTTTTCATGTCACCAAAATTCTAACAATCGGTGTTAGTCACTGCCTTGGCGCAGGTTGTGAGGACATGTGTCACTTCAGATGAGATTCTTATGTTAAAAATAAAAGAATATCCATCCATCCATTTTTTTAACCGCTCATCTTCACAAGGGTTGCGGGTTAAAATAATCTTTTTTTTTATATTGAAGTGTGTATGAACAGTGATATAGGCCTGTGACCACTGTTGCCTGCTCTAATTTCGACTACTATTTTGTATTTCCTGGAATAATCCAACAATGCCATTTTGCACTTGCTTCTTTTCATAATATATGTTCGGGATAATATTACAAACTACTCAAGTTTGCCTGAGCCACTTTTCATATTGTCGTTGTCGGGTGGAATCTTCACATTTTCAAAATCACTACTGTTTAGGATCGATTAAATGTCGCCAGCATGTTGGCAGAACCAGCTGTCCACATCTAAGTGTGTGCTCACACCTGAGCCACTGAATAGGAAAAAAACAAAATGTCCATTCTTCACAAAAGCAAACAACTGTGGTTACATTATCTTCCCGAACTCTTTTTCAAAGGTCTTAGAGCCTTTTTCAAAGGTCTTAGAGCAATACATTAAATAAATCGATTAGCTGACCAAGCAATTTAATAGGCGGAAATGAATCTGTACCTTGTGGTTGACCTATTCCCTCGGCACCAAAGCAACACAGCGATCCATTTTTAACAAAGCAGGCTTACTCAAAAGTATGTAACCTAACTATTTTTATTCATTATTGTCTAAAAAAAACATTCAGACTTTCAATCTTGAGTCAACAAAATGCTGCATGGATCTCTCGAGTTTTGCAACACTTCTCAAACAGTTGAGCATTCAAGAGCGTTTGTAGTTATTTTCAACGCTTTAAATTGTTTAATAATGTGTAAAAATAGAATAGATCAATAGTAGTGATTTGTGGAAAAAAAAACGTTTGGTGATCTGAGGGTTATTTATGCCCGACAGTGACGATATTCAACTTGGGTTCTTTAACTCATTCACTGCCAGACATTTTCAGACCTTCTTTTAAAAAAAATTGAAAAGAATATAAATAAATTCCTGGGATTGAATGGCTGGACTGTGAAAAAACAAATAAACACGTCAATGGCAGTGAATGAGTTAAGAATTGAATCAGTTCTATAACCTACTTCAAAATTGAATATCTAGAAAAACAAATCCTGTATTTTAATCTACCTCTCTGTTCATGCCATACTGTTTCATTTCTCCTTCCAGAAGAAGCTGAGTGCACACAACAAGATGCACAACTGTTCAGGCCAGCAGCAAGGCGGAGGACGAGGAATACTATCCAGAGATCTGAGTCTTCGTCCGGCTCCTGGAACCCAATCTGGATGTGTATCATTACATGACTTGGAGGTTAAAGATGGAACTCAACCAGCAGGAGCGGAGTACTTAAACCCCCGGTGTATATTGTTCACCTACTTCCAAGGGGACATCAGCGATGTGGTGGATGAACACTTCTCTCGGGCCCTCAGTCAGTCCGCCGGCCTTAACAGGGAGACCAAGCCGAGCCGGATGACTCAGACGTCTGCCTCAAGCTCTGCCGGATCGTGGAAGGGTAAAAAGAGGCTTTGGGGATTAGAATGTTTTTTTCAAAAAATTCTATCAGGTCATTTGAATTGATTGACTTTCATTCATATTTTTGCTTCAGATGGCGAGTCACTCCCGGAGGGTCAGAACAGCCCAATTTGGAGCAGCACCTATCCATCCCATTCTGCCACCTGCCTCCCTTCTGTCTCGGTGTCAGTCCACCCAGAATTCTCCCCGAGTCCCATTTCCCTCAACCACGCTGATGGAGGCCTGTGGGCCGGTCACGTGCTCTCCCAGGCCAGCCTCCAACCACTGGCTAGCCTCGCGGACAGCTGGACCTACAGCCTTAATTCCCAGAGCACAAGTGGCTACCCCAATGTTCACGACGTCTACCATCCCCACCACCACGCCCACATCCATACTCGGCAATACCACCACCACCGACCTATGTTCCATTCGTATCCAAGCCACGGCGCAGCACTCGAGTCGAGGTTTAGTCCTCTTCTGTTGCCTGGCGTGAGGACCCAGAGCCAGTCAGCAGCCAGCGCGGGGAGTTCCCCACACAGCGAGAGTGCAAAGACAGAAATGGACCCCACTAGCTGCAGTCCAATCACGCCTTCATCTGTTCCCTGGACCCCGTCACCGCTTCACGGATCGTTGGAGTTGTACGATCCAGGTTGGTTCACTCATAAGCAGAATGCATTTTATGTAGGAGACGTGGGAATAACAATGCTTTATTTTCTCCCTGCAGCTGACGAGCAGACCAAAGCAAAGTCATCAGTTTGGTTCTAACTGCTGACATACGGCTGCAAAACTACTACTGCAATGTACAACATGGATGGACACTCCTACTACTGCTCCTGCCTCGTCTACATAATAGAGAATGGAGATGGACTCTGATCTGGAGCTCAAAGTGATGCTTTGGTTACATGATGTAGCCGATGAGAGTGCAATCGCTACTCTTCTTTCATGTTTCACTGGCAAAAACGGTTTGATTTTATGTGTCTAAGCAGTTCTGTTTCAAGAACTGATGATTTGAATGGGTCAATATCACTATAAAGAACCTTTGCGTCCTCATCAGAATCACTCAGTCATGCATCGTGAAAATGTAGCAGAATAATGAAACTGTGAAGTCTTATATTAAGTAGCCAAACATTTGCACAAATACCAAAACAATTGATACATCTCTTAAAATGTGTTTCCATTTTGGCCCCCAAGTGGATGTGCGTGACTTTGACTTTGTCCCACGCACTGCTGTGCTAATTACAGTGGTTCAATGAAACCAAACCACATTTTTGACATGATGCACAGCAAGTTATTTGATCATCTACATTCTGTTTACATAACCATATTGAACATTTTACTTGTGTCACTGAAATTGCGGTCCACCCTGTCAAAATGGAGTAATTGCCACTTAAAGAAACCCTCTGAGGATTTCAGTGATATTACCACAAACATTTTCTCTACTTTGGAGGCTGAAATAGTCAATAGTTGCAGAGTAAATTTTTACACTTAGGATTCTTCATTTTGATCACAATGTGTATGTAGATGGATGTCGTCAAGCTTAACATGTCCACTCTGTCGTCGTGAATTATTAATTGATATAAATCCCTTTCAGAAATTTGAAATATATATATTTTAAACAGAGTCAGCTTGCTAACTGAAGTGTTGTTGCTAAGAGAAGGCTCAACATTTGCTCATAAAATGCTCACATTAGCAAAAAAATGTACACCCTGTCATTGTCCACCCTGTCTGCATGTTCATATATTTTTTTGTTTACATTGTCTGCTTGCAGTTCATTTTTTAGAAAAAGTGTGAGAGCATGGCCAATATGCATTACTAACAACTTCATTCAAAGGAAAATCTCAACTTTTCGAGGATGAAAAGTCTCAAAGTCACTTTATATTGATATTGACTCATATATACCAAATATGTACAGTGTTGCCTTTCAAAGTGTGCTTTATTTTGCTGGATGACATCTGTCCCTTAATGCTACCTTTAAATCTTTGCCTCAAGGGATTGTGTTGTATATTTTGATACTGTATGTTTTATTGTCAATAATAAATTATGATCTTCTATTTGCAAATGAAGCTGTTTTTGTGACTTTACAATATTGGACACACACATTAAATTCTGCCGTCACCTCAATTAGGTAAATTTACATCCACAAAACTGGTTGTCATTTCCATGGTTTAAAAACAAAATCAAATGGTGAGCCCAAAACAAGATTGATGTTTCATAGTACCAAATATTTGCAGATCTAGAATTCAAACATTCATGAGCAATATAGACATTTTTACAGCTTTAAACAATTCACTGAATTGTTGCTGGAGGAAAAAAAAGACACTGTACCAGCGGTACCAAAGGAAATAAACTGCATTCCAAAAATAGTTATTATAAGATACCATAACAGGTTGGCGTTTTTTTTTTTTTTGTTTTTTTTTCTCCTCACAAAAACATGCACATTAAATCACACACACAGACAGTCGACAAACAGCAAGAATGCACTTGTCCTGTCTGGACAGGAAGTTTACTGGACACGGCAGGCACAGTCAATGCTTTTCGTTAGCAGGTTTGATTCTTCTGTAATATTACTCATAATAGACTTTGAAATTTCAAACGACAAATGCAAATCGGATGAATATAATGAAAGTGTCTTCAATTTAAAGAGTTGCATGAGCTGAAAGCAAAACATGCTCATCCCGGTGTAGATTCCAGGCAAGTTTCTTCAGTTAAATAACATTGTGTGTATATAAAGGTGGTCAGGCAGTTGGTATTATCAACAGTAGTAGCGCACAGACATTCCAGCCTTCTCGTCTCCTTTATGTGGTTCTGTTTATTAGCCAGTTCGGGAACAAATCATTATGCATCAAGTGGAAGTCTCAAGTGGAGCACGGTAGAAAAAGATGTTGAAAGAATTGGTTCTAATTGACAATCGAATCCCGAGATACACAACCCTGGACAGGGAAATAAGCATTGCTCAAATAATTACATTTAAACAAAGAACAACATGTGAGGCTTGTTCAGTTTGTGCAATTGCTTTTGAAAGGTTAAAAACAAACTGTCATACGTTCTGACAGTATTTATAATGGCCTAAGTTATTCAGTTTACCTCGCCTTGTGAGATTTAATGCAAATAAATAGGAATGAAAAGCCAGCTTTGTGAAGCACTGCACTGCACTGCCAGTGGCCCTGCTTTTACGTTTCACTTCAGCAATTGCTTTTGAGTTATTGTGGTTATAAACATTCTTATTGCACACCCAAACGAATCAAAGTGGAAACGATTGATCTGCACCGTTATCAAGATCCACACCAACATTTAATGCATATTTTCCTTGGCCTTATATTATGTTATGTGAGAACCTTTGAGGAGATTTTGTGTAATCTTGCAAATAAGAGTGAAATCACATTCATGTTTCTATGAAGTAAGATAAAATGATTGTGGTCTGGTCAGATTGAAGCTAAAAAAAAGTAAACAGTTCTTGTGGTGGTGGGGGAGGGGACTTGAAATTCCTTGAATGTGTGTCTTTTAAGCATTTTGAGTGGCGCAGTGTTATCCCCGCATGTTTTTGAATTGAATTGTGTTCACAGATCAACAGAGAGTTTTACAGGCACAAGCATTATGTGGTCATCAATTCACAGTGCAACATAGAAGGGAACGTTTTGAAGGGAAAAAAAGACAAACACATTTTGAAAAGTATGGCAAAATGTAGAAAGATTTAGCAGCAGAGATGATCTCTTCTCGCAGACCTTCTGATTAGCATTAGCATTTAGCTGTTGCATCAGCATGTCGAGTACTATACTTATATGCTAACAGACATCCCACTGGCACCCTTGGAGAATCACTCCAGGCACTTCCGCTGTAGGAAGAACAACAAAGTTCACAAAGACAATTCTGGATTCGCAAAAAAGTCACTTTCATTATTCATAAGTCAATGGTATGTCAAATGGAGTTTTAGAATGAAATAAAATAAGATTTGTAAAAACAACAGCATTGTGTTATTTTGCGGATGCTCTTCAAATTCCCCGTGTAGGGTATTTCTACTGACAAACTATACAAATAAGTCTGGAAAGAAATGAAAATACAAGGGAAGGACCACTTGGTAAATAATTGAACAAATAGAGATGAAAGTAAATGTTTCAATGGATGTACAACAAGAAAATACCATCTGGGTCTTTTCCTCATCTGCTTTTTCCAAGAATTGCTTCTGTTGTATCCGATAAAACACAATTCAGAAGCGCATAATTGTATCGGATAAAGTAATTGGAAAAATAATTAGATCGTACTTTTTTGCTGAGGCACTCATTCCTTCTTGAGTTCAGACAGGGATTTCTGACCCTTTCCAACTATTTATTAGCAAACAAGAACCCACACGGTCTAATACAACATCGCATCAAATTGGAAAATTAAAATGTCCTCCAAATTTGAGACAGCACAGTGCAGGACAAAAGAGATGGCTTTTTGTTCAGGGTGCGTATGCAACATGTATCAGTTAAGTCATCGTCTATTTATTACCTTCTGTACTTAACACACCGGGCAATGAAAATAAATCAACAACAGTTACTGGTGCATACTTTATGGAAGTCTTTAGGTGATACATTGATATACAATATTGTAAAAAGATTTATTCTTCGTTTAATTTCACACATAACACATAAAGCTGTCAGGAACATGTTGAAACAATTGCAGAGTCGTATTTAACCAATGTCTCCATGAAATGACGACATCAAGGAAAAGAAATCTGATTCCTCCCCAAACTGTTCCCTCGTTGGAATCTCTTGTGGGAGGAGCTAACAAGTAAACCGAGGATGTATGCAATTAATGCACTGAGTTTTTCCAATGTCAGCAAATCTGCCCTTGTGTGCTCCCAGCTGGGCCTTATCTGGGTGATTTATCGGCGTGTATTTAGTTGCCATGTCTGTTTTCAACTCCTCATTGTCACGTGACGTTGCAGATAAGCATTATTGATGTTAAGATATTTAGGCTTGTTCCAAAGTTTCTGGCTCCCAAAATGTTTTGTTATTGGAGAAATTAAGTCCGCATGTGCTTCTGGGTGTTATCATTTCATATTATATCATCCCTGCCTCTAATTGTGAGACTTGTGACCCAAGTAACCTCAAGTTTCCAGTTCGGTAGTGCTCTTTCGGTCTTACCTACCATGAATAAGTTCATTCATTCCCAGTTGGACCAAAGTAGAAATTGAACATTTATGGTTGTTAAAATACACTGATTGAACATCCCCTCAGACAGACCACCAGACAGGCTACATTTCTCTGCTTGTCCATGCTCTGTTCGGAAATCTCACCGATATTCCCAATGGCCACCATGCAAGGAATCCTACATTACAGTAGCTAAAAACAAAACAAAAAAAAATACACCTTTCCATCTTATCTTTTCAGATTAAACACAGAAGTTTTGAATGCCCCACATTTACAGTTTTTAGGCTTGCACAAGGCATTCACCACAAATCATTCTTACCTCCGAGAACATCAAACAATTCTCTTAAATAAGGCCTTGGATGGGAAACATATTGCCTGTCAGAATCCGAAAAAGAAATATTCAAGTAAAGTACAGATGAAAAATATTTGTAATCATGAAGACTAGAGACACCGAATCATACCATAGCACTGCGTAATAAACCCAGGATTAGTTTAGTAAATAATAGTTTTCAGGTTCACATTCTCCATGATAATAACTTCATCTGTGTCCTTGCATTCAGTGTGTGTTTGCAAAACCACCAATCCTTTTCCAATCAGGGGGAGCGGCACTCCATTCCATTCAGTAGGTTATTGCTGTCAGCTCCACTCTGGGTAATGTTCCAGTAACCGCAGAGGCCAGTACATAGCTGTCATTCCTGTGCTCACTCAAAGCACATTTAGCAACCAACACCTGTTTCCCCCCTGCTCAGTCTCCACTGCCCGGCCGCTAGAGCAAGGCCTGTCCTCTGTTTGGACAAGCAGGAATCCACCTCATGACTTTTTATGAGGTAAATCTGCTATTTCGGACCAGCTCTTATAGTTGTGGGAATCTCACTTGTATCGCACATCCGCAGAAAATATCATCAACAGGAAGCAATGTGACACTCGCCAAGGGGCAGCATGAGCAAGATTTACATACATACGGCGAATGCCTGTTTTGGATGTTTGATGCAAACAGTAACAGTAACAACTCTGCCAGTCATCATTTGTCACAACTGTAGCTGGATGTAGTGAAGTGCACATACATGCTTCTCATTGATTGATTGATTGATGAAAATGTTGGTGTCTCATAAGGCAGAAAAAACAGGGACAGCAGCAACACTGAGGAATATTAACAATGATTATGCAACAGATTTGGAGAAGGAAGTTACTAACCATCCATGGCCTAGTTTAACCGATATTTCCAGTGCGGATGTTGCTAGCCTATAAACAACCAGGTTCTGGTATTCAAAATTTCTCAGTTTAATCTAAAAAAAAAAAAGAACATCAACAAATAAAGTGTAAATTTTGGGGGATTGTCAAGGTTAGCATAGCGAAGGGAACACGTTTTAATAGCATGTCCAATGTTTTGTTTTTCTTCTCAGCATGAGCACTATATATGCAAGTTAATGCAAATATGTATTTTTTAGTCTTCCAAACAGGTATTTTATATAGTTGACGATAAACATGCACACGTCGTTGTACTTAGATACATTTCAGTGGTTGCACTTTTAAACTTTTACAAAAGTGAAGGAATTGATTTTGTACTTCTGCTCTTGCCAGCTTTGTTTTTAATATTAAATATTTTTGTTACCGCTGGCTGTGTTCCACTCTTTTATCATTTTCTACTAGCACTTACACTTTTACTGCCCTTTCAAACAAAATAAAGTGTAAATCTAGATGAAAGCGCATCAATTTCTGTCATTCGGAGAAAAACGACATTCCCACTATCAACCGTCTCAACTCACACTTTGTTAAGTGTGTCTCGACTATGTAGCGGAGACACTTCACCCTCTCAATCTGTCACTCATTGCTATTATCTGCATTCATCCAGTGTCCTCAAACACACACTTTCCCTCCCACTCGTACAATGAGGTTAGGTGCAGTGTTGAGAGTGTATAGAGTGCAGATCTATCATGGTTCTGTCGAGTAGCCAATTAGGATCAGCACCCGTCTAAATAGTATTACAGTTTACAATACGAATTAAACAATAATATAATTGAAAAAAAAAAAAAAAAAACATTTGACACACAGAGAGCACTAAGGAATCCCTTGTCGAGCCACCTGCATGTCAATCACTCAGTCGGGCCCAATGTGACCATATACAGTACCTGCTGCTCCCAATTCTGCCTGTAGTGACCATACCACGCATACCAGAGCCACAGTGGCATTCCTGGACCATTGACTCAGATGTTTGCTTTTGTTTTGTTTACACTTTGGAGCTGTCACTGAGATAATGTTTCCTCCGAGAATTCAAAGGAACCAAAGGATGGTTTTTGAACATTGGAATCAAGTCAGAAGGCTGCATGTGTGCCGACAATACAAATTCTGGATGAATCCCGTGAGAGTGCTTTGATTTTAAAAAAAGAATAGCGGCAATATGAACAATGATGGATAAAAACACATCTTGTGTAGAGAGTACAGGGGTTGTGCTGTTCATATCTCTTATGAGAATTTTGTATGCTATTATGAGAAAAGTAATGCACTTTGTTACAGGGCACACAGTCAGATCCATAAACATTGGGACATCGACGCAATGAAACAAACAAATAATTGCTTGAAAGGGGAAGTCAACCCAAACATATTTTTTTCAAGAATGTGTTCTATTCAAGCCCACTAGGGACAAGGCATTCTGATAAATATTGCGTTCGTGGAATAAGAGTTAATCCACTCGTTTTTAGCCATCTCCGGGGTCGGCCATTTTGTCGCTTCTGTCAACTTAAAAGGACGTCACAACTTCTCAGGGCTCGGGTAATGACCAATCACGGCTCAGCTTCAGAAAACAAGTCAGCCGTGATTGGTCGTTACCTGAGCCCTGAGCAGTTGTGATGTCATTTTCAGTCGACAGAAATGACAAAATGGCCACCCCCTGAGATGGCTAAAAACGGGTGGATTTTACTGCTTAACTCTTATTCCACAAACGCAATATTTATCAGAATGCCGTGTTTGAACTACTGGGCCTGCTGGGAACATATTCTTGTGTTTGGATTGATTTTCTCTTTAAGTGCAGACTTCCAGCTTTGATTTGAGGGTGTTTACATTCAAATCAGGTGAACGGTGTAGAAATGACAAAGGTTTTCATATGTTCCACTTTTTAAAGGACTAAAAGGAATGGGACAATTGGCTGCTCAGCCGTTCCATGGCCAGGTGGGCATGTATGGATGTACTGAATTGAAAAGCGATCACAATTACAAGTTGAACACAAAAACTACGGGAAATTATGGCTAGAACAAATTTTAATACATTGCATAGTTTTTTTTGTAACAACAGTATTGGTACGCCAACACCAACTTCCTTCAGTTACCGTCCATAGATAACATTGTGTATACTGGATGTTTTTTTTATTTTCCCCCCACACATGCAGTAGAGCAATTATTCACAATCACTGATGGTGATACCGTTATAATTTGCAAAATACTGCAATATCATATCCATAAGTTACACTGCAACCCCCAACCCTACTGTATGGTTATGCTTCAAAGTTTATCGATGAATGCCGCTGTGGTTTTCGATGAGTAAAAACACATCAAACTTCTAATTGATCACAGCTATAAAGCAAAGTTCTATTAAAAACGTATGTTTTCCCACACTGCAGGGCCAAAAAAGAAAAACAAATATCCGACCACATGAAAACAATTGGCTGTCAATCTTGGCTAATCATAAGCCTGAGAAAAGTACAGCCGCCTCGCTCCTTCAACGTGACATTCTCGACTCAATAAAGTGGGAGAGTCCACTAAAGGGAAGTTGACTTGTATAAGCGTTGTAATATTAAATGTTCAAAAAAGGACAACTTTTCAGCTATCTATGACACTGAAAATTTCCTTACATGCCCAAACCTCCTTTACGTCAGGTGATGCATGACTCGTTTGAACACTTACCATGCACACAATCTACCTGAAATCTACATTTGTGTCCGAACTGTCATCCAGAAGGCAATTATGCACTTTTATTCCGTATCAATCAGATTTTTTTTTTTTTTACGTTCCATTCACCAGCTTGCCTTCATGTTATGGCGACGTGTTAAGATTCAGAGCATCCCCGTATCTCAGTGTGTGTGTGCGTGCGTGCATGTCAGTAGAGAGTGTAATCTGAGGGATAACATGAAGCTTATCCGGCTGATCTCCCAACCTCCCCGGGTTCTGACAGGTTGACATCCATCATTCTTCTCATTCACTTTGCCTAATTGGCAGGTAATTCCTTGCTCCCCTGCCAACCTTCGACTGTCTCTCTATTGTTTGTTTTGGGCCCCTACGGTCAGAGGCTTTCTCCACTAGTGTAACCAGGCACCACGCAGGCAAAGAGACCCTTCCCCGGCAGGACGTCATGTCCTGGGCCAGCAGCTCAGTGGGTTCTGTCACTGTAACCTTGGGAAGCCAAGTTGGGAACTTCCTATGTGGTGATGACCCCCATGTGGTGAAGCCCTCCACAAGGGCTGACAGGAGAGCCGGCCCCAAATGAAAATATCAGCAATGGTTGCCCACCCATCGCACAATGAAACTGCGTGAGTTAAACAACATGATGTTCATCACTTTGCTGGTATTTGTACTTTTGTCATGTACAACTATAAAAGCTTGTCTCTCGTCTCTCGTCTCACTAACCTTTATAGCTGGGAGAGCAGATACGTCTTCTTCTTTTTTTAATCCAATTCTCGGTCTCTTAGCTAATTTAATGTATCAGAATATACACGTGACGGTGTCGCGAGACCGCGGACGATGTCCCGGAATTTTTTCCAGCATTAGGCCTACTGGCGGACGACGTCGATCACGGTAGCACAGAAATAGGTAACGTCAGTGACGGAGACGACACGCTTGGGGACTTTGAACCAGTGGAACCAGTCAAACGTGATATATGGTTAAGATATATGTTTGTAGACAACGACAATATCAACGTCTTTGGAACAGAATAGAGGATGGTAATTACCACTTGATTTTTTAAAAATGAGAAATAATGCTTCTCTTGCACTGACGCTTTTTACATCTTCGATTGAAACAGTAAACAATAATAAACTCAGGCCTAAGTTAAAGCCACATGTCTAAGCTCCCAAATTCTGTTGTAATTATGTTTCTATCTTTTACTGGGGCTGAGATATTAATTTTTCCTAGGTGTCGAATTTCTGGGAGAACCTCAGGTTTATGAGGGTGATTCTAGAGTCGCACTTAGTTTTTAGGGAGATGTTGAGCCAGGTGCTTTAGGCCTTAATGGGTTAGTAAAATATGATTGCAGTAATGTTGAAAGATTTGGTATTTTGGTAACAAAATTGTGATCTCAGAAGACATGATTTTGTGATCGTCAAAGTTGCGGGTTTTTTCAAGTGCTCTTATCCCTCCCTAAACATACCATTTTAAAATGGAATGCTACTGGTGGACAGCCCACACAAACCAATCAGCTCCAAGCTGGTTAAAAAAGTGTTGCATGCACCTCACGCTGTCACCCATGATCCACGTAGTCCTTTCGTTCTCGGCTAGTCTCGAATGCTAGGTGCTGAGGTATTTTTTTTCTGTTCAGCACCTAGCTGAGCTAACTTTTTCTGTACAAGAAGACTCTTCTAGCCTAAAATCGTTCAGCTGAGCTAACTTTTTCTGCACAGGAAGACTCTTCTTGGCATGTACAAGAAGACTCTTCTTGTACAGAAAAAGTTAGCTCAGCACCTAGCTTCTTCTTAGAAGACAGAGAAACTAATGCTAATCGCTAATGTAAAATGCAGAGTCGGAAAAGAGCAGAATAAGTGCTTAGGTATGCAGTACACTTTTCACAGAAGTTTGGTTAGAACCACATTAGGGCTGAGAGCAACCAACTATGAACAGAAAACTAGCATGACAATGAATAAGTATCTACAAATAGATTAAGACAACAGCCACATAATTAGCACATGCCCGAAAACCTTCTATCGGTGCTTTATTAGAGTATTGATTGATGTTTTGATGGCATGATGTACTTTTCTGTCATGTAAATGTTACTGTACATATAGTGAATATTGCACAGAAGCTTGATGCGAAGAAAATCGTGAATTGAATGGAAATCGCAATATCTGCCAGAAAAATCACAATTCACTCTATTCCTAAAATCGTTCAGCCCTACTTGACAGTGATTGACAGGTGCTTGCAGGACCATTCGGCAAAGTCAGACACAAGACATATGGGAGTCCCGCCCTCCTGTCACGTCTGCCTTCCCATGAGTCTTTTGTAGAGGTGGTGGAGGTGGCAGGAGCAGTCAGGAGCATGTCAGAGCAACAGGAAGAAGCGAACATACTTGCTGTCGCTCTCTCACACACAGACAGCTTCCTTCTCTCCTACAGGAACAACACTGCAACACACTCGCTGTCAACCCCCCTGTGAGTGTGTCAGTGAGTGTGAGCTGTCAGTTCGTTCAGACTTCCAGTAAGCATAGGGAGCTTCTTTTTTGCTCCCACCCCTTCCCAGGTGATTCTCAATGGGGCTCCATACTGGCAATGCCAACATAAGAGTACCGAGCAGGACATCTCATAATCTTTACACTGCCATTTACAGTACAGCCCCAACAATTCTATAGGCTATAGACAAAGGTATTGGGACAACTATTAAACCTACAGGAAGCAGAAAACATGAAGCTTTTTTCTTCTGTTCAGTTGTAAGTATGTCCGTGTGATTATTTTTAGGGGCCCATCTCACCTAGAACAACATTTTTCAGGTAGACCTGAAAGAGTCTCATAAGTCTACTATAGTTTCCAGTATGTGAATGGTGTTTGATGGAGTTGAAGTGAGGGCTCTCAGTCAACGGTCTTCCACACCAAACTGCAAACTGCACAAATGGTTCCAATGAAGCTGAAAGCACAGACTTGCCGCACTGTAATGGTAAGATGAAACGTTGATTTTTCGAGTTGAATGAACAACTGTTGAATAAGACACCTTGGTCCTTGGAAAACATCCCACTGCTTGCTAATGTTTATTTTTTTTATTATGCTAGTTCAGGGTTGTGGGTGAGCTGGAGCCCATGCATGCTAGCTGACAGTTCCAATCACAAGGCACGTAGAGACAAATCTACGGACAATTGAGAGTCTTCAATAAATCTAATATGCATCTTTTTGGCATGTGTAAGAAAGCCGGATTACCTGGTGATAAAGTGCACATGCAAACAGGAAGGCCAAAGCTGAAATTCAAATCTGGAACTGCAGACCTGTGAGGTGGATGTCTTTAGCACTAGGTCGCCGAGCTGACCCAATGCCGTATTAGTCTCTGGTTATTGATTTTTATATTTACTTTTGCTACTCGTATTGGAACACAGGTATTTTCACGTAATTTCATTTGCTGTCATTCCAAATATATTTCGGATGTACCGCCCCGTTTATAATGTGACTTTACTAATGATACAGTTACAGTACAGTACAGTACAGTTACAGTATATTATAATAAGTAATAGTTCATAAGCACAGATGTATTGAGTAGAGTGTGATGAGGAATGTGTGTGTGTGATACAGAGGCTCACCCCTCACACTACAATAGTGTCTTTGACAAGTGGTTGAAGAGAAGGCTTTGTTTGGTAATACCACACAGTGTTGTGAATGCCCGGCATAGCTGTCATTCCTCTCTCTATGCCCTCCGCCGGGCTGCTGGTTTATCAGGGATTCCTCTCTATTCCATCTGCCTACGCACACCCCAATTGGTGTGTGTGTGTCTGTGTGTGTGTGTGTATGACTGCATGTGGAAGTGAGGGGAATGGTCTGTGAGGCAGTGCTGCCCAGCCTAAGGAAGATGCAAATGAACCTAGGAGGAGAACTGACCCATTGTTAAATGACATACTGTGCCTCAGCTCAAAAGGTTGCAGCTGCACTGCAAAAGGATTTCAACCAATGATTTAAGTTTGCCGTGCTATAGATCGGTAAATCATTAATTATTGTTGCAGCCTACTTATGTTGAATTTGGCATTTCAAAAATAATATAATTATCTGTGGTCTTCTTCATGTCCTGATAAAATATGTTTTCAAACCAAAATTTCAGATGCCATTGCCGTATGGCAGCAGTGAACTCAGCTCACTTCACAATAAACAGAAGATAAGCCGACAGTGAACAATTCATCAAAAAGACATTTCAAGCTGTTTAATGTCATTTCCACTTCCTGTCAAACTAATCATAAAACAAAGAGAATTACATGCATTTAAAACAATCACGTAACTTTGTCTAAGTTAGTTGACTCAATGATAACAGATAGTGGGAAATGCCATCGACAGGCTAACGAGTAGCATTTATGTCGTGGTGCTATAATGCAGTACGCAAGAACTATTTGCACACAAACAGTGCAGCAACACATGTAGACAGACATTACAACAATACGGTCCCAAGCATATATTCTTTATCCTCTGTAAAAAGAAAAAAAAAACCCGACCACTATGCACAACTGGGTGGTACTGCCCTCTAGTGACCAAAGCACTGGAAGGACCACCTGACGTTGCGCAAACTGTTTTAATTCTTTCTATTTTAATGAACTGTGTTACTATATTGTAAAATATTAGAGTGTGCTATTTTATTTATTTAAAAAAAGGAAACTAAAATATTAGTTTTTTTCGGGGGAGGCTGTAAGAGATGAATGGCATTTCCATTCATTTCAGTCGAAAAAGTTGATTTAAATATGAATGCTCTGTGTAATGAGCACCGAAAGAATTAAACTCGTATCTATTACCATTACGGCGAGTCTGACTGATGTGTGCAGGTCAAAATCGGCTGGCCAAATGCACCTTTAAAAATGCATTATGCTGATTTCAGCATAAAATATCAAATGGCTCTCACGCTGCTGTGGAGGAATTCTGGGCTGTTGCTCTTGTTGCTTCACTTAACTAAGATTAGCAGACATGTCAACAGGGTTCTGCAAAGCATTTCAATTGGGCTGAGAGTGTGGCTTGCAACATCATCACTCTTTCTTTCTTTCTTTCTTTCACTTTCTCTCTTTCTTTCTTTCTTTCTTTCTTTCTTTCTTTCTTTCTTTCTTTCTTTCTTTCTTTCTCAACCTTTCTTTCTTAACCATTCTGTTGTTGAGTTGCTCGGGATCACTGTTCACCATTGCACGACCAAGTTTTCATTCTAGAATAATTTGTTGCTCTGAGGAAGTAATGGTTGAGCGAGTCATGGCAAGGTGCTCAGGTCGCGTGGCTGTAAAATACAGGTTGTCGCCCTTCTGCCGCTGTGTGTGTCAGTATGAAGTGTTTGTTCTGTTTGGTCCTTTCTGTGGTCGTGGTTGTGTGTGTGCATTATGAACATAAAGCTCTTATATGTCAAAAAACGTTGGCTTTTAAGTTTGTTCATTCAGACTGCACTTTGTAAATTATATATATATATATATATATATATATATATATATGTGTGTGTATATACATTTTTTTTTTTTTTTTTTTTGAGGGAAAAGGCCTTCTTCAGCTTTAACATGCTAACTTATCCCAACAAGGTCTGGGATCTAACTCGGGTTTATTGATATTTCTCCAAACATTGCACGATCTGACCTTGCGGTCAACTTGCTGGGATAAGGTGTTTGCTAGAGCATGCTGGATTTCCACAACCAGGAAATGAATGCATATATGTGAGTGTGTAATCGAGCATCCATGCCAACAGGTTTGGCTCTTTGGATTCCAGGTTTTGAAAAGCAAATGTTTCAGGACTGCTCTTTCCTTCCACCACAATTCAAACCTGATGGGAAGTAATAATATATAATTGCACGTTTTTACATTGCAGCTATTGCCAAGGAGAATGCCATTTAAATAATACTGAATTGAATTGAATTGAAAAATCCCAGTAAATCCATCCAACAGAACCATACTTGCCTTTGATTTAGCCCAACATTCAGGACGTATAATGGCCTCAAATATTTGCTTTAAAGCCTGGAATATACAATGGTGAGACATCTTAAGACATCAATGGCCATGCCAATGTTAGGTTCAGAATGAATCACAATAGCAGACTTATACTCAAGGACGCGTTGACCTCTGAAGGCCATTGAGCAGCTGTGACTAGATGCTCTGGCAAAATGGTCATCCAAATAGAATAGAAGAAATCAAACTAAGGGAATATAATTTAGGAACAGTTGGAGAAATGTGTACAGTACTCATTCCAAAGTCATCAGACGGGATGTTCTAGAGATCATACTTTCCATTATTACTCCTCTCATCTCTTACATTGTTCCCTTATCTTTGCTGACATGTTCATCGTTCTCCTCAACAATAATGGTATTGGAAACACAAAAGTTGCTGAAAGAAGAAAGACTGACACTCATAAGATACCAACAGCGGTTCATATAAAATGAATCCAATTCATGTTTTTTCTCCCAGCTCCTCCATTATCCATCCATCCGTTGTCTATAACGCTTATCCTGTTCAAAGCTGCGGCTAACTGAGTCAGAGTTTGGGTAATAGGTGGCATTTACCCTGCACTGGTCGCCAGTCAAACAACCATTCGCATTCACACCTTCGGGCAGTTCAGAGTCTTCAATTAACCTCACATGCAGAATTTCTGACTGTGAGGCAGATGCGCTGGAACTATTATATGCAATAAATGTTTCCCTCTTCTTACTTGGCACGTGTCATTCTTTTTTTTCTAAGTAGTTATCTACTCGAATGCATTTCCTTATTCTTATCCCTTGTCGTATTTGTTCATCAAACAAGCTCTTATTGGTTCTGCTGTGATGTTTTTTTGTTTATGTTCTCATCTTCGGGGAACAGTTACGTTCCTTTTATGTTGTTGTGCCTTATTTCATCACACTCCTCCACATCCTCCTCCAGACCATAAGATAAATACACAGATATCAAAACTCACGGTCCATGAACTGTATATGTCTCTAAGGATCCTCCTCCGATTTCTAGTAGCTATTCCATACATACTTCAAAAGGGGTTGGATGGAAATGTTTTAGCCTTTCTCTGTTCATGTTATCAACGTTTGTATGGTAGTGTGCTCGTTCATTGCATGTGTGTTATATAGCGCCAATCAGACTGGACAGACGGTTTATTTCCTAATACAAGCATCTGGCCTGCTGCCTTACACACATTCCATAACTTCCAGACAGTCCCTCAGAAGCGGGAATAAGAAAGGCACTGGAGTTGTTAAAACATGACATTCCCAAAAAAGGGCCGCCAGGCCCAGAGACGACCCAGAAACATCCCACATGACACAATCCTGCAGGAATTACAGCACTGCCAGGGTCGCTGAGTAAGGTCCCCTCTGATATGGTAGTCTCTACTAGACTGCCATCTCCTCTGTCCGTCCTCACCTCGTATCACATGATCCTTGTCCTTTATTGTCTCGTGAACATTGCGAGTCTGTTACAAGGCCAGTAGTACTGGTAATAAGTGACAGGCTATGGCTTCTCCTGTGCATCATCAGCAGGAAATAGTCCATCGATCAAATATTATATGTCAAAAGTTCAGACACGGGTTCTCTTTTAAAAAGGGGGAGTTTGCAGTTTTTAAACTGCAAGAAAGGTTTGAATGTAGCCTCACCTCACTAATGCCTCTCCCTCTTTGAGTCTCTGACCAAAGCCGCGCCCCTCATTGAGGAGCACGAGCGTGATTTTCAAACATGGCCATGCATAACATGTGGTTATGGAAGTGCATAGTTGTAATAGTCACAAAGCTCTCTAGTATCAACAAAATAGCAGTGAGAGCGATACTAAGCTAGCATTAGCACTGTAAACAAGCCGACATTAACAGAAGGAATTAAACAATCGGAATCATTGTATTTTTCGTTGTTTTTGTTTATATTTTTCATTTATTTCTGTATTTTTTTAAATAATACTATCCCAATATGACAAAAAGTGTTTTCTTTGAAGTCCAAACTGCCACTTTAATTGCATGAGAAACGTTTACCTCGAAGTATATAAGGAACAGTTTCAGTATGTATGGCCACAACTACGTGGCACGACCTTGTTTACAGACGCCAATGTGGACACTACACTCCAACACCATGTATGTTTTTCTGTTACGATGTCATATATGTTTGCGTGTTCTATTGCTTATTATGTTAAACAGTTTTTTTACACAGTACTTAAATGATAACATTTTACCTTGAATTGCATGTGCGGATGTAGTTTTTATATGGCAATAGTTCAAATGGAATGGATAATTTTCATTTCCTGTAAGAGAAATTGTCTCAAGATCTGAGCAAATTGTAAGTCACAATCCAGAATGAATTGCGACATGGATAGTTTATTGTTTAATGCAACATATTAACACTTGTAAAAATCGTGTCCCATACACTTTAAGGGTTGACTAATGAATCCTTGTGCTTAGCAAGTTAGATTTGTTTATCTATTTAGTGTCAAGGCCTTTTAAAGGACTAAGGTTACGTCCTCAGATATTAAGTACATGCTTTTACAATGGGAAAAAGTGAGATTTTTTTTTCCTTTGCAAAATTTGCACATTCACATGTACTGACATGCACGTAACTACACGCAGATACAGGAATGCAGTGGGGGGAGGACTTGAGGTCACACTTCTGTATCTGGGAATGTGATCGTATACTCAGTGCTTTTCATGGCTGATTTAACTGTTACACAGTAGATTTTATACAGTAGATTAATACAATCTGTCAACAGACTCAAAAATTAAAGCAACTCCATGCACTGATTGGAATAGGCTACATCCCCCTGTACAATTTGCATGACAAGATATATAAAGGATTATACAAGCCACATCCATTTTTGTATCCGTCTGACCTTATATTTTGTAGTTGAAGGACTGTTTTATCAGTTACTTCACCATGATGAGATGATTGATATGCAAACATTTTGATAGAGTCATTTTAATGTCTTTTTCAAGTGCCCAACCCCCCCGCCAAAAAAAGAGAGCCGGTGGGGAAGCAAGGGAAGATTTCTTTTACTTTTTCCCTCAATAAATTTCCAAACCCCAAAGGCCCAGCATAGTGTGTTAAGGGTAAACACTAAAATATTCATGTATCCAATTAAAGCTCCAGAAATTAATCTAGTAAAATTAACCCGACAAAGGGTTATACTCTCGTTGTTATGAGGCTGAATCTAGGATTTAATCATGTTAATTGCATGAATAACAAAACACACTACGATCGTAATAGTACCATCAAGCGTTTATCGCAAGTTGTCATACTTTACAATCAACTCAAATGTTGCACGGTCGAAATGTTTACATATCATAGGTTTTTAAACATAAAGCATCACACTGCAGTTTGACTTTTTTGTGCTATTGTGGAACATGTGTTTATCATCACTGATGTGCTTCCACCTGTATCACGTTGTCTCAGTTGGGCTCACAATAGATTTTCATTTGTGTGGTATATGTTCAGCCTAAGGTGGATCCTTCATCCTTCAGTTTGCTCTCTCCACTTGATCAACTTCCGGATTCATTTGTTTATGTTTTTGCTGTTTACTTCCGAGTTAATCCCTGCGATGTGTAACGTAATAGTCTTTAATATTGAAACGCTCATAAAAAGGTTTCTGTATCTTCTCCAGTCTTCTGAGGCAAAGTAATTGCTCCGGGGCCCCTCTGAAGCCCTTAAAGCTGTATTAGCATACATACTGCTGCTCTGTGGCTGCAGAGAGTCATGCCAATTGAGAAGCAATCATTTTCTCAGCAGTACTTTACCATCGCCACTGTAATTGTGTGTGCGCGCGCGTGTATCTGTGTGTGCGTGTGTGCGTGCATGTTTTTTGTCATCATGAGAGAGAGGATAATTGCCTCGGCATTACAACATAACAGTATGCTGTTAATTCAATGATGGGACTTGATTGCTTTTGTCTGTTATGTCCCTTGGGCCGCATCGTATGTTTGCCTTATTCGTCAGTAAACAGGAGGTGCAACAAGATAACTGGCCTCCTGCCACTAAACTGTTTGCTCACACTTGATCACTTTAGATTTTCTAGAGAATATTTGACCATCGTCTTAATATTATGTATTAAAATTGTAGTGAGTCCCGCTCTGTCGAAATAGAATTGATATAGATGCGGTTGCTAGATGCAAATATGAATAATGAAGAGCGTAAGAACTAATTAATTACTGTAAATGTCGGGTTTAACATTTGACAGAAACACACGGACAAAAAACATTTTTATATTACCACAGTATAGGAACCCGTGCTTCCAGAAGTACAGCCAGCATCTCCATGATTAACTTAGTAGTAATACCATCATTCTGCTAATCTCAATAACATTGTTAACACAATAAATATTGTGCACATTATCCCTGCTGCAATTCCCCTAGTTCCTCTCTTCCTTTCTTTCACTTTTTGCCATTTCCTCTGTCAATCTCAACCCAACCCGTCGAGTTTGCATTTATTTCTTTAAGAACCCTTGGAAGTTTTCCCTTGCCTCTGTCACCCATTGCTTGCTCATGCAGACTTCAGCTGGTTGGAGAGTAGTTCTGAGCTCCATATATAAAGTGCCCTGCGATTATAGCTGCTATATGGATTGGCAAAATATAGACAAAATTGACTTGACAGAAAGTTGAAAGTTGACAGAAATATTTCTGAGGAAATTCTCCGTAATTTACGTTCAAATTGGCTCTTGTTGCTACACGTCACTAAATAAAATAAAAATACAGGGCACTAGGGTCCCCAGAGGGAACATTAAGGAAACACTGACACCCTCTGGCAGCTTGCAAGAATTACAAAAAAGAAAAAAAGAAAAGAAAATATGTGCGTTTAAATTCAGAAACGTGCTGTAGAATGGTTACAACATATTTTGGTAATCGTATATTTTTTGTGTGATTAATTAAACGGAAATTATTGTAATTCTGTGGTGAACAACTTACTGTTTGTCAAAGAGGAAGGCGCTCAACAAGTCACTCTAGATACACAAGTCAAGTAAAACCCGGACATGAGGTTTCAAAATAATGTACAACCAACTACGAAACTTTTTAAAGATAGCTAGAACCGGAAGTGCATTGATTTTCAAGGAAAAAAAACAAATAAACAAAAAACATTCCACTGTGGATCTTTGAGACTTCCACAAAAAGAAAAATAGCAGAAATGAAAGTCAAGAAAGGCAGGTTGGTTGTTATCCATTCATTGTTGTTCTTTCTGTACCGTCTGTTAGAATTTCTGTAACTGAATTTTTAGGCTCAATAATTAAGTGTTAGCATTCATCCAAACAAGCTAAAATAATGCTAACGCTAATGCTAAATAACCTTTCTAAAATAAGTCCAATAAAGTCCCCACACATACAGTAATTTGATATACAATATTTTTAAGTGCTACTACTGCCAAGGAGGTTGTGTTTCCATCCACAGAGGTTTGTGTGTCCAACCTTTCTGTTTGCATTTTTAAATGTTTTTTGTATGTATGTATGTATGTATGTATGTATGTATGTATGTATGTATGTATGTATGTATGTATGTATTTATGTATTTAATGTTTAACCTGTATTTTTAAATTATTATTATTATTATTTTAAATTTTGGCGTCAATGTAGTTTTTGTTAGTGGGTCAATATTTGTTGCAAAAAATTATTTCAAATGTTTTTCAAGAGGATGTGATTTTATTGTAGTTTGATGACAATTACTATAAAGGTTTCGATTTGTGCTCATGTACGATCATATCAGCTAAAATGAGGTCAAATGTCTTCTAGTAGTTTGCAGGTAACAAGTGTCAGCTATGATATAATTTTGCAGGTGGCACACCTTGATGGAGATCTGCGCTCTCTGAGTGTTGTTGCGGATTTGGCAGTAATGGGAAGTCGCCAAGATAGCGACAAGCACTCCACTTCGGGACCCTCAGCTTGCAAGAGAGAGAGGTGCGTCATGCTGAAACAACAGTTTTTATTTTCTCTTTAATTGTGTTAAAAGTGAAATCCACACTGAACACTTTGATGTCACATGTAAAAAAAATGTTTTGTGCGTGCTTTTCAAGATCACAATATCAGCTGATTAAATAGCATCACAGTGACTCCTAATAGTACATTTCAAGACTTCTCCACCCTGACTTCTAATAAGATGTCTGCCTCAGGCTTCATCTTTATTGATCCAAATGTGACATATAGACCTCCTGTTTGAGTGGTAGCTCTGAACCACTGCAATCACCGTGTATTGTTTTAACCTCAACATATGATAAACATGACATACATTGATGATGCTGAATACAACCATTTACAGCATTTCCGTGTAACCCAAAGTTAAGGGTGGGAGAGAAGAAGTCTTTTCAACTCACGATTTTGCCTTAACTGCATATTAAGCAGTTTTTACTGTGGCCAGAAGATGACGCTGTGGCAGTGCTTTGTGCATATGTGGCTTCATGGCATTGAGTGATTTGTTGTCAAATTACTGAAATCATGGTCTCAACACTTCACTGACAAGGCTGAAAAGCCAATCAAAAAGTATTTACCTTACCAACCAGAACTCAAGACTCCTTACAGACATTTTAATCCCAACTAACAACTCATCTTTCTGTAATTTGTGTGTAACCTCTACTTTGCTTATTGTCGGGAAACCTTGAGTATTCACTTCGAAAAGTCTATAGGAAATATTTTTGTTAGGTTTTATTCATGGACAGGACTTGGTCACTTGATAATTCAAATTGCACTTGGATCACATAATTTAGTTAGTCCCTTTTGAATTTGTGCACAGTGATGCAGGAAATTTGAATAAAAAAAAGGGTTTACACGTTATGTCACCTAACATTTCAGTGCTTGCCATATGAGGTGTGCTGGAAAAGTTCCAGGGACTGTTGTCACAAAAGATAATACAATACAATACAATACAATACAATACAATTTATATAGCGCATTTCATAACAGCTAGAGCTGTAACAAAGCGCTTTACAAACAATACAATAAATAAAAAAAAACAATAAAAGGCTGTGATACACGTATTGATAAATATAGATATAAATAAATAATATATAAAATATAAATAAAAATCTAAACAAATAAAGCCAATAAATTAACATAAAACACTATATACAATTGACACCGGAAAAGAGCCGAAAATTTCAGGTCTGAGCAAAAGACAGAGAAAAGAAATGTGTCTTCAACCGGGTTTTAAAAATGGACAGAGAGGGGGCTTGCCTAACAACCAATGGGAGGTCATTCCAGAGGGAAGGACCAGCAACAGAAAAGGCTCGATCCCCTCTGAGGCTCCGCTTGGTCCTCGGCACCTCGAGCAGCGCCTGCTCCGCAGACCTCAGGCGGCGGGAAGGTGCGTAAGAGTGGAGGAGCTCGGAGAGGTGCGCCGGGGCGAGGCCATTTAATGATTTAAAGACAAATAGGAGAATAAAAAGTCAAGGATAATAATTTGTTTAAATATTTTTCAAGTTACTTTTAAAAGGGGCTTGGTATAAATGCTTGCAATATCTCAGAGTTATTTATCACATGTGATAGTTTGAAATTTTGGTACAGATTTTAGCAAGAATCATGGAAGTTGACACACTTGATTTTCTTTTGCGGACCACACAAAGTGATGTGGCAGGCCAGATTTGGCCCCCAGGGCCTTGAGTTTGACACGTGTGATTTAGAGTCTTCAATTAACCAAACCGTGGCCCTTCATTCTGAACAGTATTGACAAATAGCAGATAAATATCAGCTCTCACGTGCTTTTTCTTTACATCCATGTTGGAACACAGCTGTATCTTTATGTTCTGATTTATTGGTTCCATATATCTTTTAGAAGAGAAGCCTACTGGTTCCATGTCAGACTAGATTTTTTTCTTCAGCAGTTGTATTTGATGAATATCCCAGTAGGCATATTGTTCCTATTTTGGAGTTGTATAACAGTAACTGACAGCAGGCTCTAGCATGAATTTTGAGGAATTACCATTCTTCCAAGTATGTGTTCCTTAATGTATTGCGCAACATGTATCTCTGTTTGCCATGCTGCTACAGTTAACAAAAGTTTCAAAGCCCACCATTACGCTTGTACGGTAGTTCTCCTATCGGAAGATCCCCCTATGTTTTTCCACGAAATCTCTGGAAGAACTTCCAGTGGGGAACAGACCATTGTATCGTCACTGCAGTGTAATACAAATCCATTGTTTGCCGTCATATACAACTTTATCCAGCTTAATTTTACAAAGTCTGTACAGAAAATTGCATGATTTTTTTTGTAATCCAGTTCAGAAGTGGAGGTGTTTTTCCTGGTGGGAGGAGTCTTCGGTCAAGGAAGTTTGGTCTTTCAAATCGGATATCCGACCTGCGTTTTGTACCTCACTTCAGCATATCACACATAACTGATATCACGAAGACATGGACTTTGAGAGGCAGAGACATCACTTTTCGACCAATAAAACCACTGATGAACAACAATTTAAAGACACACCACCAACAACAGTCCTGCCTCCAGTCGTTAATTTGCGGACGCAGCCAAGGTCTGTAAGGAGTATAGCTCAAAATATCACATTCGTGTAGCTCCTCCCCCTCAAAACACTCTAAATGAAGAAATACACTCATATGGAGTTTCAGGTTTTAAGTAAAAAATGTTGATTGATCTTATTGATATACAGACTATTTCAAGACAAACTATTCCCTCAATGATGATTTATGCACTGAAACCCAACTGACTTAAACCCTAGAGAGATGTTCATACTGTATATTATTGTAGTATTTGTTACTGTAGCCAATGACACTTATTTATAGTGTTTTACAATGGAGTAGTCAAAGCTCCTTGACATTATTTATCCTCTGCTGCAGGTGTGAGCTGGTTCCCTGCAACATTTACAAGAACAAAACATATTGTACAGATTGCATACATCACATTGAATTCTATAATCTAAAGAATACTGGCATTTTATCTTGGCCCCTGATCTTTCTGGCTTTCCTCACCTCCGCTGAAATTATACAAACGCCCCACTACCGCCATTTCTCAAAGCCTTTTGAATGTGTGGATTCTATTTCTTGCCAATGTGTGCACCAGGTTTGCTCAGCTCTTGTTTGATTCAATGTCAACGACACTGAGCATCACCATAAATGTTTCTTTTTTTGTTTGGTGCATTGCAGGGCTGATTTTTTTTTTTTTTAGATGGTGTTAAAAACTCATTCATCATATGTTAAGTCATTGAAAGCTCAAACAAAACAAATCCACATCAGGCTTATTAGAAGGTAATCCTCACGACGCAAAGTGCAAGTTTACTGGTGTATACAACCAAATTTAGAGGAAGGTTCTGAAATTAAAATGCTGTTTATGTATTTGTATTTGCTCCTATCTAGCTTTGTTTTACGGTACTCTGCTGCCAGGTCTGTATTGCAAATGAGGCTGTTCTCAATTGCTCCACCTGGATAAATAAATGCATGCCTAGCTGAAACATTAGGGTTGTGTTTAATTTTGGACAAAAGTAGTCAACCCAAACATATTTTTTTCAAGAATATGTTCTATGCAGGCCCACTAGTTGAAACAAGGCATTCTGATAAATATTGCGTTTGTGGAATAAGTCCACCCGATTTTAGCCATCTCTGGGGGCGGCCATTTTGTCACTTCTGTCGACTGAAAATGACATCACAGTTGCTCAGGGCTCAGGTATGAGTATAAGCAGTATGAGGGAATCTCTGGAATGGTTTAGCTGCAGGACTATATAATCAAGTTTTAAGACTAAGGGAGGTTTGATTTGAAACATACTTAGGACATAAATTACTTTTAGTATGTGTCACCGTCTGACCCGTTGGCAGCTGATGTGCTGACGCTGGTTCTGGACAGCCTCCATATGGATGTGAGGTGTGAAGAGTCTCATTGATTCCAAAATCACCGCACAACTCATAATATTCTGACACGTCTGATATTACCGGTCTGTTAAGTACTGTAGATGTTGGCAATTTAACACAGGCACACCCAATGCAACAAGCGAATTTTGTTTGTTGCTTTACATCAACTCTTTTGGAAATAGAAGTGGACTTTGGTCACCCTCCTTTTATGGATGGCCAAAAGTCTCACCACTGTTGGACCGTAGAGCATCTGCAGTGTTTCCACATGGGGAACTTAACCAGGGTCATTGGTCACATCTCCTAAAAGTGTGGCATGCTGATGCAGAGCAGAGGCAGCGAGGCCCAGAGGACCGATAGTGAGTTTCATGGCGACCATGAGTCTTGTAAAGCCTGCTAATTATTCGCCTTTACAACATGATATTTAAGGCAGACAGGAGAGGGAAAGAAAATCCAACGCTTGGAGTTCGCCAATAAAAAAAAAAATGACAAAAAAATGGAAGTCTAATAACCATCACACACACTATTGCATTGGTGGTTTAGATTGAAGATTTTGCCTCAAGATTAAGACGCAGGTACGAATGTCAGTTAGTTTGGGCCATTCTTTGTGGTGTGAGTTTTACTCTGGTGTTCTGCCAGAAAGTCCTACCCGTGTGAAACTTCCTTCCATGATGATTGAAGCGTTACAAGGGTGGTAATAGTTTGTAATTGTAAATTCAATTCCTCAATCTTGGCACTGTATTGATGTCTCATTTGCCTGTCTTAGTGCAAGTTTCCTGCAGGCAAGACATGACTTCTATCCTTCTTGTTCCCTGAAATTTCCCCTGGTTGTTTTTTTTTTTTTTCCAGCAAATCCTTCAAGGAACAAATGGTCTGTGAAATGTTCTTGTAAAAAGTGTCTTTATTTTGAGGAAATGCCAATAAGAAGATAAGGTGATTGTATTTTGTTGGTTAGAAAACAGTCTGGCCATGATTTTATTTTTTTTAATCAGATTTTACCCCCGTCTGAAAATGATTCCATTCTGAAGCATTCCAATCGTTGCTTGTGATTTATTGCCAGCAAAATACTTGTGTGGGCCAAAAATGCTTCTGTGCGCAAATTGTTTTCCCTCGGTATAGTTGTGCCAGTTTTAGGGCCAGTCAAGATTGTGTTGCTGGGGGATTTTGAAGCCAAGTTGAGCAGAAACAAAAAGTAGATTTATCAGAGATTCACAGTTTTAGCTGCATATTTGCCAAACGAATGTACTGTAAAAGATTCAGTCTGATGGTTACAGTTAACATTGCCATCAAATACAATTATCATCACAAAATCCTAGCAAGTATATTCTGGTGTCATCGGTCTCATTTACAGCACTCTTGACAAACAGACATAGTGGATTTGGATATAAACGCACATGGAAAAAAGTCCAATGCCTGTGCCAGAGAGCTGAGGTGACACTTATAGTATATACTCCTACATTAACTCCTTCACTGCCATTGACGTATTTATATGTCTTTTCACAGTCCAGCCATTTCAGTCCCGGGAATTTATTTAGATTTTTTCCAATTTACAGTAATGCTCATCTCAACCTATCCATATTTGCACTGATATGACCATGTAAGAATTACTTTTGTAAATAAATTGGGGCGGTCCCAGCCTTTGGCCACTACCTAACAGAGACTGCAATGTAATGTAATCTAGCAATGGGAGTTATCCTCTGTGTATCGATTTATCTACCTATCATTTAATATATTTATTTGTAACATTTTTTTTAAACGTCTCACTTGGTTGTGGAAACTGTATTAGGCAAGTACTGTATCTCATTAAGGACTTTAATGGGCTGTTGTTGTGCCTTCTCTGGAAACTGTCAATGACAAAATTATTTACTTTCATGACTGCTTGCCAGTGTCTGGTGCATGCTCCCTTGACATATAACCGCCAAGCTACCCTGCTATGCATCACCCACACGATTTTATGCACTGATAGTGATTTATGTTTGGGGTTTTTCTGTCGTCCAAATATTCTGTAAATTGCCCTAAAGAGCCCCCCCCCCCCTCCGCCGGTCTGGCTGGTTAAGCTCATTAAAGTGTTATTTGGTTGTTGGGGGAGAAGCATTAGCGGTTCCACTTGGGCTCAGCCATAAAGTCAAGGCAATCAGCAGTTTGACGTGGCGGACCACAAAATATATATTATTTCCACCAGCCACAGTGAGCATGCTGCTGAAGTAATGCATTAAGCACATGAATGTTCTTCTAATGTACCAGACTGATGGAGCAGTGAGTGAAGCAATCCACTGCTTTGCTTTTAAAACCATATGCGAGTGTTAGCTGCTCTGCACCTTTTCACACCATTTACCTCTGCCCAAAGCCTTCCAAATAAGCTTCGTAACGATGAAGAAAAATATTGTCTTCACTATGCATCTGTGACTCGACATTTTTTGTCCATTATTTGCACATTTGCATATCACAGACTTGACGTCTGTTATAGTGAGCGTCGTAGAGCTTCTGACTCTTGGCCCACTCTGCTGCGTTGCGGCATTCAAAAATCAGTTGCTCTGCACTCTGACACATCACAACAACCTCAAGCAAGGCAGTTAAATTCATCAAAAAAAGAAAACAAAAACATTTATGTTGATGAAATAAAATCTTTTAAATACAGACAAGCAGATTTCAAACTCTGTAATTATAATTTCAAAATGTGCTCTTCTCTCGCTCTTCCGGGGACAGGCTGCAGGCAAAAGTCTCTGCCGCCACCGTCTCATCGCCGGTTCTGCGTTTTATGAGCTACATTACGTGGGATCAACACAGATTGGAGCATGTCAAATCCTATCTGCATGAACACATGGTCAACTACTCTTAACCCCACTGCAGTCAAACGGTTTCTCTTTCAATGAATTTGCTGGTTAATTCCTCAAATTTAATGAAATGGAAGTAAAAATCGAGGGCATCACCTAGAAAGTGTGCTCAATGGGTTTTCGGTTCAATGTTTCAAGGTTATTAATTTCCCAGTATGCGCTGACTCAACTGACAATATAGGACCATCAATACCTTCACACAAGATACAAATGATGCAAACTGGTTAGTGGTTTTGCACCCACCGGACATTTTATTAGGTACCTGCACAATCGAATGAGAGCCAATAAAAGAGTATTAAAATTCTTTAAACAGTTAATGCTCAGTTTTGATTCACATTGCTACACTACATTAATGCCTAATTCTGTTAGTGAGGTGGTGAAAACACACCAGCGTAATAAATCCATGTTGATTTTATTGTATTGCGCTACTTAACACAATAGAGCCCAACACCCTAATTGCAAAGCGTTTTTTTTTTTTTAACATACCGTCAACAATGTGCTGACTGAAATCATTTTTTGTGATTGTGAAATAGTCAAGTATCAAGACATTTTTGCCATACATCTTTATTAAAGTATACATTATGTACAATAATAAGTTATATATACAATTACACTTTGGTTCTGCGATGAAATTGAGTGTCTTTGTGTACGCAGCTGCTGCTACTGAGGTATCCCATTAATGTTCTGTATATCTTCAAGCCTGATATATAACAAGTAAGATGTCCAAAAACAGCTGTGGGAACCACTTCAGTTCAGTCCAATCCAACAATTAGATCATTTACGAACAGCTCAGCAAAGTCTGTTTTGTATTAAACTGGATTTCACGAAGATGGCGTCGCTCGAACAAGGCACTAAATTTAAAACTTTGAGGTTTTTATTGATTGCTGTGGCAAAATATATGAATACATGCTTATACACGTGCATGGATTAAAAGTGACGGGAGTCCAGCCCCAGCTGTTGCAATGTTAAATATGAATTCGTAAGTGTTATAAAAGCGGTCCTTAAACTTGTGCTTCTGGTTCGCTGATAGAATTCTGATGCTGACGATCACGGCATCAAATCAAGCGTTTTCAGATGTGTGCTTCTAAAAATTCTGTCTCCACTCACTCAACAATAGGTGGGCCGGCATTTTGTTCTCAAAATGGTCCCATAGGTGAAAAGGGAGCTCGAATTCTGTGTCATCAGGATTGACTGAACCACAAAGGCTAAGTGTTAAAAAAAAAAATGAAAAAAATAAGGCCATTGTGTAACAATGGTGCTGTTTTTTTTCACTATTCTGTGGGTACCTTTACACAAGAACAATCAAGAAAAAACAATCCTGCCTCTTTGCTTTCAGTCTGAGACCTATCCCTTTTGTCTTTGCCCTCCGACCCACCAATGTTGTACAAACGGGTGGCCAAAATAACAGTTACATACATTTACATTTTAAGACAATCTCTCCTAAGTGGCTCCGAGGTGCAGTTAGTCATGCTTCTGCTGTAGCGCCATTTCTTACAACTTTCCCACTGGACTTTCACAGGTTAAAAGGCTTTAAATGCTTAATTGGGTGGTGGAAATCACAGCCACTTTGTACCCGCTGTATAAACCACAACACTTGAGACTATTAGGGACCCCGGGGAGTTACACAGCCAATAATTAATAGTGGCGGCAGCAGTAAACGGCAGCGTTGAGGTAAAGAGGAAGGAAGGAAAAGTTATGAGGTGGAGGTTGGGTCGGGGTCACGGGCAAGGCTGCTGAAGAGGAAGTTGCTGGTGAAAGACTGATGTTTGGTACAAGTGTGTGGAGCTGGAAAGGCACATGCGCGAAGTATGTGTAAATCTATGACTATATGTGCAAATGTACGTATGACTTTAGTGAAGGCTTCCTGTCCAAAAAGCTACATTTGAGTGGGCGTTGGCATCCAGGAAAGCTATATAGTTTACTCTTCTACTACTACTAATTGATTAAAACTTCAACAAAATGTCAGATTCAAATTCAGGGAGGAATTCAGATCGTATAGGATCATGTGTTGTGATACATGCCCCCCTTTTCAGATATAAAAACTTCCAGTCGTTGGGGAAGACTTTCGACAGAACGTTGGAGGGTGTCGTTCTTCCAGAAGAACGTTTGGAAGGTCAGAGGTCATTGTTATTGAACCTGAGAGAGGACCTGGCTCACAATGTCTGTTCTAGTTCATCTCAAAGGTTGTTTGACGTGGTTGAGATGAGGACTCGCACGTTTTTCCACTCAGAAAAGGACCTTCTCTGAAGGCTTCCTCCAAAACTGGAATCATACAATTGTCCCTCCGGAATAATGAATTGATTCTGCGGTACGTATCTGTACTTGACAGATGAGAAACCACCAAAGCTTACTAGCATAGAAACGGAATCAGTTGTTTTTTTCTCGAATCCTGTGTACCAATTCAACTATTTTCGATATATAGCTTCTTGACTCAGTGGTATATCCACCAACGTTCTTCATGTGACGAGGGGAGGGTACAGTCTAGTCTCTGTATGCATCTTGCGTCAAAGCGTCCCGACTTCAGAGTTTGTGCTGCTCAGAGGTCTTAGACACTGGCGCAGCGTTGAGAGGATGGCTGACAAGGTGACGGGCACGCCAACTGGCAATGAAAACCGCTGATGCCCTGCCGGCCACCCGCGGCCGCCATGTCGTGGCCTCCCAGAACGTCCGAGCACAGTGACTCCACAGCGTCCAGCCGCTCGATCTGCACCAGGCGGGTGAGCAGGTCGGGGATGCTGTATCCCGCCGTGCTCACCCTCTCGAAGAGTTGCAAGCCGTCGCTCATGCCGCCGATCTCGTCGCGCTTTAGGCCGAAGCTCTCGGCCAGGTGCCTCCACGTCTTAACCACGGCCGCCTCGCTGCTGTAGGAAGAGCTCAGCATGCGACTGGCTTTCTCCAGGCAGTCGAAGGGAAGTTCTGTGGGGCTCAGGCCTGATGAGACGCAAGTATGCATGTTTTTATGTCGCAGTTTGCAAGCTAGTTCTTATTAAGTTGTCACATAAGCAAAGTTATAAACAGAGCTGGGCATTTTACTAAAAAATGAGCGTCCGTTATTTGTCACCCGTCTGCAACGTGGCTACCCTTCAGTCTGTCCGTCATTCGCCTTTTTTTCCGGGGAGAAAAAAATAGTACCCGTCTATAGGCCGGTCCGCCTCTAATTTTAAACAGCCGACCGTCGGCGAGTCCGACTAAACTATCACATTTGTGTCAATATAAGTACAGCTGCTGTACTATGTTGTTCTGATTGGCCTCTCATTGCTGTTATAAAACAGCGATTTCTACCGGCTCAAAAATCCGCCAGTGCTGTGGAGGTGTGTTTTCGGTTGTTGCGCAAACCTTAAACAGGAAGCCAACCCCAAAAAAACTCAGGTAATGACCAATCACAGCTCACCTGTTTTCTGAAGCCGAGCCATGATTGGTTGTTATCTGAGCCATGAGCAACTGTGATGTCATTTTCAGTCAAAAGCAAGTGACAAAATGGCCGCACCCTGATGTGGCTAAAAACAGGTGGATTTTGCTGCTTAACTCATATTCCACAAATGCAATATTAATCAGAATGCCGTGTTCCAACTAGTGGGCCTGCCTAGAACATATCCTTGAAAAAAAATGTTTGGATTGACTTCCCCATTAATTTGTCATAATGTCATCAGATGAATTATTAATTATGAAATGCTTATGAAACTTACAAAACATAAATAAATGCATATTTTCTGCTGCTTGAGAGTAACGTACCGTCTGTCACATTGCACACTTTTGCATACAGATCCAGGATCTTTTTCCTGCGACTCTGTAACATCTGTGTAGTAGAAAAAAAGAAAACGCTATGTGATCCAGATGAACCAGAACTGCAGATCTGTTTATAATCATAAATGTATAGTAGATATTTCAAAGATCCACATTCCTACCCCTGGGTTTTTATTGCTGTTGTTGATTGCGGTCACATTGCTGATGTGGTTAGTGCTGGAGATGTGGTTGACACTGCCCATGTGGCTGGGACTGGGGAGGTTGCTGTTGGAGCTAGCGGCGACGTTGGCGGTCCCGTTGCAGGCGGGATCGGTGTCCACGGCGCCCATAGTCAGCAGGCAGAGGTCCGGCTTGTTCCCCATATTGTTGAGTCCCAAATTGGGGGTCAGGTTGTTTGTCCCCGCGGAGCCCTGCTTGTCCAGCGTCGCCTCCTCGTCGCTGTCGATGCTGCGGCTCAGCAGCCGCTCATTCTCGGACGAGGCGTCGTTTTCACTGCCGCACATGCATTTGAATGTTATACACATTTTATTAAAAAAAACAAATATCCCTCAGAGGTTATTTAGAGAATAAGGACCACTTCTACCACCTCGAAATATGGATACCAATTTGAGAATAGCCATCATGTTTATCAGGCCGAGTTATCGTAATATGGTGGTTTTAAGTGAAGCCTGAAATAAAGAACCCCAAACACCTTAACCGCAGCACCCCCTTCTGTTCACCTCTTGGTGTTTACGAGGTGTCGTGTACCTCGCACCCGCGAAAGACTCACCAGCTTTCAGCATCAACATATTACTGTTGCACAGAGTTGTTCTGTGGTGGCTGAATTAGAAACACATGTTGGATAAAACTATTTCAAACTTTTTTGTTGTGTTGTGACACACATGCACATATGACTAATAAATGGAATATTAACAAGATAAAGGTTATTTGGAATATTTGTGCTAAAACGAGAAAGAAAACATGTTATATTGACCCTGAAATGGGGTATTAATGACACGAGAAGATGAAATTTAATTAGTGGTAAGGGAAAGTAATAAATTACAAAGCTGGAATATAGGAGAAATCTGTATTGTGAGCAAGTGCAACAGACATGTCTCACCTTTTCACTGTCATCTGAGGCGAGGCCTGAAGTTTGTCAAATGCATCTTTTTCTGAGTAGATCGCCACCTTATCTGAGAGAGAATGAGAAGATGCATTTTTGAACGAACCAGAGTTGCCGTGAAAATTCGATTACACTGAAAACACACAATCAACTGCTAACTATTGTTGAAAGGTATAACAGGTTTACATTTTCTCTTGCTTTGCAGTGGTAAATAAATTGACTGTGAAATGGTGGTATCAGTCATAGGAAAGGTACACGTTACACAATTAGTTTTTGTTGTTGTTCTAGGGGGACATTGATGATATACCTCAGATAGACGCAGCAATTAATTGAAACATATCAACTGGTAGAGTAAAGGACACTACAGGGCTCTCGATACTTGGCGCTTCGGTTATTGCAGCTTCACTTGATCGCAGGTTTTCATTTGTGTCCATAACTTAATCTATTGCAGTTTTAGCTCGCTTGATTGAGGATTTTCTTGCTTCTAAGTTGGATCAATCAAAAACATGTAGAATTTTTGTTTTGTTTTGTTTTTTGGAGGGGAAATTTGTTTGACAAAAACCAAGACTATAAACATGATTCCGGTTATGGTATGCCATTTTAAGATAAAAAGAAAAACTTTAAAGCGGAGGTCAACCCAAACATTTTTTTTCAAGAATATGTTCTGTGCAGGTCCACTTGTTGAAACAAGGCAATATTATTAATATGAAATATGAGTTAAGCAGCAAAATACATTTTTAGCCATCTGAGGGGGGCGGCCATTTTGTCACTTCTGTCGACTGAAAATGACATCACACCCCCCCAGGGATCAGGTAATGACCAATCACGGCTCACCTGTTTTCTGAAGCTGAGCTATGATTGGTCGTTATCTGAGCCATGAGTGTGTGTGATGTCATTTTCAGTCGACAGACCCGACAAAATGGCCGCCACCGTAGATAGTTAAAAAACGGGTGGATTTTGTTATTTAACTCATACACAAAGACAATATTAATCAGAATGCTGTGTTTTAACTAGTGGGCTTGCAAAGAATATATTCTTAAACAATATATGTTTGGGTTGACTTCCGCTTTAACGTAGTTATTAAGCGGACGCTTCGTCATCCTCATGTGCTCTTGGAGGCAGAGCGCATTCCGCTCCCAGTAATTTCTGAATGCAGCCTATAATCAGCAGCTCGGTGTTTATTCTTCATTTTGCATTTTAAAAATTACATTTATTAAATGTAATGTGTGAACCCTGTGTGGGGGTTCATAATGGCTCAATAGACGTGTAACCCCCCCCTTCAAAAATACAAAAAAAAGTCAACCTCTGTTTCGCGGAAATTTGCCTTTCGCTGGGGGTCATGGAACGTGTCAACCGCAAAAAGTGAGGGAAAACTGTATCTGAGGAAATCAGCAGTCTCAACTAATTGCTGTAATTTCTTTTCTTACACGCATGGTTAAAATCTGACCATGAGCATATTTATTCACAGAGCATAACTCCACTTTAGGCTCTGGAATCGTGGTATGTAAAAACCAACGCAATTACATTGACTGTTATGTGAACACCAATTCTGGCTGCAGGCGTTGCAGTTGGAGGGTTTGTGGGTTCCTGTTGGTTGCTGGGGTTGCGTCTTGAAGGTGGTTAATTAAATCAAGCATTTGTGTGGGGGTCGGGGTTAGGGGAATGGTTAAGATTGTATCTATTACGGTCGACATATAACGTGTGTGTGGGTGTGTGAGTGCGAGCGTGCGTGCGTTGGGGTGTGTGTGTGTGTTTGTGTGTATGTAGGCACCCATGACTTTCATCTCCCTGTCTTATTAGCGCAGTCTATATATGTGACAACTAAAGCTTGGAGCTATGGCGTCCAGCCCATGTATCCACAATATTACCCCGTCTTTAAGCGCCAACATGTTTTGTTGTGAATCATAGCCAACTAAATTGCCATGATTTTAGTGATTATATGATTAGGTCTATAAATTGCCATGCTTTTCGTCATTATATTATTAAGTCTATTTTTAATCTGTCCTCTGGTACCACTGTATGCAGACTCTTGAGAACATGAGGAACAGTTAGCCGGCACATGAAGGAGAACAGAGCATCATTGTCAGCAAAAATGGCGCCTTAAGGGATGCATGACTTTATCTGGGCAGGTTCCACATTCCATCAGGGTGTACTCATCACGCCGCAGCTCTCGTAGCCCACACACACCCGCATGCACGCATACGCAGACTTGCACATGCACGGCGTGAGTGCGCCGCTAACGCACTGAAGATTATGCCATGAAACAGAACGTTCTTGATGCACACACGGCCGACTTGAAATGAGATGCTAAAATGTGTTTTACGAGATACGAAGGAACCTCCAGGGTGCTACGCAATGCGTTTAAACTGTTGGCGTCATAAAAATAAACGGTATTTTAACTTTATTAACAGACATACACGTTTAAATGTAAGTGCACAACTATTACGATTTGAAACCTAAAAACAAAGGGGAAAAAAAAACTCTTAAAGAAAAATCAACCCAAACATATTTCTTTTCAAGAATATGTTCTAGGCAGGCCCACTAGTTGAAACACGGCATTCTGATTAATATTGCATTTGTGGAATATGAGTTAAGCAGCAAAATGCACCCATTTTTAGCCATCTCAGGGGGCGGCCATTTTGTCACTTCTGTCCACTGACATCACAATGACATCACAACTACTCAGAGCTCAGGTAACGACCAATCACGGCTCAGCTTCAGAAAACAGGTCAGCCGTGATTGGTCATTACCTGAGCAACTGTGATGTCATTTTCAGTCGACAGAAGCGACAAAATGGTCGCCCCCACAGATGGCTAGAAACGGGTGGATTAACTCTTATTCCACAAATGCGATATTTATCAGAATGCCTTGTTTCAACTAGTGGGCTTGCATAGAACATATTGTTGAAAAAAATATGTTTGGGTTGACTTTCCCTCTTTAACTCTTTTGAATTGACTCTAAACGTTCCACTGTACAATAAAGATTTAATAATTTGGGATTTTAAACATGAACTGACAGTTGCTCCCTTGTCTTAAACTTCATTCGCTGTGAAATATAATTCAATGTGGATTATAAAAAAAAAAAAAGGTTTTGAACAAACTATCATTACCTGTTTTATATTGCAAAGGCTTGTTTTTTGCAGGACTGTGTGAATCTCACTTACTGTCACTAAAGCAAAGGTGGAAATTGTAATTATAGTCTGGCTAACTACAATCAGGATGCTGCTTGCACTGTCATTACACAAACGTATGATTTTCACTTTAGTTTGATTCGATTTCAACTGCATCTGTTGCGCATTTGGCAAGCTTTTCTTTTTAAAATGCTTTCACGTGTGAGTGAAGTTTACGGAAACTTAACAACCTGTTATTGTCTTATATTTGCAATTTAGAATGAAAACATTGAAAAAATGAATCAAACGCAGCTGTAATAATAGAATCACTTTGCGTATATTTTATGTGTAGTATAATAATGTCACTAATTTAATGTGTTGCTAAGTTATCTTTACATTTTCAAGTACCCTTGACATTTTTTCAAAGTACTTGAAAATGAAGGTTTTGAATAAAGAAAAAAGGTTTTACTGCCTAGTGTTTGTTGTCTTTGGCTTTTTAAATGAGCATTTAAAACACGTTTTGTAAAACCAATGTAACGTATTAAATGCATACCTTTTACAAACTGAAACAAAAAAAAAAAAAGCACGTGTGTGCGTTGGCATGTGTGTGTGCTGTCCTACCAGGGACGTCTTTCTTGTCCTCTTGTTTATTGGTCTGAGCTTCAACTGATTTCACTTGCCCATGACAGCATGCTGCAAACAGTGCGGGTGTCAATAACCACGTAGGCTACGTACCTGGGTCATACCCAACATGCATGTTTGCGTGTTTGTTGTGTGCGCGCTCACCCTGGCCGCTTGACTTGGCCTTCAGAATGTAAAACATAATGATAAGAACAATGGCGATGGCCATGACAAAGATGGTGGACATGGCGATAATGAGAGCCGTTGCTAGGTGACCTTGTCCTGTTGGATCTGAGGATGACAAAATGTAGGAAGTTACATTCATGCTTTTCCGGTGTGCGTTTTCCGCAACTGTGGGTACCTTTTTGAAGATGAGGGAACACAGTGGTGCTGCCTGGGTCCAACTGAGGTTTTTGTACTGGACCACTGGTCTGCATACCTGTGAAACAGACACACAAACATAACCTTCAGTACTCATTATGTTATTGCTAGAATTTCTCCTCTATTTAAGATTTCCCCAAGGTCTGTCTTAATTTCTCAGTAAAATAATAATAAAAATCCAAATGCTAGAATTCAGCCACATTTTGTACTTCGAAGGTAAGCTCGTCTTAGTACTTATCCAAAGAATGTTTGGCCTTGGGAGAGGACTTTGGTGTACTGAATTCCACTTTAGTTATTCCTTTCTCTTATCTTTCTAACTGAAATGTGTTGTAGTTTATTGATTAGCTCATGTTTCATCACCTTTTTTTCCAGGCAATGTGAAGACCTCTTTTACATGTGACCACACTTCCTCTGATCTTACACTCACACATATATTTATGTGCCCGTGGCTCCAAACATCTTCCAGTATGTGTTTACACTCCCTGGATAAGATTATAAGCTTGAACTGCAACTCTGTTTAAGGTCTTGTGGTTTTGTCTCTTAATCATGTATTGCTGACTGAACACACACACACACACACACACACACACACACACACACTGGGTGTTCAGGTTAAACACAGTAAGGATGATCTGTTATTAGGATTCCTGCTTATATGCCTTTGTACTATTTTCCCTATCGTATCAGGCTGCCATAGACAAAATGGGATGCTTGTGAGACAATGTGAAGACAGGATAGGCAAACGAGACAGGCCTTGATTGCTAAGGATGCCACTGTGTCGGTTAGAAATCTAGCCGGCTGTATTAAAAGGGACGCTAGCTAAGCCATGTATGAGATAGAGAGAGAGAGAGTCAGAATTAGTTGTTGACAGAAAACCAATATTAGCATATATTATAGAGCGCAATGTGTGCCCGGCCGTGCTGACGCCGACTCTGCAAGAGGGCTTCATTCAAGTCTGACGGGGCCACAAATGTGTCCGGATTTAATTAGTTGAATGCCTTGATAGAGAAACACGAGAGAAGCCGTCATTTTCAACAGGACTGCAGGGAATATACTGCCATCTGTGGCAGGCCACGGGGCAAACTGTAGCGGGCCGCTGAGCCTCAGGCAATCAGTAGTCAGTACGGTTCGGTACCCACAAAGTGGCATATTCACATATTTTTTTCTATTTTTACAAAATATTTTGTTAGATTTTGTGTTTTTTTTTCCGTCCCCGTTTTTTTGTGGAAAATGTATTTTGAATGATTCAGTGTTTCTTCAAGTGTGCTTTCAATTGCATAAAAATAGACTTAGACACGAACGAGAAAATGGCCCTTATTGAGTTGCATGGGAAGGAGCCATAATGCATCATAATGGTCTAAAATTGACATGACACAGAAATGTCGACCAAAATGTAACACAAGTGCTAACATGCTAATCATCTTTCTCAAACTAACTGACGTTTTAATTGCTCTAACACACACACACACACGCACTAATGGAGCTAATTCACAGATTACAAGGCACGTATGTGCCTGTTTTAAGGGCGGGGGGAATAATAAATTCTTTGATGTTTTTCCAGGTTTCTAATATTTTGACTTATTGACGTCTGTATGCGCGTGCAAGGAAATTCTATCTCTATTTAGCTGAACTACAGACACTACGGATAGAGAAACGATTACAAAAAAAAAAATGCATTGAGTAGATTTCTGTGATTACATTCTTTGGTGTTGGGCGGAGCATTCTGGCAGGAGTGACAAACCATCCCATACAGGTTTCTGGGTCTGTTCTCCAGCATGTAATACCTGCATGAAATACAAGACATATCATCGGTGTGACAGAGACAATCAGCAATTGTAAAATCAGCTTTGAAAGTCGATCTCATAAGAAGGTACTGAGTAAAGGTGCAGTTGGAATATGTTTGGGAGATCAAGGAGAGTAGAATATGTCATACTGTTTATAAGACAAAGACCTGACAGATGATGAAATTTAGCCCGCAGGCACTAAATATGACTTGCTACAGGTCTGAGTTGAAATTGAAGATAAGGAGACAACAAGGAGTCTGTGAATGACTGGTACAATTGAACCATTCATCTTAGGAGTACTGTATTATCAATTATATGTCTGAATGGGAATGCACTGTCATGCTACCTGCAGCCTGAAGAAAGCAAAAACAAAATCCTACTTGTTCAGTTTGGACCAATTCATGGGGGTCTTACATCACCATAAATGAACAAAAACAAATCGGTATGAGGATGAAGCTATTGTGTTTGAATTCCTCTAATACGGTACAGCTTGAGAAAAGATGTTCATGAACTGCCATACAATTCAGGGAAACTAAAAATAAGCTTATATGCTGGTTTTGAACTAGAATTCAATCGATTTAATTGATTAAGCGAGGACCATAAAATTCAACATGTTGCTTCAGGCCGCTGTAAAGAATGGCGCTCTAGACTCCAAAAATTATAGTTAATATTTGAACTGTTGAACACAGTGCAATAACGCATTATTGGATCACATTAAGAGAGAGAATGACTTTCAATGCATATAATTCGATTTTCCCAATAAGCATATCCAAAAATCTTGTTTTTGTCCTACCATTATATTCTCATACTCATTTGATTTTTGTTGTCAACAAGACGGCCTTTTTCCTTCCCTTTTCCTGCAAAACGTTTTCCTCACATTATCTTGTTGCGTTTGTGTACCAGAGTGTTTTTTGTTGTTGTTTTTTTTTTTTACCCCGGCAAACAGGGTCCGCACTCTGCATCGCTGTCTGCCGTTCCCACCGTGCGCACTGTGGCTTTGTAGAGGGCGTCACAGTCTTTGTGTCGTCTGCAGATCTCATATTTGCCTTTGGAGTACTTCCCATGCGGACATGGCGCACAGTAAAAGTCTTCATCCTTCACACCGTAGCCACAGGACTACAAGACATCAGACACGCACACAGTGATGTTACAATGTCCCTGTTGACATACAGTACATTGTTATTCAGTTGAGAAAAGAAAAAAAAAAAAAAAAGGAATCCATTTCACTACTTTCCTATTACACTTGCAAAATTGCAAATACGTCCGTTTGTAAAATAAAACAACGGAATTATTTCTTTGATCTGTCATGTCTCAAGCGGGATGTCAATGAAGTCAGGCTGGAGGCGATCGGCTTTTGGAGGAAACTCAGAAGGCTCCCCTCCTGTTTGACCCTCATGGCTCATACATAAAACAGTGTTGGGCCCTCGGCAGAGTCTTGTCACTTTGACTTACTGTGCGCTTTGGTCTTTTTTTTTTTTCCAGGGGATAAAGAACACATGCATGCCACCTAATCAATTTTCTATTCAATGTTAGGTTGTGTGCTGTGTCATATAATCTCATTTAAGAATGGTCATTTTCCGTTTTTTTTTTTTTGGTCCAATCTTCCATTACTACTCTTGTATTGGATCTACTGCAATGGAATTATGCAGGTATACCCCATGTTGTGTGTTGTGAGAAATGCCGAAGATATAAAGCAGCTGCATTTACCGCAGTCTGGATTAAGAAATTAAAAGAGAGGGCCTTGAATGTCTTCATCTTCCTGTGATGTATTTCGCGTCCGTGCGCGTGTACGCGCGTGCAGACGCTCTCTGAAGTCGGTGTGAGGATGCGTCCTGCGGTTACGCCGTGATTGAACACACGCTTGAGAGCTAACACATGAATCGGAGGCTCCGTGGGGATCAGACAGGCGGGCGAAAGTGCAGCGGCGTCGCTTGACTGACTGATCCTCGGTTCTTTCTAATCTCGCCGTCTTCGGCTCGAAACTGACTGCATTAGTCTCGGCGATAATCGGGATCAGTCCGAGGCGCTCATTGAAGGAACGGGGAATGAGTACGGTGAGGACAGTGTGCTTATTGGATTAAGGTACTAAACGAGGAAGGAAGTTGATAATAGTGTAATTAATTCGGCTTCAAAAGGAAGGATGTTGTTGTCTCCTAACAGGCTTTAATCTTGAGGGAGCCGACTTGGCGAGTGCACAGCACTCTTTGTGAAAACGTCAGATTGCCGTATGGCCGTTCATGCTAATGAGACGCTATAGCGGACGAGACTGCGCACCGCAGTGCATTCTGGGAGGGTTACAAAGGAAAAGTTGAATCACCCAGCGCACCCAAAAAAAGTCTGCGTCTTGCTCATAGGCACATTGTCAAGGGAGGACTGATGTCGGAGGTGGGGGAGGGGTGAGCAGCAGTTGCAGGAGGCAGATGATACGATAACTAGGTGTATATATGAGCTTGCCCTAAAGAGAAATAGGCTGTCACTCATTACAAAACAGCCATCAAGTTGTTTTTAATTTATATTGTAATGAATAATTGATAAAGATTTGATTAAATTGGATCTCTCACTATTGTCAAAGTGCTTGTGTTGGTGAACACGCTTCCATTGACAATCTCTGTCTTACCTTAGCTAAATATGGGAAATGCCCTGAGTGCAGTTCTACAAAACAAATTCAAACCGGAATGATAAACATCGGCAAATTATTTAATCTCTGAACACACCCTTGCCGTTTAGTGGATGCACTGTATTTATTTTATGCATGAGTAACCAATGTTGTGACTGAAGTTTTTATTCATTATATGAGGCAAATTGCGTTGGCAATTTCCATCCTGCGGTTCAGTAAATAATGTTGCTAGTGGTCTAAGATTCCAGTAATTATGCTACAATCCATGTTTTCAAAAAGTGATGCAACTCTGGTGATGCAATACATAACCATTTTTTTTAAAAAAACTCCAGCAATTCCTCTACTAGCTTACTTTTCATTCTGTTGTTCGGGATTTATTCATTGTGAGCGTCTCAAGAAGGCCCCACCTGCAAGGCGCACAACAAAGCGTTTTACCTTTGCTCTGTTTTCTTTGGCCTTTGTGGACTGACAGACTGACTACTGCGCGTCATTCACCTTGACACATACCTCCACATCAACGAAAGCGATTAGCCGTACAGGAACTGTTCATTTGAATTAAGGCGCTTTTCACTGAGCAGCATGGCGCAGATGTGTGCGGACACGGTGGGTGGCCCGAGTGTAATAATACACACATTTGTTCCAAGGCATGATGTCATTTGCTGATGACATGAATGTTGTGCAGGACTTGAGATGGAAAAATGTGCGTATCTAATTGAATGACTGTTTTACTACTCTATTTTGGAGTGGGATCAAGATTTAGTTCATGATTGAAGTATTAACTAAGCCGGATGACATGTGACACATGCGGTTACACACGAACTGTCCATTTGTGACTCTCTCACCATGTGTGGCTCCTGTCCTGGCTGGCACTGAGGACATGCCTGGCAGCTGTTACTGGTCTGGTTTAAGAACTCATACTCGCCACAGCTGGAATATTCTGCGCTCGCAAGCATGCAGCACACCTACAGAGACACAAAGACATTCGAAATTCGGGGAGTTTGGGTGGCAGCGGTAGGATGGAAGTTGTTGTGGGTATGACAGACACGTATTGTACAACTGCAAACAGTTATGGCTGAAAAAACATCTAATTCCACAATGGGGCGAATTGCAATGGGATTTAAAGCATTCAGTACTAATCCAAGAGGGTCCATTTGTACGGAAGATCTGTTTGTTTGTTAAAGCGGAAATCAACCCAAACACATTTTTTTCAAGAATATATTCCCAGCAGGCCCACTTGTTGAATCACGGCATTCTGATTAATATCGAGTTTGTGGAATATGTTAAGCAGCAAAATCCACCCTTTTCTATCCATCTCGGGGCGGCCATTTTGTCACTTCTGTCGACTGAAAATGACATCGCAACTGCTCAGGGCTCAGGTAACGACCAATCACGGCTGAGCCTCAGAAAACAGGTCAGCCGTGATTGGTCGTTACCTGAGCAGTTGCGATGTCATTTTCAGTCGACAGAAGTGACAAAATGGCCGCCCCCGGGATGGCTAAAAATGGGTGGATTAACTCTTATTCCACAAACGCAATATTTATCAGAATGCCTTGTTTCAACTTGTGTCAAATGTCACGAAATACGATACCCGCGGTCCCAGGTTAGCCCAGTATGTCCCAACACTTGTGAAAATAAAAACTACAACAATCTTTAGCGACCTTCCACCAGCTTTCTCCCCTTACACTATGTGAGGCATATGCAAATGATTTGTATTTAACTTGGCGTCACACAGACTCTGATGCTAATCCAACCCATTTGTTGCCCATCTTTTGTCTTCAAAATTATTTCATCTGGTTACACAGAAGTATTAAAAGGCAAACTATGATATTTTGTGAAACGTAACACTGTGGTTTTGTTGCAAAAAAAGCAGATGTGAATAATTGTGGATGGATTCTTTGAGGGTTTTTATAATTTCTCGCACACTTCTGAGAGTTTTGGGAAGGAACACACATGACCAATGAAACCATGTCCATAGATAGGGGGCATTTGTGTGGTATTCATCCGTCCATTTCATTTCTACAGCGCTTGTCCTTATTAGGGATACGAGTGAAGTGAACTTGATTGAATTTGGGCAAGAGACGAGGAACACGCGCAGTTTTTTTCTGAACAGCTTAATGAGCTTTTCCAAACAAGCAAAACATATAATAATCATAACTGCACAATCAACATTTTGAGCGCTATGAATTGTGCATAGTGTTTAATTCTGGCCAAGCTACTGCTTGGAAATTTCAAAATGTATATTCAGTTTACATTTTAAAATCAATCATCTGCTCTTTTTTTTTTTTTTTTTTTTTTAAATCATGGCATGTTTTTTTTTTTATCATTCAGTAAGAAAAAAATACAGTACAGCCTCGCTATTTCGGTTTCGCGTGTGGAGTCGCCAATTAGCTGTCATTTTTTCTGCATCGGTCCACTTCAATCGCGTTCAGTTGCGTCGCGTGGTGTGCAGGCAGCTTTCATATCTATTTCAAATATTTCCCCCCCATTTTTACAAGTGCTTCCACCCATACTCTGTATGATGCATACACCACGTAGATTTAGCTTTGTTTCAAGGAAACAGAATGATGTGAAGGATTAAGGCCAATTTTATATATTGAGGAAAATGAGTAGACATACAAGGTAAGAAGCCAAATAAATGCAGACCACTTACTAAAATTGAGGACACAAAGATGGATTTTGTCGTTCCTCTCCTCTGTGGCATGTTTGCGCTCACTTCCTGGAAGACATCGGACAAAAAAAGTGTTCTTTCAGACATCGGAAATATAGAAATGCAAACATTCAGAACTCCTTCTCCCTTTGCAGCGGATTGGGTGAGTATGAGCAGTCGTGCCGGCTGTGATACGTAGTGTGTGGCCCACATGAGTTCACTGAAGCGCAACTGTCACATCATTGCCAACAAACATGTAATGATCGAGCAAAACAGCCCATAGCGTTGCTCCGGCTCATATCTGCAAGCACGCGTCACCGTTGGCTAACCTCTGCTCCAATTTTTTTTTTTTTTTTTTTTCTTCAACATGGTGGCCACAAACAATTAACAACTGGCCTGGATTCATTAGGTTGTAAAACGAAAATGTAGATTTTTGTTAACCAGACTCCTTCTTCTGACTTTTCACATTTAGTGTAAATTATTGTTTCAACTAAATATTATAATTTGTTGGTGATACCTGCCCCCTTTCAATCTTGAGTAAATAAACAAGGCTGGGGGCCTCTACATGAGAAAACGTCTTGCTTTGTTTGTTCTTTGGAGGGATAATCATATGGAGAGAGAGAGAGAAAAAAGCTACTCGTGACAACCTTAAAGTAGAAATCAACCCAAACGTATTTTTTTTCAAGAATATGTTCCATGCATGCCCACTAGTTGAAACAACGCATTCTGATAAATATTGTGTTTGTGGAATAAGAGTTAATCCACCCGTTTTTAGCCATCTCTGGGGGCGGCCATTTTGTCACTTCTGTCAACTGAAAATGACAACACAACTGCTCAGGGCTCGGGTAACGACCAATCATGGCTCAGCTTCAGAAAACAGGTGAGTCAGTCGACAGAAGTGACAAAATGGCCGCCCCCTGAGATGGATAAAAACAGGTGGATTTTGCTGCTTAAATCATATTCCACAAATGCAATATTAATCAGAATGCCGTGATTCAACTAGTGGGCCTGCTGGGAATCTATTCTTGAAAAAAATGTGTTTGGGTTGATTTCCACTTTAACATTGCATCATCAACCTCTCGTACGGACACATGCACACAAATGGTAGCATATATGCAAAAATACGAGCTGTCTCGCTGCTGAAATTCAAATTCATTAACAATCCTGGCCAGCAAACTGAAGGTCTGTAAAAGTATAAAAGCTTTGTGTTAGGTTGTGCTTCCAACTTAGGAGGAGAAATACCACACCAACCACTCAAAGCATTAAAAACATCAAAATGTGATTTGCGCTATTGTTGGAAAATCTAACATCTTCGTGCACTTAGCTACAGTCACCTGGGTGCTGTTTTTATTTGTCTTCAGTGATGGGGTGTAGCTACTTAAAAACGGAGAAATCAAGGCAACTTGTATTGCAAGGCGTGTTGCTCAACAAGCACAAGCACACACACACACCAAGTTTATTTTCAAGAGTAGTAAATAAATCACATTCTGTTCATGACTTCCCACATTTAAAGCCTGCTGTGTATTTTTCATCATTTTCCAAACATGCATTTCCTGACTAGCTGACAGTCACTTCCCCCTCTGTAGCTACATTTTAATTAGTAACACAAAGCCGAAAACTGTAAATAGTTGAGCTGAACTGTAAACTGCAGGCGAACACAAACACTGCTGTGATTACCGCTATGAAGCACATTTCTCCTGCACGTTGCTTAACAGTGGACATTAATAATGGAAAAGACAGATACCACGCTAACATTTGTCCAATTACAATTTCACTGAACACAAACCGAGTTATATTTCCTCAATTGAAGAGGCATGAAAGAATCGAATTCCTTCGGATTACTCATGGGTATCACATCCACTCAGCGTCTGAGTGCTAGAAGAGGGTACACGTCCAAAAGGTCTGCTTATCAAGGTTAAAACAAACAAACTTTGAATGGTGGAGTCTGCCTGACAAGCCACACGTTGCCCATATGTGCAGTAGCCAGCAAAGTGGCGCCTTCATGACAGCAAAAGTACATCAACTACATTATTGGAGCGTTGTTTTTTTTTTTTCTCTAATAGTGCTCAGTGCTTCATAATAATGCTTCTAATTTAGCCATTCGCACTCGCGCAGCACGAGTGCCGACTCCAGCTGTGTAAGAGGAAAACTTTTTGTCTCTTGCTTTGACACATGAACAATAGGACAATGTTTTGCTCTGCCACTGTAAGTATTTATTCAATCAACTTTCAAAGGTCAGGGCTGTCATATTCTTCCACACTAAACCAATCCACAGCAAAGTTTTATGGACCTTGCTTTTGAATTGATACCCACTGAAAAATTCTTCCAAAAATACTGAAACACATTCAATATGTTTTCCATTAAAAAACGGAGGCGAAATTGGGGAAGAAACAGAAACAAATATTTAAAAAAAAAATAAAATCCGCAAATATGTCAATCCATGGTTGTCAAACATAAAAACATTCGTTGCCAGTTTGTTGGGACACTAGAATTGATAAATGCAATCGGGAAAGGTTTGGAGTACGAGAGTGATTTGGGATACGAGCATTGTACCGGAACAAAATAAATGCCGTGGTCAACTGTATACATTAAATATAATACCACAGCAACAGCTGACAAGCATCCGACATTAGTTATGAATTGTAAAAATCAGTGTAACTCATGAGCTATGTATTTGATATGTACTTTTTTATTGATGACTTTATGATTATTTAGATGACTGACAGTGAGTTCTGATCAATAAAACGTCACTTTGCACATCATTCTTTATCAGAATGTTTGTAATTTTTTTTAATGCTTAGGTGTCAGTAAGCCCACACTCATATCGATTTTGAGACATCTGGCATCATTATCGATTTTGTCAAGTTCAGCAAGTCAATGTCTTCTATTCAGGCCGACTCATCGAAACACGGCATTCTGATTAATATTGCGTTTGTGGAATAAGAGTTACTCCACCCGTTTTTAGCCATCTCAGGAGGCGGCCATTTTTTCACTTCTATTGACTGAAGATGACATGGAAGTTGCTCAGGGCTCAGATAATGGCCAATCATGGCTCAGCTTCCGAAATCAGGTGAGCCATGATTGGTCGTTATCTGAGCACCCTCATCTTCAGTCGACAGTGAGTGCATTTTGCTGCTTAGCTTTTATTCCACAAACGCAATGTTAATCAGAATGCCGTGTTTCAACTAGTGGGCCTTCATAGAAAATATTCTGGAAAAAAACATGTTTGGGTTGACTTCCCCATTAAGTCTGGCTGCTTTGTTTACACCAGACCAAACGACAGTGTACCCGAAGACTGTCGATTCTGTCCGTAGTGTATATATCTTGCGACTTTCCTCTCCAATTAGACTGTCAACTGCATCAGCTGAACTTAAAATGCACCTCATATTGCCTGGGGCATCAAATAGATTTTTTACATTTTTTTTTTTTTTTGTGATGACAAAAAAACGGAGTCCTTGTCTCCATTCAGCATCTTTCCGTGTGGTTCCAATCCTCAGATTTCACTCTTCTTGGTGAAAAACATTCTTAACCTCAATGAGAGCTAATTCTCCCTAGCCGCTGGGTTTGATCTTGCATAATCACTGACTACGCACACAAACACACATGCATACAATCTATAGCCCACGAGTTGGTCTTTGAGGACAGTCCTTGTGGTCACGCCACAACCGGTATTTCTGTGTGTGTGTGTTGGGGTGCGCGTGCGCGTGTGCGTTGCCGATGAGATAAAAGGCTGGATAGCAGGAAATGAAGAACTGCCAAATGTATATGAAGCCCCTCAGGGCACAATCATTATGGAGTTCTCACACACACACACACACACACACACACACACACGCACACACGCAGTTAGAGCGACGTGTTTGAAGGCTCTTTGTCTTTTGACAAGCCTCACTACTTCTTTCAGCCTTCACTTCATCCCCCGCAAACCTTATCTCAGTGTGTCGAGGCAGGTCTGGGATGAAAGTCAGGCCCCGAGGTTATTCATCTTCTAACGACCGCATAATCTTCTCTAAATAACTCCTCTGTTTTTTAGGTGTGTCATTGCCAGGTAGTCTTTGCAGAATCTTGTGGCCCCAGCTAAATTTGAAATTTGCGAAAGGTGAAGCTAAATTTAAAGTGCTGGGTAAAGCATGATATTTAACACTGTCTGGGTGGTCGTTTTCAGTATTTAGGGGAAGGGTCTGAAAGTGTTAGGACAAGAGGTATTGTTTCAATCAGCGTCGTTGGTTGTATTTTTTCGCAACTCGGTGAAAGGATCGCACATGTGAATATTTGCTATAACGTGGCACATATTGAATATTCAGTCATCTGGATTTAGTCTCTCTAGAGTTGATGGCAACAATACGATTAACCGAATAAATAGCAGAACTACCCCCTTATCTCGTCTGTGTCGCTTCAAGTGAAGGCCAGAAAGTGCGGTGGAAAAGTTCTGTTTTTGTTATTGTGACTGTATTGGATGAAAAATGGTTCTGCTTTGCTGAGTTGAGCGAATGGATTTATTAAAGTTCTTCTATTCTTAAAACCAAAGCAAGATTTAGGCTTAGCCTCTTTAGGCGTTTTCACTATCGGCGTGCAAGTTATGCAAGTAAGGAAACCATCTACACATGGACCGCTCTAAAAAGAGAACAAAGGGCAAAAAAAAGGATCCTATTATCCTCGTTTTTGATCTGCGGATTTCCTATGACAACGCAATTAACAGCACATGGAAAATGTCCTCCTGTCTCCCATTGAAATTGTTTTCTCTGTCATTTTTGTATCTCTCGTGTAGTAGCGCATCCATCAAGTAGCCTGACAGTCTTCTTTAAATGATAATAACTGCAAGTGTGCTTGTGATTTGACTGCTCGACAGTCATCGAATTAGGTAAGATCGCGAACCTGCCAGCCACTTTGTCCTTCAAAGTGCTGCTTCCAACACGAATCAATTCTCCTTATCCACCACTGAGTCCTGTTGCCAGAAAACAGATAATTAACTTATTTTCCAAGGCCATGACTCAGCCCATCAAATTGAATTATGTTTTATATGTTGTTTTTTTTTTTTTTTTTTGCGGCGAAATAACTAGCACATGCTGTAAATCAAGCCCTCCGTCTTTGGAGCCCTGACAGAAGAATAAAAGGTTATTGTGACTTAACATTAGGATTCGATGTGTTCCTCCATCTATTGTCAATCATTCCCCGACTTTTTTGAGACGTGCCCTCACATCTGTGCAGCATGTGCACGGATTAACGTCAGTCCCATTCGTGCGCAGGTTTAACAGCGGAGAATAAATCAATTATATAGATCCACTGTACATTTAGTGGGCTGAGATGAGACACGACGAAATATAGCATCAAAATGTACTCCGCCTGGTTTTCCGTCATCTTTCATAACAATGTGCCTCGGTTTTACTTGGATTGACTTGAGTTCTTCGCCACATCAAGTCGACAATGAAAATTGACTCGTGAACTATAATCATTAAAAAAAAACAAAAAAAACGATCATTCAGTTTAATAACATTCCATGAAGACAATTACCCATAAATGTCACTAAGCATCTGGATTTCAGTAGCAACACAGAATGTGCGTGATTATTGTTATTTGGCCACTACACATCAAATAATGGAAAGTGAGGGACACTCCTAACTAATCACTGAGGAGGAATGAGCTGTGGGGACGTGTCTTTAGCGAGTAAGTAAATAGAGGCCTGGCGGTCCGGCTGTCACTCAAACGCCAACCGCTTTTGCCTTTGCAATTGGACCCAAAGTAGGTTTTGAACAGTTGTCAGGCAGCGGGTCAATTGTAGGTAATGATTATCATTACAGTCGAGTTTATTGTCAGGTAGGAATTTTGTTATGGTACGGTTTTGGATAATTACAGCATTTCAACAAAGAAACTAAAATCCTCAATCATGTGCACTCATAATCGCACTATATTTGTTAATGACATAAATGCATCCTGCTTGGGAAATGTGAGCCATTATTTAACACCGAAGCCTCTCCGTAATAGTACTCAAAGTAATAATACTTTTGCCAAGGGATTAAAATATGGTAGTAAAAAAGGATTAAAACAAACGCAATATTGTTATGACATCTTCAGAAGGTCATGACCGCAGCTGGATTCACACCTCAGGTCATCCAACCCAGAATTCTTTAAATGGACTCAAATCAGCAGTTAGATGGCGGAAACTTGGAGAATGATCCAGAACACTCATCAAAACTGGTATTGATTAAATAATAATAATAATTCAAAAAAAGAAAGCTTCTGGAATGGTCTTCCCAAAAGCCGTGTCAAAATCTTATGAACATTGGTGGACTACGCTTAAAAATTGTGCCCAAGACAGAAAAACAAAAAATATAAAGACAAACTTTGAAGAAGACAAATCAAATATCCAGAAGTAATGAAGCCGGAACATTGTTCATGGCTGTAAAAAGTGAAAATTGAGGTGAAACTTGCAAAGCGGCATTTAACCAAATAGTAGTCGGGGTCTATGTTCTTAGTTGTGCCTTTATTTCTAAATTTGAACCCTGATGAAAGCAAATCCTAAATAAATTGTACAACAAGTTCTTGTTATTAAAACTAACTGCAGATGTACATCGTGGAATCCTTCCACTCTGGAAAAATAACAGTTTCAATGAATAATTGATAAGACTTTCATGCCTGCAATGAGTATAAGCAAGTCACTGCAAGTGTATTTCCAATCTGTCACCTTATACTGCAGATAGAGCAGTCACATGTCCAAATCATATCCGACTTTTCTCCACAGGTGAGGCCCAGTTAAGATTAGAGGGCAATTTGTGCCTACAATGCCATGTCATTATTCGAACACGGGAGAACAAAATGGGAAATTACATCACTTGAACAATCTATTGTAAATGCAGTCAGATGTATTTGCGCAAATTGCTCTTAAGTGGTTTCTACTATGTTCACAATGGTGTATGGGGGTCGCTACAATGTGCTTGTATTCATTTCTTTCTTTGGCGTTTTGCAATTGTAGTGCAGTTGTTGTACTTTCTTTCACTTTTCTTTCAACTTTCCTCCACGGACAATGAACAGGGCAGCCGCCTAAGCTGTCAGGAGCTAAATGAGGCCGAAGATGAACACAACTCATTAGCAACATCATCAGCATTTTAGCCGGACGAGAATATAAACACACACGTTAAGTGATTTCCAGCTTTGAAAGCAGAAGCAAACGTCAAACGACAGCTGGACCTCATTGCCTTGGAAAATATCACTTAATACAGATGCCACTGAAAAATCATGTTTATAAGATAACATGCTGCACAACTGGGATAGCTCAGAGGAACCGAGGTCAGTTTAAACACGGTGGAATTCAATTCCCGACTGCTGATTGATCTCTGATTTGATTTTTCCGACAGGTCATATTCTTAATGGTCATAGTACATAGTACCACCGCAGAACATAAAAGCAATAAAACAGTCTATTTTGATAACAATTGATGAGTCTTTCGGCGATGTCATATATGACACGAATTTGTGTGTGGCTTAGGTTTCAGTCGATTCTGAACTGTGAACTCAACTGTGGATTTAACCTTGATTTTAGTTCAATTGACTTAAATGTAACTTGCCAAAGAAAAACTTCTTTGTTTCAATCATACGCACGCTGACTCGGAACGCTGAAAAATATGAATTTTTAGCAAAGCTGGCTAGTAAACCAGATTTACTCCATTCCATTAACTTAAGTAATTTAAAATCACACTTGTCAGGATAGTTTTAATGCAACATACTGTACTTTTTACTTTTACTTGAGTATTTTTGTTAAGAAGAAACGTGACTTTTATTCCATTATTTAAAAAAGCCAACCGCTATGTCCAGCCTGGTGGCCTACAGTATGCCTGCCTAAAAATGTCCACATTTCAGCCGACAAGAACTCCACTTTTTGCAATTTTTAAAGTTCATTTTAGACCATATTGTTGGGCAATATCTTAATTTTCACATTCCGTTTTTTGTTTTGTTTATTTTATTTTAGTCGATTTGATTTTTATGCTCTGATTTAAAAAAAATAAAAAAACTCATTCACTGCCAGACATTTTTAGACCCCCTTTAACCTTAATGTTTGAAATTGAAAAAAATAGAAATAAATTCCTGGGATTGAATGGCTGGACTGTGAAAAGACAAATAAATATGTCAATGGCAGTGAACGAGTTAACTTAATCAGTTCATGAGTAGTTTTTCTACACAGTAAGTAGTTGTGTAATTTTTAGGACTACTCTTTACTTGGACTATAGCCATATTATTCTCAAGTAACAATACTCTTACTCGAGTACAATTTTTGTCTACTCTACACACCTTTGAGTAAATGACCCAATCTCATTTCTGTGCTGTGTGTAATGTATGCATCTGTGTATGCATTTCCTTGTCTCTCTTCATCTTTTGATTGCTTTAATTACAGACTGCCAGAGTGCCAGCTCCCCACTCGGTTGCAGAGTAAAAACAAACTCACATGAAAAGAAGGCACACACACATGCACTCAGTCAAAAGTCTGTTGTTTGATGATTTGCCTGCTGGTGATGTCTTTCATCGACTCTTCTTCCTGATACCTTGTTTGTCTCGCTTTAGATTGGCTGGGCCACAATGTCTCCTTCTTGTCTGACTTGTCTCTGACTCTGTTTATTTTGTCGTGGCTGTAAGTGGAAAGATTAATCTGCAACCTGGAATGTCTTTGTTTTCCTTATTGGACCGTCCCGCAACTAAAACGTTATGGCTCCTGAGTCTAATAATAAAAAAAAAAGAAAATCAGAAGATTATTTAAAGAGGGAAATCAACCCAACCATATTTTTTTCAAGAATATGTTCCCAGCAGACCCACTAGTTGAAACACGGCATTCTGATTAATATTGCGTTTGTGGACTTTAGGCATCTCAAGGGGCGGCCATTTTGTCATTTCTGTCGACTGAAAATGACATCACAACTACCCAGAGCTCAGGTATCGACCAATTACGGAACAACTTTAGAAAACACGTGAGTTGCCGTTGGTCGTTACCTGAGCTCTGGGCATGTGTGATGTCATTTTCATTCAACAGAAGTGACAAAATGGCCGCCCCCAGAGATGGCTAAAAAACGAGTGGATTAACTCTTATTCCACAAAAGTGAATGTGTGGATTTGTTGTGAGGCGCTGGCAAGAAATACCTGTCTTAGGTCATGAATGACCTTATTGTCGGGAGCAAACACGTTGTTTGACAAATCTCAGCACTGTGGGAGTTTTTGTCACCTGTGGTTGCATACATTTGATAGATGATGACATGATGGATGGGAAGTAGTCAGCGGGTCAGAGAATTCCTCAAAACTAGGCATGCTTATTAGAGCATCATCTTTTTCAGGCTAACAGAAAGTTTCATGACAACAGCTGGCAATGGTTTGGTCTTCTTCTCACCTAATGCTGCTTGTTCTCCTGAGATAAAGGGAGTACAAAAAAAAAAACTACCATGCCATCACCTAACTTGCAAGGCAACATAGGAATCAGATGAGTAAAGCAACATGGTTCACTGGTGACTTCACACTCGCCAATTGGCCTTAATAAATCATTGGACGCTTGAGGCTCCACAGCTGCGGTTAACCCACTCGAAGCACTCGCCTTGCACCAATAAACCGGTGACTCAGTATCTTTTGCAAACTGTCACCGTTCGTTTTTTTTTTTTTTTTTTCTCAAGCGGCATCTGTCTGCTTTTTATTTATTCGCATGATTAGATGAAAACTGGCCAATTTGAACAAGCGTGATGCAGGAGAGCAGCCTGGCCCCCATAATTTCCTGCAGATCCACTCAAGCAGCATTTGAAGCGTGTAGTATTTTTCAATTGGCAAGGAGATGAACACCAAAGCGCTCTCACATCAGTCCCTATAGAAATAAATCCCCTTATGAAGTGGCGTGACAACGTGAAGTCTTAATTATTACATCAGTTTGCTTTCAATTACTGAACATTGGAACTTCTAAAAAGCAGTCACAATCTGTTCCAGAACACTGGCTGACCTTGTTCACCTTTAGAATACTTTTTCATGTGAGAAATATTTGAAATAGAAATTCAGAGAAAGTTTACAATTTTGAGGCTGAGTGACGGACATGACAAAAAGAAAGAAAGAAAAAAACCCATCTCTATTTAGTGTGGTTGTAGCCATATTATTATATTGAGCAGCAAAGACCGAAACATGTTCTGTTTTCTATCATCACTTTTTTCCTACAATACCCTTCTGTCGTGCTATTTGAAATACATATTAACACACACGCACGCAAACACACAAATCCAAGCACAGTTTTTTAATTGATGGAAAGCTGGGCCAATTCTTTCGTACCGTGCCTAAGCGCTGTCACCAGTTTCCCCCCTGTCCCTTTCTAGCCCGTAGTTGCTCAAATTAGGAATTATTTCACTAGTTAACCATTCAACTTTAGCTGTTCAACTGTCTATCGGAAGTGTGTCATGGATCGTGAAACCATAAACCATGTTTGGACGGAGCAATTAAGTAATTTTGCGTTGCGGGATAGCTGCGAGAGCTTAAGTGAAGAGTGTCTCATCAACCATAGCAGCATGACGCAGCTTACATCATCAAAACAACAACTAAGAAGAGGGACACAACACAGTAGTTATAGGACCAATAGCAAAAAAAGTTTCACAACTGCTGCTGGTGGTAGTTGGAAGGAAGTAAAAATGCTGAATGACGCTCATGATTTGAGGTACAACAGACTATTTACAAACCGCAGATGCATTAGTGTACGAGACACGAGTGACTGCTCGGTCCTTCACAAACTATCACCTCTTGAGGAGCAAAGTGGCAATAGAAGACAAGACCAACCACCATTAGCTACGGCGGATTATAATTTTTTTTTCTTCTTACAGTCGGTGAAGCACGGCAGATAAACTGAATTAAGTTGTTGAGTATGAGCTGAGATGAACATAAGGAGTTCTGCTGGTTAGCATTTCTGCCTCACAGTCCTATGGTCAGGGTTCCAATCGGTGGGAAATTGTCATTTCCTCCCTGTGTTTATGTAGGATTCATAGATTCCAAATTGTCCAGAGGTGTGAATGTGAGTGTGAATTCTTGTTTCCCTTTATGCTCCCTGTGGCTGACTGACAACCAGTCAAGGGTGTTTCCTTCCTCTCGGCCCGAAAGAGCACTACAGAAAATGGACGGACGACAATGATCTTCTGTCAAATGTGAGTTCAAATAATCTATTCTGTATATTGACGTAATCTACAGGACTAGCTCTGGCAGTGAAAAAGCAAACATTTGTCTCGAATTTAAGATATACTAAACAAATGAGCCGAATTAAAACTTGCTTCCGCATATAATGCTGATGAATGCATTTCATTGAATTCTGTCTCAGATGTGTAACGAATGAAGAAGTGGCCCTCTGGAGCTCTATAAATTCGGTTATGCCTTTTGGAGGAGAAACAGCTATGACATTTCAACATAAATCACCTCACTACTTTTACAAGGAAACACACGGATCCACTAAACAGACTTAGGATATGGATTTAGTGTCAAAGCAACATGGTGGTGCATGGCTAAACTAGGTATGTATTCGATTCAGTCAAGAGTGAGGGGACGAGACTTCATGCTGGGGTTTTCTTTCCCCCCTATGCCACAAAACCCTTTTAATCATCAAAAGACATATTTACGTCTTTTGAAGATTACATCCCCATCCTCTTGCGGCTTCCTCTTTAGCCTTTCTACCTGCGAACATGAAAGACGTGATGGCAACAGAGGCAGCTTGGGGGGCTTGCGGGGGAGGCGGGTTGGAGAAGTGTGGGTGTGTGTGAGACAGAAAGATTTCCACCTTCAGCAGCTGCAGTTCAAAGTCAGCCAGCAGACTTCAGAAGCTCGGCAGGACCCGGCTTGCCCTCACCCGGGTTGAGCTGCCTGTCTGCGGGCAGGACTTCCCCTGGGGGGGTTGGGGTGCCCGCGGGACAGTCAGGCGGCACCATGAAAACAATTATGCAGGCAGGCGGAAGGTGTCACAACCGCACGCCTAACCCCAAAAGTACATTCGCATACACAAGCACTCTCCCGTGGGACGGTGTTACTAATCAGGCCGCTATTGAAGGAAGTCGATAGCGAGGCTACGCGCAACCGTTCGCATAAAGACGGCATCGCTAGCAGAGCATAACAGTTGAAACAAACTCAATTGTTTGTATTAGGCTGAAAGCTTTGCGCTAACGTGCATCTTTCAAGCACACAACACCGTCTTGTTCAGCGATGAGCCTGTCATGCATGCAAATGAAGCAGCCTTTCTGCAATGTTAGGCACTTGGCAGGCAAACTTTACATCTGCATTACACGTGTTTGGCTAGCGCACTGCCCACCAGTCAAATACAACAATGTTATCTTACTGATGGAGGGATTGACTAATCATAACGAAACAGACAAACGTGACCAGGATTTATTTTCATTTCCCATCATCCTGAAAGCCAAACGTCAAAATGAAAGCTAAGCAGTAAATGTGGACTGCTCAGGAATTTCCACAAGTCTTGCAGAAATCTGTCGCAGCATTCCACAGTTGCTCAAGTGGTCTTACCTGCAGTGGGAGGGAGGGCACACCAGGCTGCTTTCTCCGAGGATGTTTCACTCTTGGTTCAGTTGTCAGTCCCGGTCCACCGTGAGCTGGATCAACCTGAGATCAGCATCACTGAGAGAGTGACTGACTATGAAGGTCTCACTCCAAGCAGCTCAACGTGAGTCTCTGCTTCCACTTTTTAGTGTGCATGTTGAGCGTGTCTGCAGGCTCCTCCTTAATGGGGAAAAGTGGGAAAGTTCCTCCGCCCTGAGACAGATGAAAACAGGTAAACTCCTGGCATGGAATGAGCGTGGCTGCATCTCCTAACTCGACTTTGCCCTCTAGTGTCCATAAACAGGTAATAGTCACAAAAAGCAACCAAACCAAGTGTGGAAACCTTTTTGAGCAGTTCTTCAATGTCGTTGATATCCATCTTAAGGTCCATGTAACACTACGCTCTTTGTTCTCAATAGTCACGTGATCCATTGCGCAAGTAGAATGACTAGTCTAGTCATGTTTTTTGCACCAATACTACTAATATCACTTTTGGCCTACTCGTGCTAGGGATGTAACGATATCCGATGTGATATTATCACGATATTAACCTCACAATACGACCATTATTGTGGGGAGGTTGGTGAAATCACACAATACCGTATATAATACAGTGTATAAAAACTTGAGATACTGTAAAAAAAAGAAAAAAAAAAAAGCTCATAATGTTGAAAAGAAGCTCAAAACTGTATTGTGTTTTTGTACATAATAACAGCATTGACAAAGAAATAGTGTTGGTTGGCTTGTCCTTTTGTTGTCATGTGTTCCTATTGGCTCAGAGGTGAAAAGTATCACAGTCCATGTAGTTCACAGTGCTGTGTTCGGCTGAACGGGAGACAAGTCATGTTTTTGGACAGAGATGCTGCTTTTAATATATATATATCACGATATCACCGTTATCGTTACATCACTAACTAGTGCATAAAGACCCTAGTTTGAAGTTTGACTCTGGTACAGCATGTAGCATTTACATGTTCTCCTCGTACTTCCGAGGATAGAGTAGGTAAATCTTGATTCAGGGGAACTCCCGTAACGCATCACTTCCTGTATGCTATCCCTTATTATAGGTGAAATGTTCCTGTTATTTCCATGTTATTAAGTTATTCAACAGGCTCTAAAAGCGTACTGTAGATCATGTTCATGTTAGAGGCGGTTCCCTCACAGTCCTGAAGTTTGTTGTTTGAATTTGGTTCCGGCCAGCCTGAGTGGAGTTTGCATTTTCTACCATGCTTAGGTGGAGTTCTAAGGATACTCCAGCTACCTACCACATTCCAAAAAGCATGTTAAATGTTTTGATTAATATTGTGTTTGTGGAAAATTAGTTAAGCAGCAAAATCCACCTGTTTTTAGTCATCTCAGGGGACGGCCATTTTGTCACTTCTGTCGACTGAAAATGACTTTACAATTGCTCAGGGCTCAGATAACAGCCAATCATGGCTCAGCTTCAGAAAACAGGTGTTTTTGCTATATCCCATAAACACAATATTAATCAGAATGCCCTGTTTCAACTAGTGGGCTTGCGTAGAACATATACTCGAAAAAAAATATGTTTGGGTTGACTTCCTCTTTGAGTTCATTAAAAGTTTAAATTGCCCATTGTTGCAAAAGCACGTGTAGATGGTCACGTGTCGATCAGTTCCACGTTCCCAAAGTGCAGTAGGAACTTTATTAGATTTGTAAAGACCGAATCTATGACACGGCTGTTATATTTAGATGTGATTACATTTTGCAAGTAGAGTAGTTATAGTGTAGTCATACCAACTGTCAACTTAGAAATCCTTCAGCCTGAGGATTCAATCCTTCACAACTGGCACTAAAACTTCCTCATTTAGAGATTTTTAGGACACTTGAAGCTTTAACCTGAGGGGTCTGTCATCACCCAGAAAGCTGCCGGCTCTAATCCTGTCAATATTTCCTCCTCCGGATCAGGTTTCGACAGGAAGCTTGGATTTCTTTAGAATAACGAGCCGCAGATTGACAGGTTAAATTGGAGGACCATTTTTACACTCTTGCGTACCGTGCTGCCGTACCAAAGACATCGCCGCGGCTTTTAACACACACGGATGAATTAATCAAAGAAAAAAAAAAAAAAAAACCTGGTCATCCTTTCTCGTCCATCACTGGATCCCTCTGACTTTCTTTGCAGCATAAAGACTCAATACTTAGGAGTTCACCTATGAATTTGCCTTGTGTATTGTGTGCCTGTGTGTGATTGTGATTCAATGTGATGTTTCAGACTGTTTGCTGTCTGAGAAGGACCCAAGCTTGGTCTTGATCTCACTTCCTTCCTCTCCGCCGCTGCTCGTCTTCTTTACCACAGGAAGGAAGAGATAAAAGAGCCCCTTTGAAAACTCGGGGAGTCCTGTAATTACTTCACGCTCCCCGTCTCCTTGTGTTTCTCTCTGACCGTATTCTTGTCTCCTCACTTCTTATCTGTACTTCTTGGTGGTCATTCACTCCCTCGACTTCCACCTGTTCTGCTCTTCTTTCCGTCGGCATCCCGACCTTACTAACCCTATCAGGTTTTCACTTCATCTTTCTTCTTCGCATCCTCTTTCAACGTGTTATTTATGTTGAGCCAGTGACTTCCTGATGAGGGGAAAAAAAAGAGGAGGAGAGGAGAAGAGATTAGATGAGATGAGAGGATAAATACAGGTTGAGGAAATGATAAACAAGAAGAGTTATGCGATATAATGAAAACAACAAATGCACACAGCCACAGATCTGTATTCAGTATGATCAGAGATTTTAACATTCAATAAAGCAGGATTAACAATCATAATTGATGAAAAAACAACATATTAAGATGAAGGATTGAGAGTTTGACTAAAATTCCTTAATCGGACAATGGGAAAATGAGAGCGAATAAGATAAATAACAAAAGGAAGAGGGGAAACTCCTGTTTCCATGCTAGTGTTGTAAATTTAAAAAAAAAAAAAAAAAACCCTGACATGACTTTTTAGCACCCCTGTTAACCTCCCTCATTCTCACACATTTACAAACTGCTCCATAACAAGGAAAAAAGACCCGGTTTCCATGGTAACTGCTGCATCAGCTAACCTACTTTTGCATGAACCGAGTCCATTGGTTGATGACGAGATGTGTGCAACACATACGTGACTTTTCATGGAAGTAATATGTAACATAAAAGCACAGTCAATTGCAGCATTGTGGCTTATTTGAGCATGGGGAAGAACAGATGCTTAAGTCAGGCGAGGATAGCAATTGCGTAACTTCGATAATTGTTGCAGTGCCGTAATAATGATCGGGACTGTTCATTGTGTTTGTTTATTGCGACAGTAAAACTAAGTGGTGCATGCATGTGGCGTACAAACTTGCAAAAATAGTCCCGGCCTTCATATCTTGCCAGGCCTCCTTTAGCGCATTTGGCTCAAGACAATGCAATTAGCGTGGTACGTGAGCTTTATGTTACAACAAATGCTCGTATATGTGGGCATGTTTGTGCTGATTGTCTCAGTTTTTGTCATGATGTCAGTGTGGATTGATAGATTGAATGAAGTCTTTAAATGAAGCTCACACTTGTCTGTCAAGTCAATCTTTCTACGACTTGATTACAGCATTTGTACAGCACAATGCACGTGAATATACATCTCAGCATCCTTAACAGACCATTTCATTGCCTCGGTTTCACCCCTGCATCTCCAAAATAGCTTCCTGTCACCCTTAGCTTCTACTTAAACAGATTGAGGGGGATTTTCATCCAATAATCACTTTTGAGCACTTCTCACTCTACCTTTAAAGCTCAATTAATGACTGTGGAAATGTATATAAAGCAGATGAAACACACTGAGCACAAAACCTGGGCGACCATGATAAAGACCGGGAAGGATGAGGAATGGCTTGTTGCCAGCACTCGTGAGCGAGGCATTTAAAATCAGGGCTTGACAACATCAGTCTCCCATTCTACTCAGACGAACCGCTGTGGCATTGCAATATTGCACAGACTTGGTATGGGCTGCAAATGGAGCTTTAAGAAATGGCAGGTCCCTGTGGATATAATGTAGCAGATTTCTACGGATTTCTAGTACTTGACCTTCATTTGAGAACCAGACACTCTCGTTGCAGTTCAATCAGAATTTCATTTTAGTATGAATAAATGAAATAAATCTCGTTTGCACACCTCCCTTCTATATACTCATCGGCCACCACATTAGACACACCTGCAAATAATGCGTGTTGTGCAATAATGCTCCGTTTTGATGAACAGTGTCAAACAGGTAACAATGACCAGAAGACAGGAGATGGTGGTGAGGACGGCAGAGTTAAGGGTGCTAAGGATCCCTTTAGGATGATTTTCTTTGTAAAATAAACCGTCCTTCTTGTTCACTCTAGGGAGGTTCTGTGCTGCCGTCATTAATAATAATAGTGGGGATGACTGTACAGTAAATAAAAAAGTTGTTTAAATAGATTGGATGGTTTGGCCCATGATTGGATCGGTGATCGGTTATCGTGTTTTTTTTTGTTGTTTTTTTTTTTGCTGATGGGCTCCAAAATCCTGAAAAGCCAAGTTATAAGTCAAATCAAGGGTGTAAAAAGTTATGAATTGCTTTTTCTTCATCTTGTCTTTTATGTCACAAAAAAATGATATTTACGCATGGGTGTGTAGACTTTTTGTATCCATTGCATAACTCCCAACTCTTGTTTCGATGCTAGTATTCAGTCAAATAATACTGCTTGGAGTAGTTGCCAAAGTGTGGATGCAACTCAACTCAAAGGCGCAGTTTCCCGTGTAATAAAAAATTTGCCTTGACATTTTCTGCATGCACACACACTCACCCCTCACTTTTCGCGCAAGCGCTCTACCTTGAGCTTTTCATTGTGGGTGGCAATTTGTGCAAAGTCGCATACTGACACAGAGGCACGAGCACATGCACTCCTGATCCCTTTGGTGCTGAATGATTGCAAGAGTGGAGCGGATCTGGACAGGTGGACAGGCAACATAGCATTCACAGCTGATACACACACAATTACACATGACTGCCAATATTGTGTTAGCAGATGACAGCATTATTAACAAACTGTCCAAACTACAACAACAAAATGTAGGCAATAACCAGGAGTGCCAGGGATTTTGAACCTAATGAAATATTACTATTAAAAATACTTTATTGTTCCCTGTCAGTGATAGGCCTTAAGAATTGTCACCGATTGTATCCCCCTTACAGCACCTCTGTCTATATATATTCACTTTTTCTTTGATAGTTAATTAATCAATATTAGTTATTGAATGTTCTAATCGGTATTACACTAATACTAAACAATTTATTTAGCACTGTTTCCCATCGAATATGACAATCACACCTTTGGAAATAAACTAAACAAAATTTACTTTTCACCGCTAGATGGCAATAAAAGCCAATTTTTCCACGAGAACACGCGTGAGTTAGTTGCCCCTCTGCAGGTACAAAAGAGCCAGAAATTTGATGAAGGAACACAAATAAGTATAATAATAATAATAATGCTAACTAAAATCATACTGCATACTATTGAAATCCAATGCAGGAGATGCGTCAAGTTAAATGCTAAAAATAGAATGCAGTGCCGTTTTGCAGAACAGTGAAGTTAAACCCACCAAACAAAATTGAGCGTTGGTTTCCACTTTGTCAAAACTGTTTAAAACAACTCGTGGGCTACTGTTATTAGATTGTATTATAGCGCACTTTATGGTACAGACATGGACTATCTTTTCTGCAGACTTTATAGGGTCGTTAGTAACAACTTGTTACGTAAATTGCCGTTGCCTTTTTGCCCAGATTGGTGTGTGGAGAAAGAAACGGATCAGAAAGGGTGAGGTACTTTTTTTCCCCCAGTTTGAAAAGACACCTATCATTCTTTTTTCCCCTCGCATATCCAGTGATAGCTTATTGTTGTGATGAATTCACCAGTTCCGTGCTTAGTCATAGAGCTTGTGTTGATTGACAAGTTGTCTGGTCTCGGTGTTCTTCATCAATTCAACTGTGCGCACGCGCCACAATTGCGATTAAGTGATGATGACGAGGATGAGGGTGGCGATGAGAGCTTGACCTCAGCGCCTCCGGCACAGCCGTGGGAGACACGATCGCGCTAACTCGCGGAGAGAGGCGAGGGGGGGGGGGGGGGCGGACGGACACACGGCTAGGGAGGCACACAGACACACTGGAGACGACCCGGGGGAGGAAAGTGCACGACGACGCACGCGGGGCGTCCCTCGACTGCTTCCCGTCTGCTCGCCTCCCAGAATGTTCTGTACTCGCGGTCCGTTCCTCCGCCGCGAGAACCAGCAGTCGCCGCCGCCGCGTCTCCACGGAGCCTGAAGCCCAGATGATCACCCTCTCCGCCGACATGGACGAGTCTTCGTCGTTGCTGGATCTCTTGGAGTGCTCGGTGTGCCTGGAGCGCCTGGACACCACGGCCAGGGTGCTGCCGTGTCAGCACACCTTCTGCCGCCGGTGCCTGGAGAACATCGTCAGCTCCCGGAACGAGCTGCGTTGCCCGGAGTGTCGCATCCTGGTCGACTGCGGAGTGGACGACCTACCGGCGAACATCCTGCTCGTTCGCCTCCTGGACGGCATTAAACAGCGGCCTCAGCGAGGCGGCGCTGGAGCAGGCGGCAGGCAGCCCGTGGCCGGGGGCTCGCTGCAGGGCTGTGCAGCCGGGATATCGGCGTCTCCCCCGGGCAGCGCCGCCAGAGAGCTGCCCGTCGCTACCCGGAGCTCTCCTGTAAAGGTAGCTTATCTGCTCACTTTTTGTTTGCACTTTTCCAATTCATCGGATCTTGGTACTAGTTTGCATTCTGATAATGACAACAATGATGACAACAGTGCTTGCCGCCGCTGCTGCAGTGCATCACACTGGGTAACAGTGGATGCATTGTGCAGATTTTCTTTCAAGATAAGAATTTTGTCCTGATTACCTCTGACAATTTGAAGCTCTTAAGCGGGGATGACTTGCTTGCTTGTTTGCTTTTCTAGAGGCGTGCATGCTCACATATTGCATCGCAGATTGTGTGATGAAAGTGATGCATCAGAAACTTACCTGGTAACACGCATGCACCATGCTATGTTACATACAGGCAGCAGGAGACTGAAGTGTAATGCGCTCAAGTGAACAGTACAATCGCACTGCAGATGACTCATCTTCTGAATAACGTGTGTTGTCCATGAACTGTTTTGATGTGTCCCTGTGTCTTTGGTTTCACTTGGCATAGATGGACTTTTGAGTGTCAATCTATGCTTATGGTCCTTTCAAAAAAAGACTTTCATGAGCTCAATGGGTGAAGAAATCCAGTCTGCCGTGTATCTTAGACATTGTTTTGCAAGCATATATCACAGAACCGTTATAGTTTTTTCTTGTATGTCCAAGAAAGTGCAAGGTGTTCAATGTTGCATCTAAAAAAAAAAAGGAGAACGGAGCAGTTTGTGATGCATGAGCAGGTGTTTCCTGCAGGTCAAGAGTTATATTGGCAAGCGAGGTGATGCAGAGTTGATGTTTTTTTTCCTGTATTCTGAAGCAAGTTGATCCAGCAGTGTAGCCCGTAAAGTCAATGTTAAATCAAGGGTCGCGCCAAGACAATTGTATCGGCATTAGAGCAGACTAAGGAAGTGAACTCAAGAGAGCAGAAAATCACTGTCTTATTTTGAGCTATATGCCAAGGTTGAGTCTCCTGATAGCCATTTAATGCCTTTAGCGGTCCCCACAGATGATTCTGTCAGAGTTTAATTTCGCGCATGTGCTTATGAACGCATCTTTTCCGAGCCCCAGTTCATAAACACTACTCCTGCCGGTTGGCTTCTAATAAACTCAATAAATATTTGTCGCCGCTGGTCAGTTTAAGTGTCTTGTTTTCCATGCGCCTCAACTGTGCTAGACCTGTAACGTTATGCAAAAAGACAATATTTTTTCTTGTTGACGATAAACTTGGCCTCTTTGTCTTTCACCCACAATATGTAGTATTTATTTCAGGCTGCGTGGGATGTAGGAAAAAAAATTTCTAAAGCATGGTATTCAGTGTTGTTTATCTTCATTTATCCCTAAAGAAAGCCAGCAATGCCTCACTTTGGGAATTTAATCTTCTGTGTGTCACTGCGCCTCTTGTATATTTGCTTATGTAAAACGTGATGGGTGATGACAGCAATGAACAGGAGGTAGGGACACTGTAGAGGCATAAGTGTTGGGACACTTGGCAATTACACAGCTGTAGCAGCTTATCCCCTTTGGGAAGTCGATGAATTGTATGAGAATATTTCATCCAGAAGAACATTTGTCAGGTTAGAAGATAGATACTGGACCCGAGAGATTGATTGGCTCACAATCTATGCGCTTGTCCGTCCTAAAGATGTTTGTTGGGGTTGAGGTCAGGTCTCTGAAGTGTGAGATTTACTCCTTGCTTTGTGTGCCGGGGGAGGTCATAATGGAACCCCAAGCTGCTGCCACGAAGTAGGTTCTACAGTTTTCCCATTTATTCCAGGCCTATTGGCGTTAGGTAAAAATCTGTGATATTGATAGACCATATTGAAAAAAAAAAAATCAAATTGTTTTGCCCCATCCTACACATTTTGAACACACTTAAAAATATTAAAACACATTCTTATATTAGTATTCTTAGTATTCCTTTGTGGCTGTTCTCCAAATAAAAGGCAAAAGCGTGCTTACGTCAAGCTGTTTTGTCGCCCCCAGTTGAGGTTTAGTGTAAAACTGTCACAGAAACCAAAAGAGAATCAAACATTGTTTAATTAAACGCAAGGATATTTAAAGATACCTACAATTAGTCTACCAAAAGTCCGAAGATATAATGTGAAATTGCATGGACGGGCTAACAGAAATTAGCATAAATGGTGACACTAATTATAAACTTTTAAAATAACTCCTACACTGTAAAAAAAACACACATAATTTGTATTTTTGGGGGCTAAAACAGTAATTACGATGGAACAACTTTAAAATGTAAATTAATTACATTTATGGCAACAATCTTAATTAGCACAACAAGGCAAGCAGCTTGTTTGCTCCAAAACAATTTGCTAAGTTGCTTTTACGTACCTCTCTAAATCGGGGGACCATACAAGGGACATTTAGTTCGTTGTCATGAAATGCGGCAAAGGCAATTTTCACAACGCCAAAACTATACATATAAATATTCTGTCCAATTGCCCAATTTAAAATTTGATCAAAGTTTGTTGCATTTAAATTTTGAGTTCACCCAACATTTTTTAAATGGATTCTTTTTTTTTTTACAAGGATACTTTCACAATCATGGAGCAGCAACAAATAGAAACATTCTACACAACAATATTCACAGACGTAAAGTATGTTCTGCTGCCCGACATGTGGCGGTACAACGTGGCCCTCCACTAAAAAAAAAAACATTAAAAAAAAAGCACTGTCTTAAATGTTTTAATTGTAGCAGAGGTGCAAACAATGAACCACGGGTTTCAGTGTCATGAACTGCAAGTTTGTTGTTTGCTGTCAGCACTTAACCCAAAATTCCCAGGATGGACAGGGGCACTGAATAATTCGGCTAATAAAGACAGCCCCCTCCGCTCCGTGCACTCACACACCCTCTCTTTCCAATAAGACTTATCTGGCAAGCTGGCCATTGATTGATGCCGCGGAGTGATTCAGAGCGATGAAGTGTGCTCGCAGTGAGCAGCCCAGTCGTTTATGGCGATGAAATGCAATTCAAACCTTCTGTGGCATTTCCACTAACGCTTAACACCCCATTTCCGTTCATTCAATATTCCTAACCCTTCGGGATTGGTGCGTGTTGGTGAAATCAAGATATTTTGCTGACTTATGATGTGAGACACAACTCAAAAGTAAGTTTTCATTCGCGGCGAATCGCTACATTTAACGAATGGCTGAACTAATCAACGAATCAATCAGTCGCCCGCCACTAATACGCGCGTAGAAATGTACACACATTGCACAGGGTTGTGACCAGCCCGCGTTTGCTTTAGGCCATCACCACTCGACTGTGTGTGCGGATGCCACTGACTGAACACACGCACGCACACACACGCCATTACTATCCGCAATCCCCCGTAGCCACTTTGCCCAAGTCTCCTCCAGGCTCCCCAGAGAGCAATGCTCCATGATAAAAGTGAGAATTAATCTCCTCCAGTGTACGGGACTGGTGTGCGAGCGACCCCAGCACACACACGCACGCACGCAAAGAGACTAACGTCAGACATGACACTCACACACGCCATTATGGAGGGTGTGAAATGGGTCAAAAAGAACAGGACTTCAAGTGGTGAGGGGTGTAAAATAAGGTGTTGCCATGGAAGTGGGAGAGAAGGCAGAAGTGCTGAGTCTGCAGCAAGACCAGCGTTTTTAATGCTGTTTGGGCTTTGGCCAATGGTACTTTGTCAAAATTGATGAATTGCTTGCTCACTTGACACATGCTAGCGCGTCGCTGAAAGAAAAGCCTTTGCTGTATCTGCTACGCTTAAAAAGAAGAGATTAACTGATTTTTGACTGCACATCAAACCATATAACATACTGTATTTACTAAAATGCACAAGATGGGTCACTTTTTACTTTGTATTCTGTTTTTTTAGCAGAGCTCTGTCTGCATCAGTGTATTTGTGTGATTATGTAGTTACTTCTGCTTGATTTTCAGCATGATTTTTTTTTTTTTGCTGCTGTCCCAACCTGTCAAAGGAAATGGAGAGTATTAACATTTAATGGCCCTTAAATACAACCTCTTGATTTTGTAGCATATTGGTGTTGCTGACCTAGCACTACAAAAGCAGAGACAGCAGTGTGAGTAGTTATATTGACCATGCATCAGTGTAATGCTAACTGAAGAACAAGACTGGAGGTCCTGTTTAAACAAAAAAAATTAAGGAATAAGCGCTTTTTTTTTCCGCATAGCACAATAGCCTTTAGCCTTTTGGTGCAGATCTGAATAAAGCCTTCACAATTTGTTTTCACTTTAGTTAACAGTCAGACTTCAGGGGAAAACTGAATACAACTTATGCCTTTTTACCAGTTATCAGTTTGTAAATGTGTTGATAATATCAACTTGATATCCCAACTTGTAAGCATTCTTCCTATTCCTGTCGTTGCTGGGGTTTTGTGCCTTTTGAATTTTGATGTTTCACTTTAGAAATTGTTTACTCATGTTTATTATTATTATTATTTTTTTCCCCATTGATTGTTAGAGAAATTGGATAACAATTGATTTTGCATTATTAAACACAATAACATGTACATGTGAGGTGCTGGTATAATTTTTGTCAGCTTCTGCTGTTGTGACTTTGACTTTGAGTGTTTATAGCTTTAACAAGCGGGGTCTGGCCCGGTAAGTGACATGGGCGTCAGTGAATGGTGACCACCATTTATTTGCAAACAAATAAAGACTTTAGATTAGCACACGCCTCTTTCAGCCTAACACAATAATTTTACTGACAACCATTTCCTATGATTGGTACAAAGAATAGTGCAAACATCCATAGTAGTGGCTTTCAAATGATTGGATATCAAAACCTACCAACAAGTCTGAAAACTGATCACAATTTCCCCCCCTGGCTACTTGTGTTTCTTCTCGAAATTTGTGCTCCCATAGGTTCATGTATGTATTAAGACTCCTCTTAAGTTACTGCTGAACACTGTAGATAGTTATTAAATGTACCTGCATAATTCATTAGAACGCCTGGCCATGGTGTTGTTTGTCACCACAACAACCTTCCATTTACAGTGAGAACCGCTAACGCTGCGTGCTGGGAAAAAGTCCATACTAATAAGTTGTCTACAATCTCATCAAATTGATGCGCCATATTGGCCTGTATTTACCTGGGGGAAACTTGAGTGACGTTTGAGGTTACCATAGTAATAATGAAAAGTACCTGCTTTTATCTTCAGGGCAAGTCAAAACTAGACCTTTTCATTACCACTTGTGTGCTCGTAGGTCATTGTGTGCAAGGCTTAGTTTGAAGCTTCAACAAAAGGAAGTGGCCTGTTATCAGTCTGAATAATGAGCCAATGAACCATTGTGCTTTCTTTGTGCTTGTGAGGCCCCTAATGTTAAACTCTAAGTGGCCCCTCAAATAAAAAGGAGGTATCAAAATTGTACAAAAAGATGCCCCGCATTTTAAGAACAACTTATCTATTTTGTGCTTGTAGTGATTGCCTTTGACGCGAGGAAACAGATAAACTACTAAAAGTATGCTACTCAGTAGTTTCAGGTCAATCTATCTTGGTCTATCTAGCGCTTATCAAGGACTGTTGTGTTGTTTATTTGTTTATCACACAACTTCATTTTGGAGCCTGAAGTGGAAATATCTATGGAATTGTTTTGGAAAAAGCGATAGTGTTATATTGTAAAAAGCCTGTAAAATAAGTGGACATGTGTATTAAGTTTCCATTCTCTGCATGTGGGAGTCTGTCACAGTCAAAACTGTAATGGTGGATCAGGGGTGGGCGATATATGTAAAAAAAAAAGAAATTGCGATATTTTTTCAAAAAACTCGATAACGATAATTTGACGATATTCTACAAAAAATATTTTAAATCTGCACTTGCTTCACAGACCAATTGTCGATAGACAGCGTTTGTGAGCAACATCTCTTTTAAATTTCTAAATGCATCTTCTGCAAAACATAATGATATTCTACGACAATATTTAACAGTAAAGAACAAAAAAATCATGTATAGACTTGCATAGATTTTTGGGAATATTTATGTCATTAAAATGTCTCTGCTGTTATTCCATAATGATGTGACATTTTGAGCTGAAGTAAGTACTGGTGTACCACTGCCAACCACTAGAGAAATCAGAATGAGAAAAAGGTGTTAACTACAGCAATGACAATGAGAAAAAAATGTAATTGATATGTGACGTGTGACGAAGTGTCACCCAGCGAGAGAGAAAAAAAAAGACTTCGTCATGACAACACCCATTTCTCATACATTGGCCAACGTATTCAGAAGAAAATTGAATAACAAAACTGCAATTTACCGAAAAGTGCATTTTCCCACTATTTCATCGCTGTGACATGTATACTTGTGACTTTATTCATGTTTGGGTGTATTCTGGCGTCACACTAATAAACCGTCGTAGTTTGTGTAGTTTGTCTGGGGAATACAGGCTAGTTATGAATGATGCGGACTAAAAGCGTGTAAACTGAAGGTTAACCGATCATCCAGGATGTCACGTTGGCCTTGCTCGCTTAAATACTGAGTGTGTGTGTGTGCGTGAGTGGGTGCGTGCGTTTACATTTGTTGGTTAAACTCGGCGACTGTTTTCTGGGTGTGTGTGTTTAACCTTTTGTTTAGCATGCTTGTGCGGTCGCCAGGTTTTCCTCGTAATCCATATGGCTCGTGGTGCAACTCCTGCTACTCTGAGTCTTTGCCTGAGTGAGTGGCTCAGGCACACTTTTCGCCCCTCCCCTGGCAGAGAGGGCGACGGGAGAGTGAGAGAGCGGCCGGAACCTAAAGCAATACAGAGCCAAACAAGAAGCGGAGCGCAGTGTGGATTTTTTTTTACAACAACAAAAAAGGACAGTGCCAAGTGTGATTTGTGTAATAAAGTGTTCCGCTACTGTGGTAACACCACAAATTTGCACAAACATATGAAAAAAGCTCACCCTACAGAGAGTAATGAGCTGCAAGAAGTTGAGGGAGGAGGAGGGGGGTAGGGAGAGATCCCCAAACCAGAACACCCCCGCGGACAACGTACTCTGGCAGAGGCTTTTTAGCCCAAAAAAATCAACAATAGTTGTTGTAGTAGAAGTATTTAATTTTTTTATAGTGTTAAAGATCTTTACGTTGTATTGTTTACTCTATTTTCACTTTCTGACTTAATTCTCAAAATGTTATTATTATAACTTTTTAAAATTTATTTATTATTTATTTATTTATTTTTTTTGCAAATCCAAAATTTTAGGGAAAAAAAATCCCTGAAAAAAAGAAAATGAAAAATATGAAAAAAATTTGAAAAAGAAAAAAAAAATCCACAAATATGCAAATCCGTGGGTGCTGAACTGCGAATATGCAATGGTTGACTGTCGTTTTTAGTTGCAATATCACCAATCACCACTAGGTGGCAGGCATTACACCCTTTGTTGTTGGGTTAGAATAGTGGATTTTTTATACATGCGCCAAAGAATTTATGCTAAAAAATTAAATATATTCCGAGCATGTTTGCACGTGTGCATGTATGCAATCATTTGATTGTGCATATTTACAATAGCATTTTTGTCATACATATGGTTAGGAAGTGAGTGGTCTTATGCGGCCCCTAAAAGCACTGATGAAAAATGATGATCCCCTCCAACATTTAAATTGCCCATCCCTGGTGTAGAGTATGTATTCACGCACTAAATATAAACACAAAAGTGCTGTTATGGTAATATCATAGATTTTCCCTTTGTGCCAAACTGAATCAAATCTCCAACATCCACAGCACCAGCTAATATGACCCTCATGTGACCTTTCTGTCCATAATACATTTCTATTTTTACCCGGGCACATTTCAGCCTAATTCAAGTAAGTCTCATCTCATGGGCCTCCATTCTTGCCACTTTCCTCCGTCCCACCCAGCACTCTTCTGTCCAAACAGATGCGAAAGCAGGACAGGTAATGGATTGATGGATTTTGGCAAGGTGGTGGTCAAGGGCAGTGCAGAGCTTGATATGTATAACGATGCGGAATGTGTGTTGGTTTGTTTGTTTGTGTGAGCATGTGCATGTGTGCGTGCACACATTAACGGGTGCAAAAGCCCAAACAAGCTTTGGAGCTTGACTGTGATTCCCACGGGTATATGGGCGGAATCTCATCAATTCCATCCCCCAGTCAAACTAGTTCACACATACACACGTAGACGTTAGGTTAAAGGTCAACCCCCTCACTTTGGGGCAATTGTTGTAATGGAAATGAGGGTGAGATGTCAGCGGTCACCGGTCAGGCCCCCGCATTTCACCAGTGGCATTTCAAACACTATCAATGATTATACAGTTAACCAGTCAATGGATTGCGTTTAAACACAACCTGTCCAACGTTGACTTTTTTCAACGTCATTGCTCTTGAAAAATCTGCAATGAATGAGTTGACCGGCAAACATGTCTGGCACGTTGCTTTCCGTGGATTTAAAAGCAGCCGTGAATCGACATCATGCTTTTATTGGAATCAATGAACCGACACGTCGTGCTTGTTACACTTCCTCTGCCAGCGGACAATTGTTGGAGCTCAACAGTGTGATTTAAATGGTAATTAGAAGTCGGGAAAGATGTCTTAACGTCTATTGACAGGTCTGTAAAGGTGTATATTATACAAGTTGCAAAGGGTGCCGATTGGTCTGAAAATGATTTCATCATGTTTAGTAGCTGCTTCATCAGTGTAAAATCCATCCATCCATTATCGATACCGCTTCTCCTCACATGGGTCGCGGGGCGTGCCGGCATGCATGTTTTTGGAATGTGGGAGGAAACCGGAGTACCCGGAGAAAACCCACGCAGGCACGGGGAGAACATGCAAACTCCACACAGGGAGACCTTGGCCGGGATCGAACTCGCGACCGCTCAACTGTGAGGCGGACGTGCTAACCACTCGACCACCGTGCCGCCCCCAGTGTAAAATCATTTCACTCAATTCCTCAAATAGCAGGTGGGGGCGAGGAGGCCATTTATGAGCGCCTTTCCTGATGAACAAAACCTCAATTATGTAATGGTAATAATCTTAAACTCAGGGAACCACTGTATTTTGTGAGTTGTCGTGAGCGTATGACGAGGCATAGTTGTTTTCCTTTGTTCTTTTTACTGCTTGGCGTATTGCAATGTCAACTGTGCACGTGCTGATGGATGACTTCCAGTCACGACGGGCAGCAAAAAGTGGAGCTGTTCTCCTGGGGGAAACCATTTGTGGCAAGACTGGATCCTCCCCTCAAGTAAGCACAGGTGTGTGCTGCGCCTGCACATTAATATGTGGCAGCTCCTTCCTGTTGTGTTGCCAAAAGGCCTCTCCGCCTTCCCCTCATCCTCCTCGGCTTTCGCTCTAATGGGGAGATGTTGAAATGTGCCCACCGACCACTTTAAACCAGGCAGGAAACAGAAACTTGGCGGGAGTAGTGACGAAAGAAGAAGAAAGAAGCGAGTGCGCGCGCGCGCGCAGGCACGCACGCACACACATTTGAAGAGAAGTGGGATACATGGCAATGAATACAGGTCTCTCTCTTCATCGACCTGCTGTTCACTCTCACGGCTCTCCAATTCAATCCGTCACCACCAATGTGCTTTTGGTCTTCGTGAAATCATTCTTCTCTGTATCACACCCGTCCCGTCGCCCCCCCCCCCCCCCCCCACCCAGCCCCATTTCGCCTGTGGGACCGATTGAACTTTCCATGGTTGTTCAGTTTCTTTTCAGAAAACATTTTTTCCTTCACAATTCACGACAAGTTTCGGGCTAAAGCGAGTCGATTTAGGCGCCGTCTGAATGTGACAATCGCGACATGAAATTGGACTGAATAAAAGATTAACTAAGAACAATACATCAAATAGTTCTCATTTACGCCGCAAGCTGTGCTTGTGAAAACAGTTTAATATTTTGGGGGTCAGCTTAAGAACATCCCGGGTTATTTTGGGACACTGTGATCCGCAGCGTTCATGGCTGTTGCGATCATCTTTCCGCTCTGACGTCTGCGCCAAAAATTCCACTGCTGGATCTGTATGAGTCACAGGTAGCGTGTATGTGTTAGCTCTCCCGGTAAATGCTCCTTAAGTATGTTGGTGGCATGTGCTTGTAGTTTGTGGGTGTGTGTAAAAACATATTCGGCGTGGATATATTTATTTATGTGACGTGAATTAGTCACCGTGTGTGGTATGCAGCTGCTCTTGATCATGTGACAGAAGAAAAGTGAAGATGCGGGAAAGTCCGAACAAAGTCTAATGCTGGGAGTTTATGTGTGTGCATGTGTTGCGACAAATTTGTACATTTACATATATTTGCATTTTTTTATTTGCACTGGAAATGATGGGAACATAGGTGACGTTTCTCCTGAGAGGATTTCGGGTTTTTTTTTTTGCACATTTATCTGTTTATCCATGTGATTAAGTATTTCTTTAACAGGCGGAGACAGAAGACGTATTACCAAAGACTTGTTGCCATGGCAACATAGACAGATCAGTCTGGCACTCAAATTCACATCCCTGTTGTGTGAATTTGTTGAAAGTGAAGTAGACGGAGTCCTTTTTTTGTCGTTGTAGTCTTGTGCCAAGGGTTTATTGGCTATTAGTGGGGTTTTAGTCATGTAAGATGGGATATTTAGATGTATCAGAAAACAGTATGAACAGCCTTAAACTTTTTAAATAATCTATCTATCTATCTATCTATCTATCTATCTATCTATCTATCTATCTATCTATCTATCTATCTATCTATCTATCTATCTATCTATCTATCTATCTATATATCTATATATATATTTATATATTCGGGCGCTGGGATGATCCACTTTCGTCCCGAACCGATAGGGATCCTGATACTTTGGGGACGATCCGAAACGTATCGCGATACTTAAATAGTATGAAAATATATATCACAAAAAACTGAGGTATGTGTTTCCAAAATTTTAACTTAAGTGGCTGATACACAGGAGTGCAATACATAAAACATACCTCAACTTTCAGGACCTTAAATGTTGCAAAAGTATGTCATAGAACGCGCAAAACATAACATAATATAAAGTATTGAAAGTATTGCGATGCTTCATCAACCGATCGATACTTGTATCGGCATAAAAAGTTCGCGATATGATATGTCAGAGTACTTTTCTCAACGTAAATGTGTCCAAAAAAAAAAAAGAAAAGAAGCTGAGTAGTTACAGTGCGGAAAATGAAAAATTGCGTTGGAAGATATTTTGTGTTGGACCAGTTGACATTTAACTAAATGTAACAACTTTTGACTTACAATGCAATGTAAATAATGAATGTTTGTCTCTTCTAGTTTAGGCGTATAGTCGTGGTATGATATGCGAAAAGCATTTCAATGACTTTGCTGGAATTGTACTGTCGTGACATACAGGCACATGCTATTGTCAGACGCTCTTAATACATACTACCGCAGTTGGCAAATGCTGCACCTGAATACAAATCTGACTTCAATACAAGCCATTTGAGAATATTTCAGGGTCAAATCTGATGCTACGTTTAAAAATGCCACCGCGGATTCAACTTTGTGCACAATTTCCTGCAAGATATGTTGTGAAAGAGGATAACAGTGCATCAGCCTGTCAGTCAGAAAAAGTCTTTTGTACGCACTCGGCACAGCAGCAGCCCTTCAGGAAATCACACAGTAATATTGGTTCAACTGATAGTTGTCGAAAAAGTATCAAAGCTCTTCGACCTGCAGTCACACCACGGCTTGTTCCTCCGGCATGAAAGTCTCAATTCTAGCGTGTATTTGAGACCCAAATCATGGAGAACTCATGCGGTGTTTGAACAAAAGGAACAGATAAGAGCTGCAGCTCTGTTGGTTAGTAGCTTGTGTGGGTATGGGGCTTCTTCTTTTGTCCTGGCTGACACACATTTTATAGGTGTGTGTGTGTGTGTGTATGTGTGTGGCAGACAGAGTTGTGACAGTTATTATGTTGTAAAACCCAATGGGAATCAATCACTGACACTTTTCCTCACCATTCCCGATCTGTTTCTCTTTGATTCCGTTTTTTGTTGTTTTTTTTGCCTCCATCAAGCAACAAGTCAGATGATTGGTTATACAAGGGTATATCTAGTTTGCTGTGCCTCCCGTGAAAGAAGCTTCCCTGCACTTAAACGGATCAAAACCTGCACAAGAACAACAAAGACCTGACAGCCGCTCGAGCAGTTTGCGAATACAGAGAGGAGGACGAAATCTCTTTGTGTGGAAAACGTTGTCGCACAATTTGCTACTCAGCATGAAAACAGGAGACCCGCGCTAATGTAAATCATACCCATTGTAACGTTCTGTAAATATTAACAACGGTAAACAATCTTTCAGAAATGTCTTTCTGCTCTTAAAGCAGAGATAGCGTACACATCATTTTCTTTTTTTTTTTATATTTAATTATCAGTCTCTTAACCAATAAAATGCACCAGAATATACACGTGTTGGTGTCGTAAGGCCACGCAGGACGTTCCGGAAGTCTTAATGACGGTCGCCCGTAACGGCAGTGATATAGACTGAAATGAGTAATGGCAATGATATTGACGAGCAGAACCAGTTGAACGTGATATATAGTTAAGATATGTTTGTAGACAATGACAATATCGACGTCTTTGTAAGGGTGGTAAATACCACTCGATTTTTTTACATTATAAATAGTACTTCTCTTGCACTGACACTTTATTTTTGCATCTTTGATTGAAACAGTGAAGATTACTAAACTCGGGCCCGTGTGCAAGCCGCGTGTCTAAGGTCTCAAATTCTTTTGGAATTATGTTTCTGTCGACTACAGGGTCCGAGATATTGAATTTCTGGGAAAACTTCAGGATTTCAAGGGAAATTCCAAAGACGACCTTAGGTTTTGTGGACCTGTTGAGCCATGCGCTTTAGGCTTTAATGGGTTAAACTGTGGATTAACTAGCAACTGTTCACAATTCAATGTAGCCAAGTACCGTATTTTTACGTCGCTCTGGATTATAAACCATCCAGATTATAAATCGAACCAGTCAAAAAACGCATCATGAAGAATAAGAAAAAACATATTTGGTCGCTCTGGAGAGTAACTCGAATTTTTGGGGACATTAATTTTACGAAAACTGAGACCAAGAACGGTCCAGCATGGACTCGCCCCCAAAAGCCCTGTTCACTAATCGCGGGTGCATTCATAAATATAGTCGGATCATTGTTCAAATGTGCCGTTCGGTTATTCAGAGTACCCAAAAAAAAAAGAAGGGCCAGAGCCAAGTGCGTCAGGCCGTACAAGGAAAGGAAACAGTCCAAGCACGAGCTTTAGCTAAATTATGTATATGAAAAAAAGCGTGACTTATATTCCCAAATATACAGTAAATCCTTTCATGTGAATCAATTAAGTGCCATGCCATGTATCTTTTGAAAGTAGTAATCACTGTAAGTTCCATTTGGTACAAGTATGTTCCAACCAGAAACCTTTTCTGATTATGTTTATTTTGTTACTGCTACTTAATTAGGTAAAAGCTGTATTATGTTATACATTTTCAGTACATATAAATGACACATCTCAAGATTTTGCTACACCTATAATCACGCACGAGTTAATAGTAATAAATGGCATTCGATCCAATAATCGCTGGTGCTCCTTCGAGAACCAGACCAAAACTGTTATATTCAAACCTGGTTGACAGTGATATTAAGTTACCCTTGGTTACGTTTTGGGATTGCTGCATCCCACTCAGCGTGTCTCGAATCTGTGCAGAGAGCAATAAAATCTCTAGACCATAAAGGTGGTCTGTGTGCACCCAATGTTACAATGCTTGACACAGTCAGTGGGTCCTCCAACAGTTTAAGAACCCGAAACACACACAGCTAACAACGCAGAGGGTTGCTTGGGAACAAAACGAGACTTTTCTGAAGAGGCCTTTGATGCACTCTGATCTAAATCCTATTGAACATCTGCAATGTCAAAAGGAGTTTTTTGAAGAAGGTACTGAGACAGTTTATGCACAAGGAGTGAGCCACATTACCAGTCAACAGGTGCACAACTCCTGTTGAGAGGTACAAGAATCATTTCATTGCAGTGATTAAACTCATTTTGTTCTTTAAAGAGAAAGTCAACCAAAACATTTTTTCTCACATTTTGTAGGCCCACTAGTGTAAACAGGGCATTCTGATTAATATTGTGTTTGTGGGATATGAGAAATCCTCCCGCCATCTCCGGGGGCGGCCATTTTGTCACTTCTGTCGACTGAAAATGTCATCACAACTACCCAGGGTTCAGGTAACGACCAATCATAGCTCAGCTTCAGAAAACAAGTGAGCCATGATTAGTCGTTATCTGAGTCTCGAGCGACTGTGATCTCATTTTCAGTCGACAGAAGTGACAAAATGGCCGCCCCCGGAGATGGGCTAAAAACGGGTGCATTTTGTTGCTTAACTCATATCCCGCAAACGCAAATTAATCAGAATGCTTTGTTTCAACTAGTGGGCCTGCCGGGAACATATTCTTAAGAAAAATATGTTTGGGTTGATTTCCCCTCTTTAATTAATGATGTTGCTTGAGTTTCAAAAATGTTTAATTTCTTAAGTTATGTCAGTAACCAACAATTTAGCCTACATGTGCAATGCTGTAATATGCTGCCAGTGTCAACGTTCTCCATATTCATCCAACAGATACCAGTGTTGACAGTCCTCAAACTGAAAAGGAGTGTCGTCGGAATACTAAAGGATCCTTCGCCACCACTGTGCATCACTGTCATATGTCACTTCTCCTTTCTTTCCCTTCTCCCTCATCACTCCCATCTTTTTGTCTGAGTGCTGCTTGTGCCTTCTGAGAGCGACTTCGAGCAAATGGTTGCGGTCGTTTTGCTACTCAACTCACTATTCATTCCCTTCATGGGTCCTCAGGCAGATGGCTGAAGTCCCAACTCATCTCATGCTTCCTCTACCCGGTCCTGCCAGCTCGATTAAAGCACCACAGGTCATCAAGCCGTTGATCTGGCACGAGCTACGTTTTGCATTAGAAAACCTGTTAGTATGCCCAAACTGTCTTTTTGTAGAAGGTGCAAACAACTTTTGGGTGAGTGTAGTATCTTTTTTGTTCGATATGTGCCTTTAAGAGGCGAGTCAACATGCGAGTGCCTGAGCCTGAGCTGCGTTCGGAGTCAATGTGCTCATTGTATTTGTATTTTACTGTTCTCCCAACATTCAACAAACAGCTGAAAAGTGCATCATCAACTGTGGCTGTCCTTTCTCATATGCAAGGGCAATGTAGATTTCTGTGAAACAGCAGGGAGTTCCAGACAAGTAGATGCATTTCACCAAAAAAAAAAAAAAAAAACTACAGCCAGCTTGGCCGCAATAGGTGAACCACAATATCAAATCAACAATATCAATTTCTCACAACAAGAAAATGAGAAACACAGAAGTCTTTATATTGTGAGATGAACCTAAATCAGATTGAAGGGAAATGCCCGCTTTAGTTTGAAAATGCTTATCATGTCCAGTCATTACTCTTGTAACCTTTTTTCTAGGGATGTAACTGTAACGATTCACTCAAGTCCCGATTCGATTCGATTTTCGATTTTCAGTTCCCGATTTTCGATTCGATACGATTTTTTTTTTTTGAATTGCTACCATGCTTGTCTCTGTGCACTGGTGTGGTTCTGCAGCCATCCACAAACGCAATACGCAATGATGTTTGGCACAAAAGCATCATTTGATCTACACATTCAAAATGTCCTATGCATCGGAAATGAAAAAACGTTTCAAGACAAAATTTTCTAGATTAATTCAATCATCTCGACTTTCGATTAATCGATGAATTGCTTCGATTAATCGAGGAGAATCGATTTTCGATCGATTTTCAATCGATTTTCGATTATTCGTTACGTCCCTACTTTGTTCAGTAATGGAATAATGTCAGCATTTCAGAATGCGAAAAAGTAAAAACCTTTTTATGCTTGCCAAACATTTTCTGTATATTTGTGAAAACGATATTTAACAGATTCACTACTAGGCCTATCTAAAAATTTGAGATGGTACATTTGTCTTCCACTGCCTCTGTCATCCAGTGATTTGAACTCGTGATACATTCATTCATAAATTACACCAAATTACTCCGATGCTACCACCAGTGACGGCTCGTACAGTGTCACAGATTGTCACACTTCTGTGGAGCACAGAAATCATTCCCACTTGAAACGTTTTAATCCTGTTTTAATTGTACGACGGAAAAAGGGCAACATCAACTTCCTGAGGTCTTTTTTTTAATGTCGTACATTTGTTTTTGTTTTTTTAACACTTCATAATGAGCTATAGTCTATCCACTGTGTCCCAGTTCCGACCCTCATGCCAGTCCCAGAACAGTTTGTTTCATGTAATCAAGGCTAACACATGACTGTGGGCTTAAACTAAGTGCTGTGTATGTGGCCCAACATAGTTTTATTCCAGTCTTCAAAAATGCTGGCTATAGTTGTGATGGCAGCATTAATCAAGTGGGTGGAAATGTTCAGGAGAGCCACAGGGGATACAGACGCTGTCGTAAAACTGGGACAGTGTCAGACCCCGCGGCCATGGTTTTCCCTTTTTCCTCTCCGAAAATACTTTTTTTTTTTTTTTCATACATTAACCCCATTTCTGTCCTTATCAACTCTGCTTTTTTTTACCGCAGCCTCCCCGGTTCCCCTCAAACCGCTGTGCCGCTTGTTATCTTCGCTCTGTTCGAATCCATTGTGTGTGTTTGTGAAAGACAAGAAAGGAACCTGTCCTATCAAAGTGATTTACAAATTACTGTGATCAGAAACCATGTCAGGGCTATAGAGGAAACACACAATGGCACAAGCTGCTGTGAAACCCGTTTTGAAAGCTTCCGGGCTCACACTTAGACTGCAGAAGACACCTAAATACAAGTGGGGAGTTCAAATATAGTTGATTAAATGTGTCTGTCAACACAGATTAACGACATGATGTCATTTAAATGTGGTTTAAGATTAAAATGTCTACAAAGGTGTCTTGGAAACACTTTTACAATTCGCTCTGTTTTTGTTTTTAAGATTGGATTTATCAAGCTTTGGAAGCTGGATGAATGTTGGAAGAACTGTTAATGAGCAGAAAATAGGATGGAGTATTACTTTTCATTACCCAATATAAGAATTTTAAACTATGGGAAGCAACACAAATTATATTTATATCCTTTTCTTCCCTCTGTTATTTTAAAACTTTTTTTTTTTTTTTCTGTTTGTAGCTTCATGCCATCTCCATTATTGTGATTGACGACATTATTTAGGGTCGGCACGGGCAACTGGCAAGCCCCACGTGTTCCCGACCGTCACTCAATGCAACTTGGTGGATGCCACGTGAATTAAGTCCAACTTGTAATGATCCCCGACAGCTGGAGAGGGAAACAGCTGGAAATTGCTGTATGTTTACGACACTAGCAAGGTCACAAATAAGTTGTTCATTACTAGTAAAGCAGTTGAAGTTCATTCAAACAAATTGGTGATGCTGTGAAATGAAGCCTTCTTGAATGAGAGGCCAGACAAACAGAGTAGTCCAGTTGCGATCGATTCAGTGCCCAGAGAAAGTAATGGCCTGGATGAATGAGAATATCTACGAGCATGAATCTTTAAAGCACTCCGATTTTAAAGTGGAATAAATGTAGCAAATGTCTTCCCCCATCAAAAAAAAATCCAGACCATGTACATTGAATTGCCCCAATTCATGAGTTTTTCAAAGTGCAAGCCCTCACATTTTTTTTTTTTTTTTTTTTTAAAAGCATTGCGAGTCAGAATTTGTGGTGTGAAGGCGCTTCGGATACGGGTAAAAAGTGGGCAAGGAGAGCCACCATTGCCAATGAACTTTCAGCCATTTGACAAACAGCCAAACAGAGGAATACAAAATGAGAACACTCTCAAGGAGCTGCAGTTGGCCAAAACTCACGACCGCACGCTACCACGCAGACTAACAGGTCAAGTTTGACTTAAGCCGCTATCACTCACGAGTCCCCGCCCCTTAAAAGCATGCATACAACTTTACATTTGTTGTGACTTGCGATGTGTCCTAACTTACAATAATTATACTTCATAAAACTAATTAATTTACATTCTCTTATGTTTTTTTTTTTAACTTAATACAGTCCTGTAATTTCCTGTGATTAATGCACAATTTTTTGCCCCAAAAAAATCCAAAAGCCAGGGGGAGTATTGTACAAGGGTCCAGTGAAACAATAAACATTTTACACGTTGTATGGAGGTTGGAAAAACAAAAGGCTTACTTTCATTCCAAAATGATACTTAATGTTACAAATCTATATATGACATCAAATACATATGATAAAATAAGTAGTTGTTGTGTCGCGTTGTTACATTCAGCTAAATAAAAGCTTAATTGCCTCATAACTCCTCCTTATTCACCTCACTGATGTTCTTCTCAGCACTGAGCTAATGACAAAAAGTAAGTACATGATCTGTGCTCATATCCTGAAGTTATAATAGGCCGTATAGTGGCGGATCAGTTAGCCACATTAGCCCGCTAGCATTGACAACAGCTGTTTGTATCACTTATTAGGCGTACAAAATGGCACGGGTAAGCTATTTGCGTATTGTAGTCACCCACTTAATCATTGGTGTGGAAAAGCCGGAAAAAACATTGTTTTTAAGATGGATTTAAAGCACACTTAATTGGTACAGTATGTTTTGAATCTTTATTCATTCATATTATTCACTCTGAAAACAAAGGATACCAGCAAATCAGGGGACCGTATCATACACAAGTACAGAGAGAAAATGTTTCTTGAAGCTGATTTTGAGAGGGCCGTATTATATTAGGGGGTGTCTTATACTCAGGATATTATGGTAGTAAAAACGATTTGCTTTTTTGCGGAGCTGGAACGTATTAACGGCATTTCAAGTCATTGAACAAATTAAACCAATAAGTCAAGGAACCACTTGTTGAGAAATCTGACCACCCTAGATGCCCTTTAATTGTGACATAGTTGTCAACTTATTATTCATGTATGATTACAGCTGTTTAACTAAATTGATTTAGTGTATATAACACGTCACCCTTAGACATTTGCAACTAGTCAACACGTCGTACTCCGATATATATTTGCGCGAACATTTTTTTTTTCCCAAGCTACTTTTTAAGACTTAGCAAAAATGTCACAATACCATGGTAACACAGGGTAGCTAGAATAGATGTTTTTTTTAATCATATTTCCCCACCATCAGCCCACTCTTCAGCCCTAGTGTCAATGTGTGATTATGTCTCCCTTTGTCACCCCGCAATTCTACGTAACACTTTTTACACGTGATTTACGCCTTGACTAAAATCTGCGTCATTGGGTTTCACACTGCTTGTCTTGTAACACTACATGCTAGCCACATAGCCTCACTGCACGAAGAAAACTGTAAGGCAAGAACAACCTCGTACCAAGTTGCCATTCACTTAAAATAAAAGATGGCGACATGCTAAATAGACGAACTTTCTTTGCTGGTGTCTTGAAGAATTGGTGGTTCTGTCACAGCTTTCATCATTTTCTCTTGGGAATTGCTTCTGGGAACAGCAACGGTATGTTTGTCGTCCTCCTGAGAGAAAGAGCTGTATCCGTGTGAAAATAAGAGCAATAAGAGAGCAAGGAAACTTTCAGGATGATATTCGGGTAAGAACTGACCCGGAATGCAATCTTTTGCTGGATTTACTATCATCGCAATGACTAAAATATTTGATGTCTCTATTAATCCAAAATAACAGAACATAGGGATGAATTGATTTGCGATTTGCAATAAATCATGCTAAAATGCTTGTTGTGCTACAAAACATAACAAAAGGTCACCTAGGTGATGTCAAAGAAGGCTGTTGCATGTGCGAAAATTCCTTTTTTGCGACTGCTGTTTAACAATTCAAAAAGTACAAAAAGTACATAAGATACTTCTACGTCTTGAAAATAGAACAGATTGCAATGCTTTCGGCGCATGTTTGTTTCGAAAGTGAAATGATAGCCCTGTGAGATTCGAAGCAACGAGATAATTATCTTAACATGCTAAATGGGATTTTCCGTATTAAATTTAAATTGCTGCCAAATGGTAGTCAGATTCGAATAAAACGTGTGGGACTGGCGCTTTCGCAAGAGCTATCAGCACTTGTGGTCACAGACTGTGGCCAAGAAGTCTCACACAAACATGCTCAAATGCACAGAATAACCACTCCGCTGGTGACAGTACGTAAACATTTCAACGTTAAATGGGATTCCATGTCAAACCGTTGCACAATCTGGATAACATCCAGCTAGGGGGGAAAACTGAGAAATTGAGTTGAAGAATTTTATAGTCATTTAAGAAAAGCCACCTCATTAGAATATCGTCTACTTTAAACAGCAAACAATAGAATTTCCCGAATGGCTCCCTCCGTTCCACCGCTGACTTCATTGTCTTCTTTTCTTCTTTGCCCTCTCTTTCTTCTCTTTTCTTTTCCCTGGTTCTGAGTGACACGGCGGAGCTCCGACATATCCGCTGAATTCAGCTGTTGCAGCTCTACACACAGACACTTTGTCGCACACTTTGTTAGACGTTAAAACAACGTCAGCAGGAAGGCTTTTCCCGCCCGGCTTTTTCTTTTATGTATTCTATATGATCACGGCCGCATTAAAGTAAAAGTCCACCGGCGTCAGCCGGTCAGTCGCGCTTTTGTTCTCGTCTTCATTTGCCACCAGAAAATTACCTTTCTGCCGCTGTGGTTCCCTGTGATGTCCCTGTCCTAGATAAGTCACCTCTGTCCCATGGTGCTTGCAGATAAACACACTTGAATGAGGCAGTATAAACAGAGAACTGTAAACTGCCTGTCATTGTTTTTGCGTCGCCAACTGTCAGGATCGGATATTTATTCTCACAGGTTGCTCTCCTCCCTGAGAAATATTGCTTTGTTCTCTGATCTTTGTGTTCTTGTCAGGGGCTCTATAATCCATGTAGGTAGTAGATTAGAATCAGGAATTGAATCCTAGCATAATACAATAACAACATGGTCTGCTATCCCTTGCCTGCACTAATTGAACGCTGTATTTGTGAGTAAACACGACAAGCACACCGTAAATGAGTAGTGAGAGTGATGAAAAATATCAAGTACCACGCTCAAAATGTCTCAAGGCAGATTCCAAGCAGGACGATAACACTTCGTTTTAGATACCACAGTATCCACAAATCCTGAACAAATGGAGTGCTGTTGAAACTATACAAGATTAATGTGGTCGCTCGTTGCAGGGATCTTGGCTAGATTTTGCCAAGACATAAAGAGAAGTCAACCCAAAATTATTTTTTTTCCAGAATATGTTCTATGGAGGCAGGCCCACTAGTTGAAACGCGGCATTCTGATTAATATTGAGTTTGTGGAATATGATTTAAGCAGCAAAATCCACCCGCTTTTTAGCCATCTCAGGGGGCGGCCATTTTGTCACTTCTGTCGACTGAAAATGACATCACAGATGCTCAGGGCTCAGATAACGACCAATCATGGCTGAGCTTCAGAAAACCGGTGAGCTGTGATTGGTTGTTGCCTCAGCCCTGAGCAACTGTGATGTCATTTTCAGTCGACAGAAGTGACAAAATGGCCGCCCCCAGAGATGGCTAAAAACGGGTGGATTAACTCTTATTCCACAAACGCAATATTTATCCGAATGCCGTGTTTCAACTATTGGGCCTGCATAAAACATATTTTTGAAAAAAATATGGTTGGGTTGACTTCTCTTCTTTAAGCAAGGAATATTTTGCTATTTGGTGCTGAACCTTTGCTCGCAGATTAACAAATAAGAAATCAATTTAGGCTTTACACTCTTTCGCAATGGACCACGTACGGCTATTTATTGCACTTAATATCTCATTTTCATAGGGCCAAATAGGAACACGTGTGTTCCCAAGTCGTAAAAGTCAATTATCAGGGGTACAAAAGCTCCAATTATATCCATCCCAAAAGCAGTGTTCCCATTACTGCTGCATTTTTAAACAATATCTGCTTTTGCTTGTCCTCCCCCTGAATGGTCCTTCCCCAAAGTGGAGCAATTCTGCTGACTGTCATTCCTCTTCTCAGACGGACTACATTCCTAGCCTCAAGCTGCGCATAGTCTCCGGAAGCACCGCGCAATACATGCAAACAGACAATTGCTTGTGTCCGACCGAGAGATATGCGGCACACGCACACGCCGAGCTGATTGAGCAGTCTGTAACAACAGATGGCTCTGAACCCTTGCAGATGTTTGCGTTGTTGCTGTCAATCGTGAAGAAAGATCGCTTGTTTGTCATAATTGAATCTTATGACTGGTGTGCAGTTCACGATGCAGAACGCCACACACACAAACCCGCGCACGCGATGCGTTTGAATGCTTCGTCACACACCAACAGACATTGGTTCATTATTCACTTGTGGTCCATAAATGGACATCTGGGGTAGACTGACGTCCCACCGGTAGTGTAAACGTTGCGCGCGTGTGCGCGCGTGCTTTTGTGTGTGTAAGACCTCTGTCATCTCAGTGAGGTATTTGGCAACTTGATGAAGCAGAGTCAAAAATAATACATTAGAATAATCATGTCATGTGATGGATTCATTCTGTATATAACGGTGCATTGCCATACGAGTTTAATTAATGCTCCCCCGTTGAAATGAATGGAAATCCTCTCTGGCGGCTGCGAGCAGTGTAGGACAACGCACGCGACTGCTTGGGAGGCAACCCCGCGGACATGAAGGTCGACGCAGGCTGGACGCAGAGTATGGAGCTAATGTTGTTATGCTAACGCCTTTTGTTTTAACGACCTGAAGCTAGTTGTTGCTATCAGCCGTCCCATTATCCTACCTTTAGCCGGGGAGGGAAGAGGGGGGCGTAAAGCTCCAATTTGCCTGCTGCTGCTGCAAGCCGCCTCACTCCTGAGAGTTGACACGAGTTTTGCGTCGCTAAATGTCAGAAATATTACCAATCGGGGTTCGTGTGCGCATTCATGCTCTTGTCTGCTTTAGTTTATGTAAGTGGAGGAGTAATCGCCACAGTATTTTTGATTTTGTGGAGGTGATCATGATGAGATCACGTTTGATGTCAATAAAACCAAACTATTGTGCAGAACACTTTTATACTTTCACAGGTTGAAATGGACAAGAGTAGTAATGTGCATTTGCATTTCGGTGGCGATCGGCCGCCGTTTTAGACAACAGAACTGTCAAAGCGAGCAATATTACCACGCTAGCCTTCCTCCCGTGACGTAGACCGCTCAGACCGAAAACATAACATATATTGTAAATCTAATGACAAAAAAGACCTTAAATCACCACAGAGCCTTTTGGGGCGGGGGGGGGGGGGTGCACTTTAGCATTGATTATTACCTATGATATAAGTGCTAAGATCATTCCAGTGTCTCTTTAATACAAGACAGGAGTTTCTAACATTCAGACAGATATTCTCTCGTGCCATTACGTTAAAAAAATTACAATCAGTAAATTGAACTTTCATTTCCACCATAGTCATCAAGGAAATTCAGTAAAACGTCCATCCAAGTGATGTTACTGGATTAAATTGCGGTTTAGCTGGAAATGCAGACATATGTTCTCATTTATAAAAATGGATTATCCCAGTGGGCTCACTTTAATGTGCTCTGATTCAGTCTAGTATTCCACAGAATGTTCGATTTAAACCGCATTGTGCTGGTTAGGTCCATATAATCCAAGTTTTAATAATCCAGTTTTCAACCTGCATGATCCATGCGGATGATTTAGTTCACTATACTTTAATATCAGTGCAGTGTAATCTGGTTTAGACTGGTTTAGTTCCCATAGAGGAGAAGTGAATGTGTCCCAGCAGGAGACTGAATGTGTCTCTCTCTGCCCGAATGAGGTTATGATTGACCTGCACTGTGGGCAGATGGGGTGTGTGTGTGTGCGTGCGTGCGTGCGTGCGTGCGTGCGTGTGTGTGTGTGTGTGTCATGCAGAACCAGCTTCCCCGCTTTTATGGCTCTGGCAAGTCAACCCCACTGCCCCCAGCACATATATACTACTGTGGTCACATGTCTGGACACAGTCTGCCTCATATAATTGGTACACATAAAGAATATGAATGTAAAGCATCTTAAATACTATGTGTGTGCGTGAGTGTGTCCGAGACAGAAACAGGAAATATGGCCTCGTTGATTGAGCGAACCTCAGACTGACTGACGGAACCTCAATTATGGCTGCAGCCACCTCCCTGCGTTGTATTTTTGGCAGCGTGCGTGTTTTCGTGTGTGCCGAACTTGAACTTGTCATAGATTGCGTTTCAGTGTTTGTTCAGGAAGGTTGCGGTTGTTACTGAGACCCAAAAAAAAAAGTGTGAGAAAGAGGTTGATGTTTTTTTTCTTTAAATCCTGAATTGTTTCATCCGGTTGAGTCACTGGCTTGTTTTCGGGAGTCCATCGGAACGCCACACAAGACCCTGGCGAGGAAGTGCTCTCTTTCCAGTCAAATTGATTCTGTGGAGGTTAATTTGTGGTGGGAAACTGAGCCAACCACATGGTCGCCCAGCTACAAGGCATCCGCTGCATGTACATTTAATGGTTCCGAGGCCCGCTTTGCATTCTGGGGTAAACACAGTGGGTCATTTGCTCGCTGCAAATCCAGCTCATGAATAAAAGAAGGTCTGATGTTGCCACTGTCTCCTCGCAGATCAAATTTTACCACCATGCAGAAGTAACAACTCACCTGTCTTGACTGGTATGGCCTTAAATAACTCTAGCTTGTTTTAACCCTATGGAGACGTAAACTACACTGTTATTGGTCATCCAGTGTCTGTAGGGTGTGCATCATTGTGTCCGTAGGATTTTGTCATTACGGCTGTTTGAACTTCCTGGCTGGCTCTGTACCAAGCAACAATATAGATAATAGATATAGACCGATTATCGGCCGGGCCGATTATCGGCACCGATTTTTGGCTTTTTGAAGAATATCGACATCGGCCTTTTTTAAAACTCTGCTGGCCGATAATAATTTTCAATCTGTGGAAATCAAAACAAAAATATGTGAAGGTTTAACATTTCTGTCATTTTGAAACTTCAATTTACTTTAGAAAACTACATGGAGCTATTGTTTAAATTTTCATGTATCCCTTTTAAGACATGCTGATAATCCTGGGTGCTCCCTGAACTTTTTGTTAGAATTTTATAACAGAGATGTATACTGTCAAAAATTTATTGTAATAATGAAAAAAATGAAAAGAAAAAGGTAAGAGTACACTTTTCTTTAGATTTTGATGCCAATATTTTCCTTTTCACTGAAAATGAATATCGGCTCCAAATATCGGTTATCGGCCACCTTGACTACTAGTAATCGGTATCTATCTCTAATAGCTTAGTGTATTTATATATCTCAAATGTGGTAAGCTATGAGTGCCGGTGATATTGTTACCCATCACAGTGGTGTGCAATGCTTGTACAACAAGCTAAAATGTGGGTTCTGTTAGTTTTTAACACTCTGTTTCTTTGTTGGAAGTGTTACCTCTTGGCAGCCTTATTATGATTGACACATTGCTACCATGGCAACCTGCTGGCTGCTTCTCCCTCAAAGCCAACCTCTTCCACTCCAACCTCTCGTTCAAGACTTTTTCCTCCCGCTCCTTGACACAAGCCACTGATGGTATTTAACATGCATTTCGTTGGTTTGCCCTGTGAAAAGTGTGATGACTCCTCCGGCGATGCGAGCGAGAGCAAAAGTGGAAGATAGAACCAAAGACCTAAACAAGGCTTCTCTCACCGTGGCCTCACAGCTGCCGTCAGCTGTCCTGCAGTGATGATATCAATAAGCAGCTGCGGCCCAGTGATGACATTGATAACTCCCGACTTCCCACCCCACTCAGCACAAACAGACATCCACCGATACCAGGACTTGTTCTGTCACTTTGCATCCATCTAACAATTCCACTGAAACTGAAATCGGAAGGATTTTTCTTCATGGATTAGTTCATTTTTCCTTTTGTATAATATAACTGACTGAAGAAGTAAATGCGTTGCTTGTGTATCAAGGGTTGCTGCAAAATGGTGTTTACTGTGAGCTGACAACATGAAGCCATTTAAACAATGATCTCTCACAGTTGGCCTTCCCCTTGCCAATGTTTTTAAGTAGTAGCAGATAAATGGAATTGGGTCAGGGTGGCCCCGACATGTACAAACAGCCAAGCATTTATTCAGTGGGACATATCGCACTTCTACAGTTCTTGAAACCATTACTGGCAACCTTGAAGTTTTTGTATTATGTACACAATTGAAATGTAGGAATTTGCATCGTCAGAATGTTGTAAATGTGATTTAATAGAGTGCCCAACTTTGGAGTTTTTTCTTCTTCTTTGCCTTGTGAGCCAAAATGTGCGATTCGAGCTCTGTATGGTGGCACTAAACGCAACTTAACTCACTTCACAATGAGCAGCAGTTTGTCAAATTGCCTGCTATTTTGCTCTTCAAAATTATATATTCTCCGCTTTAACGCGGTTCTAGACAGACTTCAGTGACAGGCGTATTCCATCACCCAAGCACTTACTTCCATTAGATGTCAATCTTAACTTACAAACAATACTTATAAGAAATGTACCTTATCCGCCGCCATGTAGGACATGATTACTAACTTAGGAGCGACTCCGCAGCGTTAATAGCCGGCCGAAGCTTGTTGCTAGCTAGCTGGTGTGACATAAGTACTGCTTGCCGCGCGTAGGTGACGTAAGCGCATCACGGTGCGATAACGTGCGTGTGTCCAGCCCAGCAGAGCTTTGAGGGAAAGTCTCTACGATTCAACAATCGGAAAAACTTAAAAATGTGTGATTCTAAGTTTTGTTATTCACTGTGTTTTAATGAGGCGTAAAGTGTGAATTTTACGTGATGCAAAATTGCTTATTTTTAGCCTTTATATATATATACATATATATATATATATATATATATATATATATATATATATATATATATATATATATATATATATATATATATATATAATTTTTTTCCGCTTTTTTAAGTATATATTTAAAACAAAAGTGCAGCAATTCTTGTGTGTTGCACATTTTATTTTATGTAATATTTTGATTTGCAGTTTTAATATAATGCATTCCTACAAATAAAAAATTACAACCAACAATAAAACATGTCATAAATAAAACAAAACCGCAACATTTAAAGAAAAAGAAGAAAGGAAGCCTGCTGTGCTCCAAAACTCTTTTGTCAATTTTCAACTGGCATCAGTTTGAAGTACGAGTATGTTATGGTTTTAAGGACTCCTGTGGAATTTGCCGTCGCTACAGATGAAATCCATATCCCATCCATATGCCTTCCTCTCCCATAATCGTGCTATAAACACGTCTTTACGTTCCCTTGCGTACCTGTACACTGCTATTTGCAAGATTAATTACAATGAACTTATAGGATGCTGTACAATACTTAATAATGTAATTTGGATGTACCGGAACTGAGAATTGTGGGAATTTTTTTTTTTTATGGACAACCTTTATGTTAAAGATCCATACGAGTAATTGGCAGTGATATTGCCTTTGAAAATGTTCAATTCATCTGAAGTCTATTGAGGCTTTCTCGTCAAAAAGTAAATGCTGCTTTAATTTGGCCCCTTAAAAAGTAAAGAAGTTCATTTGAAAAGGCAAGCTGGCAATAAAACCCAGAGTACAGTTTACACTATGTCTTTGCGGCTAATGAAATGAGACAATCACAATCTCAAAGTGATAGTCTTTTAATTTGGTTTAATGCTTTCACTGGCAAATTAGGAATGCTTTACTTCACTCAGCAGGGGAAAAAAAAAGTTTAAATGTAAAAAAAAACAACAAAAAAAAACAAGAGGAGTTGAACAACTAAGTCAAAGCTGTTACGTTTATACTTCAGCCATGTTATTGTTTGCATAGTTGCAAGTTGCTGAATTCACCAAACAAACTGATCTGTACCATGCTACTTGTTGACATTTGCGGTAGTACCTGAAGTCTGTTAATCAGTCAACAGGGAATTGCTAGTTCTGTGCCACAACAACAAGTGAACGGAGCACATACCTTTTGCCTTCATTTTCAGGTGCTCAAAGGTAACCTATAACCATCTTTTTAAATCGTTGCAAGAAAGTAATTCGCAGTGTAACGCCTTCACTTTTGTCTTCAGAGGTTGAAAAACGTGTTCTGCTGCCTTGAAATCAGACAACTGACCTGTCCTTTGAAGAGCATTGCGTTCGTCCATTCATAAATTCTCACTGTCTAAATACTTTTGGACACAACTGACATCACATCCGCCCACAGTGAAATTTCAAGCAAGAGACTCATAATCCCCAAATGAATTCTCTCTTATCAAGTTCTCTGATTAGTTGTGATTCATCGCAAGCGTATTGAAAGGATTCTTTATAGCTCTTCAGCCTTCAGTTCTGGAGAGTGGCGCCCATATTAGCAGAAGAATGCGAAAGAGGCCTTCATGCAATCAGACTAACAGAGAGAGGGCGAGCAAATGAGAACCCCCCCCCCCCGCCCCCCCCCAAGTCTCCCTCGGCGAGGTGTTAGCTGACCCGCCGTGGCCCCGTACATCTGTCCTGATTTCCGTCCTGTCTCCTGAGGAAGAGCGCTTCGTCCACCAATCACTCGGTTCCTCCGTCCAGCAAAGACAGTCAAGTGTTCCCTTTGATGGGGCAGAAGTGAAGTCAGTTGATTGTTTTTATTTCTTCTCTCCCTCTGTGCTCCAACCGGTCGACAATTTCCCACTATCCCTCTCATCGTGCGCACTTCCCCCACCCGCTGTGCAGCACATCGCCATGCGTGTGTGTCGAAAGCAAGGATCAGTTCTGAATAAGATGTTTGCCAAAATAAAGGTTTAATCTCCTTTAAAGAGAATTATAGCCTATGCGCGCACACACGTGCATACGCACGGTTAATCTGCTCCGCATCACCACCAAATCCAACTATTTTGGGAGAAACAAATCCACTATTCATTGGTGGAATTTCAACATCAATGGGCAAAATACCGTAAACACCCCCCTCCTGCCGTATAATTCACAAAAGAAAAGTAAAGTAGATGTGACTCTTGGCTCGGATTGTTGTCGATTTAGTTGATTTCCCGTTTGGCCCGCCTGTATTTCCCGTCCGTAAATCCAAAGTGTTTGTCAGACGCGAGGTGGTCTTACGTGTCTGCATTTATAGACGAGATTACATTGGGAGCACGTTGCCTCCTCGTCCTTATTTCCACCCCGTTACAAAGCGTAAAGGAGATCAAGCGAACCGAGTACAGACTGTTTACAAACAACCCGCCGTTGTCAAAGATGCGCACATAAAGCAGCGCGTAACACGAAATAAAGCAATGTATAGCAGGCGGGAATGTAAATAAGAAAAGCCAACCATTGTAAGGCCTTTCTGTCATATTTCACTGCTGCACAGTAATACTACAACCCATCCGCTGTTCTTGAAAACTCAAATAAAGTAAATATTTGATGACGGACATATATAATTCAAATCCCTATGTGATGAATAATGCACCGTCTGGTGGGATTTGATGAATATTTGCTTTGTTACTGATAGTTCCCTCTCCCATCTCCAGACACTGACACCTTCCTTGTGTACGCAGAGTTGACGAAAAGATAACCAGACTGAACCGTGAGTTTGAACACGTGGTGATAGCTTTACCTAAGACTTGCCGGTGTTGTAATTTGCACACTAATTATAATCTATTCCTATTAGGCCGTGTTGTATGAACATTTGAATCCCATCTTTGTTATTTGCTCTTCACCCCGAACCAGCTGTATCGTTTTGAGGACACTCTTGAATGACTAATTGCCAAGGCAAATTTGCTCTTCCCCTTTGCATGCTACCGTCATGTTAAAAACACATTCCTCCCAGCGCGGAGTAAAATATTAACGCCACTTAGCCGCAGCCCGGTATTTGCTGCAGGTGACGTGCAGATTAAGAGCCTTCAGGCTTGACTTGTTTGCCACACTGCTTCTGTCTCCTTCCACTCCACTCTACAACCTTTCCCAATTAATGAACATGATTTACAAATGGAATTCAAAGGCAACGGCAGACAAAACGTGGCGGGGAAAAAAAAAAAAAAAACACCGTCAAGGAGTAAGCGCGGTCACGAGCTTTTCAGACGAGTGAGTGAGCTGAACAGCTGCGGATATGCAAGCGCACTGAGCCTCGCGCGTGTTTTGTACGACATGCTAATGGTCGGGGTGGGGGCGGGCGTTCGGGGAGGGGGGGTTACGGGCCGGTCAAGATGAGTCAGGAGAATTACGTGAGGTTGCGCAATTATGGATTCATGTAAATGTACTTTCAAGGCCGTGTGTTTGTGAAGTGAGGTGTTTCGATTACGAGCAAGTGTATCCCTTCTGGATCAAACTGTGGGTGTGCATTACTGCAAATGGTATATCTGTTAATACTGTGTGTGTGTGTGTGTGTGTGTGTGTGTGTGTCTACATACACAGCAAAGTCTTGGCCCACCCACCTAATGTGCCACCTGATCCTGCCCACCCCTGGCCCCATAAGTCATTACATGCTGCTATCCAATCCCTGCCTGTCTCCTGCCTCTTCTCTGGGGTATCACACGTTGGCCACAGAAATGCGTGTATGTGTGCCTGTGTAGATGACTATGACCGTCTGTTTAAATGCCATTGTTGAAATATTGCTAGCAACAAGGATTAGCACGGTATTGATGGATTACATTGAGTCACAATGAGGGCATATAAAGGGTGTCCCCAAAAAATCGGCATCATTTCGCAGGCTAACAATTTTGACAAATCTTGTTGAAATAACCTAAAATGTTTTCAAAATCTGCAGAAACAGATCAAGAGTTTATGTTTCATGTTCTATTTGAATTCCGTCTTTCTGCTCGCATTGATGAACTCAGGCAGAGAATCACTTCCGTGCTGCATAATGTTACCGGAGACATGCTGCGGCGCGTTTGGCAAAAGCTTAACTACCAACTTGACGTGTGCCGAGTCACAGGCGGTGCACATAGAAATGGGTCCCTGAATAAATTTATGGGGCCCTATTTTTGTTCCCAGCGCCAGTCTAGTGCAAAGCACAGTCCAACTGCCATGAGTGGAGTTTTCTTTCATTTGGTGTACTGCTAGACTTTGCAAAGATAGAATTGTGCATAACGGGGCATTTGCGCTTTTGTGCGGCGTTTTGGGATTGAAGTAGTCTTATTACCGGCCAATCCTCGTGGCATCCCTTCATTCATTCACATCAAAATCAGGGCGGTCCGGGTGCAGTAGACCCAAGTACGCCGTTCTCGACATAACAGAACAGAAATAGACTCGCTGAGCTCCGTGCATGACATTGGCAGGTAAACTGCAAGATCTCCCTTTGCGGATTATGCAGTCGGTTGTGCGTGTGACGTGGGCAATCGGAAACTGCCCTGCCAGCCCCAATCGTGCGACTGTGTGACACGATTCCTGTGTTCTTCTCATTTCAATTGCTATGCGTCTAGTGCTAATGTAGTTCGGTTTTATCAAGCACAGTCGGTGTGCATACATGAAAGAGAACAATGTTAGGGAGGGGTCTCGATAGATACTTCATTTCTGTATTTGTGTTCTGAAACACAAGCAAACAACTGAGTTTGGCAAGTTTTTTTATTAATGGATATTAAAAAAACAACAAAGTAGTAAATTAATTCATTTGGTGGTGTAGTGCGTCAGACGGCTCATTAGGATCATTGGTTTTATTCCACTTAAGTGTCGGCATTGTCATAAATGCCGACCTTTGCATGCAAATTTTTAAGTACGCTTGTCACAGTCTATTTTGCGCTGATGCACAAATGAGCTCCAAAATGCTTGATGTGCTCGTCCCCATTGTTTTGTGTCTACTCGTTACTTCTGTTTCTTTTTGATCGGGATAGCTTGGCAATCAAATTTCAGTTCAGCATTTGCAGTATTTCTTTCCTGAGGGACGCAAATTGCGTAGATAAACTACCGTGTTCCCAACCGCTACATCTGTCATCCCCTATTTTACTATTCATTGCCATTTCCTCCAGAGCTCTCGCCTGCCAAGAGAAATGCCGAAGACGCACAATCACGCCGGCACTATAGACTTGAGAACAAAAAGCTGTTCTGAAGGGCTAGCGACAGTGAAACGCGCACAGGTACCAAGAGAGAACTTTTCCCGCTAACCCTTATTCAGGAAGGAACCTGACAAAATCCTTTTAAAAAACAGTGACAATGATTATTTGCTCTTAGTCATCTTGATTGCTGACCTGTTTACACAACACTACAGATCTGTTCAGGTTCCGACTGATGACTTACACTCAGCCAGCATGTGATAGTTCCTTGCTGAGTGATTGCAGAGTGTGAATGGTCATCTTTCTCTCTGTGCCAAGCAATTGACTGTCGACCGTTGACCCAGAACAGTATAAGTGGCATCGAAACGGACCGTTGGACGCGTTCGAATGTTACGCTCAATAAGTTTTGGTTTTGGCAGACTATGGAAGCGGTACTATTTTGAACTGGAAAATAGACCACTCCAAATCAGGGTCAGAAGAGTGGAGTGCAAAACCGGTCAAGGAACGTTGAGATGTTCTTGCCACTGCTGCTCTTTTTTCCCAGTTTCCGTAAATGTCTTTCAGTCAGCCTTCCTCTTATCCTTCAGGATCAAATAAGAATCCTTTCAATGAAGCCACACCTGAGATATCTACATCACTGGGCTGACTAACAAACGTCTCCATCGGCGCATCAACACTCATCAAATGTCAGGCCCCCACCCTGTTTTAAAGGCCAATCAAAGGGTTGTTTTGTGATAAATGATTTATAAGCCCCCGCAAAGGTCAGGATCTTTTTTTGTAGATATCTTTGCAGATCAAACATGGTGGGTGGGCGGGTGTGAGTTGACTTGTGTAAACGACATACAGTATGTGCTGTAACGGCATGCGGGGTCTCAACTCGCCTTTTCAGTACATGAAAATAGAGTACAAAGCTCTATAGGTATGTGTGCATGGCTGTGTAAGATGTGTGGGCGCTCTCAAATCACTCATGTGTACCGACGGGAAGTAAGTCCATCATTAAATCTACACGAGGTGATACCGTTATTCGCTCACTCAAAGTCAGACACATTTGCTTAGCGAAACCGCATGTCATTAGCATTTGGAGGTGGAAGGAGATGGAACATTTTGCAGCAACTAGGCGTTGAAGCAACTATTTGACCAATGGACCAGTCTACTTTACTAGTCGACCAATCGCTTACCGCGTGTTTTTAGCATCTCATCTTCCAGTTGGACAAATTACAGAGAATTGTACTCCGAGAGTACAAAAAAAAAAAAAAAAAAAAGCTGTTTGTGCAAAGTGAAAGTAGAGAATTGCTTCATTTTTTTCGAGGCTGGCTACAATGTCCTGTCTTACAAGACGCTACGCCGTCCAACACGGGATGAGACCATCCGGCTCATTGAAGAGAAGAGTGAGTTTTTATTCAGTTGTTTTTTACTTGTTTGCATGCTGACCTGTCAACATAAAAGCTCTCCGGGACCGCTGTACTAAGATGAAAAAATCTCAATGACGTCACTGACTTCATCAGCTTTCATCACGTTAGTGTCGACTGCAAAAAATCGTTAGTGGTTTGACCCCGAGCGGCAATAGTGAACGCACAGCTTGATAAAATAATCAAACAGAAAAGTACCTAATAGCATTGGTTCTATATTGTATCAATAAATTAGATATCGTTTTTCAAGCACTGTTTAAGAGGTATGACTAGGTTTGTGTATTAGTTCGCAGTATTAAACTGAAAAATGAGTCCAATTTTCATGAACGATTGTGCATGGGTGGTCGATGTGCAAGGCGGGAATTCATTAAATTTTGGTACCTAAATCTAAAAAGATATAGATAGGGAAATGTAAATAGTGAAATAGTGACTTATATGAAGTTATATTCATTCGATTGATACTCAATATGGTACAGTGGCATATTTATGAAAGCTAGCAAGTCGGTCGTTTTATTTAATTTGAGTGACGTTTGCCTCAGCCAGCAATCAACCGTTTTCAAGCTAAGTCCAACTAAAATGTTGCACTGCCTTAAAATACGTCTGGTGATATCCTTTACATCGTTCTCAGCAGAATAATTATCACCAGATAAAATGTTCCCGTCGGCTGCATTAATTATCTGATTTTCTTAGCTGTTCGTCGGCTGTAAATTAATTAGCAAGTGCAAAGAGAGCGCACTGTGCATTCTTTCAATTATTCCTACATCCTATACATGGCAGGTTCATCCGTATAGGAAGAACACAGAAGACAACTATATTATACATAGTGGTTCTGTTTTTTGTTTTTTTTTCAATTAATATTACATGTAATTAATATGATATATCTGATTTGCTGTGTACATTAACATGAACCTTCAGAACCTTTTTTTTTTAAGCTGTGTCTTTAATTTTTTTGTACCTTTTCCGAATTCCTTCCAAACAGTCATTTTGGGCCTGGATCTTAACTGCACATGTGAGGAAAACGCCCCAAGCATACGTAGCATTTATCAAATCGACGCGCTCGGCTGGAATTGCATTGTACTGTATGTGTGTTATTCTTGCAAATGTCCCAGGCATTCCTCTCCGTGTATGTTGCATATGCATTGGAGATGAAGACAACTTTGAGTATTACTAATGTCACATAATTTGCGCCTCATCAGTCTTGAGGATAATGCTCTGCCTCTGAAGAGCAAAGCGTAAAAAGGGATTTACGAGTGCCATAAGGAAGATTGGGGGAGGGAAATAACAGCTATCTTCGTCGAATAAAGGCTGACTAGATGCCAGTTACGACTGCCAAACTAAAAAGGGTAAGACACATCTACCAGCGTGATCGTTTTTAGTAAATGTAACCCTCGGCATGCTTTTGACGAGGCACTATTTTGAGTGAAGCCTTGAAACGCGTGTGAGACTGTAAAGAAAAAACTAGCAAATGCATGTTTTTAATAAATGTTTTGATTGATTCATTACAAAAGTGTCTCTTTCTCAAGTCGGTATGGTTAAAAAAAACTGATGCCTATTGAGCTACAAAATAACTGTGCCAACAAAACAGATGACAAAGTAGGCAACAGTGAATGACTTTGCTGTGATAATCAGTCACTATCTCAGGAAATTACTGGGGTCTCCACAACTCTGGACTCTTCTGGGAAGACTTTCTAAAAACGTTTTGCCTGCCTGAGTGCCGAGAATCTGTTGTTCATTCATCCAGGAAAAAACAAAAAAAAGACATTTCCACAAAGTTGGGAGCATAGAATGTTGAGCTAAACTGAAGTGTTAAGAATCCGGGTGAATCTAGGGCCACAGTCCAACCTCTTTTGTTGAATAAAATGTTTGTATTTCCCTGGGAAGTAAGCTTGAAGTAAGTAAGATCGCATGATGAATAATGAATGCATTTTCAGCTATTCTCTATTCTCACACATCATGCTTACTATGTTGCGCTTGATGTAAAACTCCCAGGACGACAGTTAAATTTCAGCAAATATTTACTGGCAAGCTGCTAGAGTGAATTTATCCTCCCATGTGTGACCTTTTAGTCTTTATACTGTAACCAAAGCAACCCCTGAGCATTTCGCTACATCCAGTCAGTTTCAGCTTCATTACTTTTTGATTGATTATTAGTATTCATGGAGATGTTTGGTGTCTTTGTTTGTATCTCCATTTGTATTCAGCAGATCGCAAGGTTGACCAAGTAAATAAGGACGGTTACTCCCTGCAGGCACATCTGCATGTAGAACCAGTATAATCCCCGCCTTAAAGGAGAAATTAACCCCAACATAATTTTTTCAAGAATATATTCCCAACAGGCCCTCCGTTCCCAACACGGTATTCTGATTAACATTGCGTTTGTGGAATATGAGTTAAGCAGCAAAATCCACTCGTTTTTAGCCATCTTTGGGGGCGGCCATTTTGTCATTTCTTTCGACTGAAAATGACATCACAGTTGCTCAGGGCTCAAGTAACGACCAATCGCGGCTCAGCTTCAGAAAACAAGACAAAATGGCCGCCCCCAAAGATGGCTAAAAACGAGTGGATTAACTCTTATTCCACAAACGCAATATTTATCAGAATGCCTTGTTTATACTAGTTGGCTTGCATAGAACATATTCTTAAAAAAATATATGTTTGGGTTGACTTCCGCTTTAATGTTGAGTCATAGTATTGTTTCTAAACTGTTTATTATTCAGCGCCGAGCTCGCTCGTTTGTTAGTAAAATGAATTGAAGTGCCAATGACAAATAGAGAGCAGAGACAAAATAGGAAATGCCTGGAGCAGAGGGTTGTGACTGCCGATGTGAGAGGGAAAGACGCCAGGTGGAGGATGCATGCAGTGAGAAGGTGTTGGAAACGAGGTGCAAAGTGGAAACGGTAGCTTTCGGTGTCATCACACCATGTTGCCGGCTGATTGGACATTGCCAGCAGCTCCCATCCAATCGCCTCAATGCGCCACGTATGTGTGTGCACTATATGAAGGCTGACATCATCCTAGAAGAATCTCATTTGCAGTAAATAGTCAATAGCGAGCCCTGGGGGGAAGTCTCCAGCGATTCCTCCTGACGTCAGTGCTCCTACATGTGCGTTTGTGTTTTTGATTCACATGTAAGACGAGAGCGAGATAAATGATGTGTGCTAGCCGTTCCGCTTGTGTCCACGCTGCAGTGTCGGACTGTATCGTAACATCTTTCATTAGCGTCAATGGTTCAGGGCCATGTTCAGCTCCCACGGGGCCTCTGGGGTAATGATTTGTTGATGCCACCCGGGTGACCTCTCATTGAAATGGGGGCACTCGGGATGACTGGTTGATTCATTGTCAAAAAATGAGTTGGCCAATGATAGTATAGCGGTTCACATAACTGGCATTCATTCAGCGGGCAATTCCTGGCTAATGCCCAATTTAAAAGGCATAGGAAGTGTAGTATAGAAGTAAAATGAATTAAATAAACATCCGAACCTGGTTGATTTAATTGAACACGACATTGTAGGTTTAAATAATACGGTTGTTGACAATGTTCAACAACACTGTTACAAAAATGTTTTAATGAAGTAAATAAGTGGGAGAAATCAAGCAAGAAATTTGATGCATATACTTCAAATTCCACACTTTTGTTTCATGATCCAAGATGGCAGCATCAAAATCCAACAGCTCAAAAATCATTTTTTCCCTTTTTAAATGAAAACGCTTGTTGATGGCACATGTGAAACAGCCCAAAAACAGTTTGGTCAATTCAAAAATAAGACCACAAGAGTCCAGCGTAAGGGTTTGATTGTAGCATTTCCTACGCGACACCAATTTGTATGATTTTATTGCACATTATGTGAAATTCTCTGACTCAAAGTTTATTTGGCGTGTCATATCTGCACAGACCCGTAACAGATACAGACCAAAACGCACATGGTACACAAGTTTATACATCCAAGTTTATGTATCCACTTTTCCATACATCTTCTGAATACCAAACTTTGAATTCAACTAAAGTACATTTATGGAGCTTAATATTGTTGCATTTCAAGTTTTAAACAAAAAGCCACATTTTGGGGCGGACGTATTCGATTTTTGGTGCCACCATCTGGGAATCATTTGTTGAATTCACACCTTTCCGATTCTCAAGACCGGATAAGGAATATTAGATAAGAGAACATGGTATTGTACTCAAATTTTCCAAATATCAAGTTTGCAATTATTTCAATGAGTTAAACCTTAATAGCATGGAGTAAACCTGGCCTCCTGGCCACTTTTCCCTGTTGGTCACTGGCTTAAACCCTTATGAGGAAATGCTTAAACGGCCCCTGGCACATTGTCAGACTATTAGATAAGCGAAAATTCAATTTAAATTGATTGACACTTCACAATCTATTATTTGTCACTCTGCCCCATCTAATGTTGTCTGGAAAAATGCCACAGACAGAGATCATTTATAACACTTTAGAAATGCTTGTTGGCGGACAGCAGACTCTTCCTCTTTTCCTCTTCCTCTCCAATCTGTTTTCGTAATTTGGTCCAAATCTATTTGGGCATCGGAGATGTGATGGATGTCCGACTTCAGCTTTAATTTGAAAGGTTTCGCAAATATTTGCCATGACCATTTATTGAAAGAATGACAGCCATTTTATGAAGAGTACTTAAAGTGAGTGACAAGATTGTAAATATCCATAGTGACATTCGAAAATCCAATGTGGTTAATTGCTGCCCGCGGCCTGGAGCCTGTGGGCATCACCAAATTTTGCGCTTGTCATGACATCGCCGCAGTGTTGTTTGTTCATGCGTCATGGTGCTTTTATTTTGTGGAAGAACATATTAGCTAGCAACTGAATGATTTATTATTATTTTTTTTTTTTTTTTCAAAAAATCTTGAGTTGCTTTCATAACCTCAATATCATTTGTCCTATCGGTTTTGTGTGATTGGGTTGGGCTGTTCCTTTCCTTCTCCATTCTTTGATTCAAGTTGACTTCTGTTCAAAGAATTCGTTTCCTGAAATATGGAAGTTTTTTTTTTTTTTCCCCAGATGGCTTTTTTGAAACTGAAGAAACTGATTTGGTGATCATCTAATTTTCCGTTCGTGTGGCCAAGGTAAATTTCATTGTCCCGAGCCGCTGATCATGTTCAGGCCTGGAAGGTCTCTCAATTTCTTTGTCATTGAGATACGTTCCAGGAGACATCCCCTGCATGACTATATTATTATAAAAAAAACATTTTTTCACAAATCTTGCATACTTTATTCACGCCGAACCTTGAGTGAATATCATCAGGTTGTTGGGGCCATTCAGGTTTTTGGGTTGTCTGTTACTGTGACTGACGCATTAAGTACTCTTAACAACTGCCGACACGCCTCAGCAACCATCTGTCACTCAATGCACCCTGTCGCCACAGTAACAGGCTCAAGAAAGGGGAGGGACCAAATAGAGAGGACACATCGATGGCGATCTGTCACCCTTAGAAACGTCACTTGCGCCTTGATTGTCTCTCTCCCATCCATGCAAATATTTATATCGTTCTTTTTTAAATACAAAGGCATGACTTTTGCGCTGCAATTCTATAAAATCCCTCCATTGTCATCGCAAGTTAAGAACTGAGTCACTTCACGAATATAATCATGATGAAATCAGTCAGTTGAGTCACAGTGGGAGGCCGCAGAAAAGAGCAGCTTTATAATGAAAACCCAGCGAAAAGAACCAAAGGAGATGAGACTTGGCGTCCGCCTCCTCGGGTGTGGCTTTAACCCTGCAGGCAGAAGAGGCTCATTTTAGATGGAGTGGAAATGAATCAATTCATTTTCTGTCAACTAAAAGCGGTGGTGGTCCTAGCCACTCACAAAAAAAAAAAAAAAAAAAAAAACTTACCGTGAAGTTAACCTTATACTTTTTAAAAATGATATGCAAAGAGTAATTAGAATGAATGAAACAGAGAATTAAAAAAGCACGAGGGGTTACAAGTTCCCCACGCAAATGTCAATGATTGACACTGTATTATGTCTTGGGGGAGGTGGGTGGGCAAGGGAATAATAAACACTGTAGTCTACTGCAGCATCCTTGTTTGACTCTGGTTATCTGCATTCACAAATATATATTTCGCAGATATGTCAAGCCATTACACAATCGAGAAACTATTTCACATAGCAATTCAAAAAAATATATGGAAGCTGTCACCCTGTGCAACCGTCCATACACGTGCCAGAAAACCGCCTCTGATCGCTTATCGGGAAGCCTCAAAAAGAATTTTTAAACAAATTGTTCGTATATTTGAACACTACAAAAGTAAATCGCTAATCGAATTTACTGTACATATTGTAGTGTCTGCAATATCTTCTCAATTCTCAAATAAGTAATACCTACCCCTTTTGTGTTTTACCGTGTCAACTGTAAAGACAATACGTTCGAATCTTTCATATGGTTAAGGGAGTTTCCAAGTAACTCTTTTACAGCACATGCAATCGTTGCAATGTGGCTGATGGAAGAATGTAATCCCCAAGATAACCATCATGTCACATTTTCTATTTATATTTCATCAGTGAAAAAGCTACAGGATGTTTTTCATGATGTAACGGCCTCCCAATACAACAATGCAATAACAAATTGGGTTATCTTTTTGGGGTAATTAGCTTTCCGATGCATATCCCGACTGCCGCATGAACATTTTTGCTTTGTAATGTGTGCGGCGAATGCGCACGATTTATTGTCTGTGATGATGAACATAATGAGATACATTTAGATTACCAAAGGGGTCTTTTCTTGTTATAAGCGTTGACGATTATAGTAGTCCCCAACCCGATGTTCACCATATCGCCGGCTTTTCTTCACATTCTCTTGCTTCATTGCTTTTTCTCAATCAGCTATATCACGACCATCCCCTTTATCACTCCACTGCTGCTCCAACTCAACAGCTTGCATTTCTAACAAGCTCAGCTTCCGTGTGCATCTGTTTATATTTTTTTTCCGCAGCCACTCTCGACTCGACGCGGTAATGATTCTGATGAATATGCTTAAAAGCTTTTGGAATTGCATCTTATTTGTTTCAGTCAATGCAAGGGAGTGTCCTTTCGAGATGTTTTTTTCAATTATTGTCTGCTATCACTTTTTTTCCAAGAGATTTAAAAAAAAATGTTTTTTAGGATACAGTGGTGCCTTGAAATACAAGTGATTTGACTTCTGAGTTTTTTTTTAGGTACAGGCTGTCAATCGGCTGATTTTTTTGGTTTGACTCGGCAATCGCAAACTTGGGTTACAAGTGCTGCAGAGCGGCAGGTGATTCAACTCACTTTAAAACATTCGGCAGTTTGGCAGATGTAATTCGTAAATAGTCTTAAAAAAAGAGGCTTCAAGCTCTTTAATGCTCCTCCCATTTGAAAGTTAGTGTCAAAGTAAACATAAAACAAAGAGAATTGCAGTTTGAAAAAAAAAAAATTCATTTAAAGCAGCCACATAGCCTCCGCTATCTGAATGCTAACATTTAATGGGAAACTCCTACAGCTAACAATTAGCTAACTGTGTTACACTTTAAAGTGGAAAACAAGCAAAACCTTTTCTTTGCAAAAATATGTTCGATGCGTACACTAGTCCAAACAGAGTTTTCTGATTAATATTACATTTGTGGAATAAGAATTAATCATAATATTCCACCCATTTTTATCCATCTCAGGGGGCTGCCGTTTTCGTCCTGTACTGCCACCTGTTGTCAACCGAAGAAAACATCAAAGTGCCCACGGGCTCGGTTTGCAAACGTCACGGTTCATATGTTTTCCGGGTTTGGTCAATTGGTGTTTTGACGTCAATTTCAGTCGACAGCAGGTGGCAGTATAGGATAAATGGCAAGAAATCTCTCAATAGTCTGCTTATATGAATATTGTAATATAACAGGTAATCCATTCATTGAATTTCTGTACCGCCTTTCCCGATCAGAGTCACATGTAGCTGTAGCCTATCCCAGTGAAAAAACAAACAAAAACACTATACCATTTGTGATGGCAATGGTCTTTTTCCTTTATTGTAAAAAAAAAAAAAGAAAGAAAGAAATGGAATGAGTAAGCTAAGAAGTCTTGACAGTTTGAGTTGAGTGGGAGGGGTGGATACAATAAAAAGGGCAATTAAGGGTTGAAACTGCAGTCATAGTAGAAATAGCCGCTGGCTAGAATTGTGTATGTTGTAGCGTGTCTTAAGTTTTTACATCACGAGAGGTTATTTATTCTTTTTTTTTTTTTTTTTTTGTCTTGCTGCTAGTGTATTTGTGCGCCGCCACTTAAACAGAGGTGTATGTTGTATCTTGAATTATAGATGGGAAGTGAATCAATAGTGCACTGAGTGGCTGCCAGACAACCCGTGTGGTGTGTGTTTGTATCTGTGATGTACTTTACTGTAATTTTGCGTAGCCGCTGATCTGTTGATTTATGCCAACATTATTTACTTTTCACACACAATTTAAGGTTATGGTCAAATACCATGTGCTTTTTTGATTATTTCATGTTATGTTTTCACTGTATTCCAAGCTTTCTTCTTACTATTCACCACATTTTTTTATGATCTTAAGAGCACAAGTAACAATTTTGGGGCTGAAGCTGTGTGTTGCACCAGGTTGTCGGCACCAATAAAAAAGCGCAGCATGATAGCATGCTGCTCGCACAGCGGACTGGAAAAAAGACCTCTGCAGATTTACTACACTATTACCACACACACACATGCAGCTACACACACGGAGTGGGGAAAAGTTGTAGAGGCCCAATGCCCCTCCAAGGACAGATGAGTAAGAGACAAGAGAGCGGAGTAATCACAGTTAAAGTGCATGTGTGTGCGCGCGTGTCGGGAGAGGGAGAACCAGAGGTCGGTAGACGGTCTGCAGGGACACAAATGGTTTGGTTTTATAAAAATGGATGAGGATGTGAGTGGAGTGGAACATCCTGTCCCAACGAGTATCTTTGACACGCACTTGCGCTCCGGACCGGCTCGGCATGGGAATGTTAGTGTTGGCGAGCCTTCAGACTGACAGATGAGTGAATCCAGGCGAGAATATGCGTTCCAAACTATACGGTTTAGTCCCTTTTAATTCCTGATTTCTCTGAACGCTCACCTCATCTGAAGCTTGGTGACATTTCCCATACACGGTATGCAAATGTTTCCTTTGAAGTGAAACCTCCTAAATTGAGTCTCGACAGTGAGTGAGACACATGAGTTTTGAGATCAAGCATTCAATTTAATTTGAAACTTTGCAGGTTGGGAGGATGCACATACATGCAATACTTGGACATTTAACATCATTTTTTTCAAGAATATGTTCTATGCAAGCCCACTAGTTGAACCAAGGCATTCTGATTAATATTGCGTTTGTGGAATAAAAATGAATCCACCCGTTTTTATCCATCTCCGGGGGCGGCCATTTTGTCACTTCTGTCGACTGAAAATGACATCACAACTGCTCAGGGCTGCTCAGGTAACGACCAATCACAGCTGACCTGTTTTCTGAAGTTGAGCCATGATTGGTCGTTACCTGAGCAGCCCTGAGTAGTTGTGATGTCATTTTCAGTCGACAAAAGTGACAGAATGGCTGCCCCCTGAGATGGCTAAAAAGGGGTGGATTAACTCTTATTCCACAAACGCAAAATTAATCAGAATGCCTTGTTTCAACTATTGGGCCTGCTGGGAACACATTCTTGAAAAAAATATGTTTGGGTTGATTTCCCTTTTAAGTAAATGTAACCCCAGAATTGTTGTAAATTTGTGGTTTCTAATCTTAGTGGAGAGAAGCTTTTTTCTGTTTCCTGCACATGCATGAAAAAGATGATCTCAGAAAAAAAAAGTATGAACTGTGTAACTTATATGACATCACATTTTTGGTCCTTTTCTTATCATGGCTTAGGGTTCTGATTCAGAATTCACCTCAGTGACTTTGCTGAGGCAGCCAAGCAGAATTATATTTTCCGCTGAGTAAAACTTTGTATTACATTATAAAAATGTCAGAGAAAAACGGACTCGGGTATTAGCTGAGGGGAACACACTGTCCCATTTACTTGTAAAAAATTCCTGCTTGATTGGCCATCATTGCCATTGCTGCGGCAAGTCCAAGTAATGTATTTTTTGGACCATAAGGCATCGGATTATTAGGCGCAATATCAATGAACGGGTCTATTTTCATACATTTTTATACATATGGTACAAGGCAGATCTTTGTGAAGCATTGTATGTCAAATAACTCATTCTAATTGTACTATATGTTTATTTGATGGATTTAGCACTATTATGCAAAGTTTAGTCCAGGTCTCGTGTGCTTTTGTTCACCGTGCAACCACACGGGGGTTGCTTCGAGCAGAGAATAGGAAGGGCTCCTCGAACAGTTGGAAAAAAAAAAAGTCTGAACATTGCTATTCAATCTGGTGACTGGTGGTTTTGTTATTACTATGGCTGCAAAATGCTATCGTGGTTGACAGTTGAACAGTTGTAAACAAGTCAATCCACTCAACAGATACGCCAACTTCCTTGCTCACCGATATGCACGCCCGCTCTTTTTTTGCTCGGACCCGGTAGCTATTGCAACTCGGCTGTGTCATTTACCCCTCGGGCCCACAGACCGCAATGATATCGTCCCGCATTGGAACATTGGAAACAAGATGAGAAGGAAAACGTGAATTGAAAGAAATTTGAATCAAACATGACAAACTGAAATGCTGACATCCAAACATAAGGCGCATCGGAATATAAGACGCACCGCCGATTTTTAAGAAAATGAAAGCATTTTAAGTGCGCCTTATGGTCGGAAAAATTCGGTAACAAGTGTGTTGTGTGTGGTCTCTTCAATCCCCTCCCTTGTACACCCTTAGAGGAGCACTGTCTTTTGGAAATGGAAAAACGGCAGCATCCTTAGACCAGCGCCTTCATCGGCAACAACTACTGCGTAATGTCCCAATGCACAACGGCCCTTCTGGCATCCAACGCTTCATGTCAATACCACAGCCGCTCGTGTCTCCTTCTCATGTTTGAGTCAGATTTGTGTCAGCCGCTGTACACTTGGAGATAAACAGAGGAACAAATAGAGGATGCTCTCAGTGGGTCAAGAGGCAGTGAAGTGCCGCCTCTCAGCAAATGTTCTCTTATTGGTCTCAGTGGCACCGTGCCCACCAAACAATCAAGCCACGATCTGCCTTTCACACTGCATGAATTTTCTCCCATCGATTTCCACTCCTTTCTACTTCCCATTTATAAATAAATGATTGCCTCATTTATCATACCCTCGTGAATAGATGAACAAAAGCTTACCATTTGATTGCTGGTGTTAATCATTGTTGTGTAATCGTTTGGCTGCGTTGTATACACTAACTGGACGCGTCGTATGGAGGCAATGGAAACGAGAGCGTTTGCCAATTGAAAGCAAAAGTGTAATATTTGTCCCTATCTAAATAAGTTAAAAGTGAAAAAAAAAAGACTTGTTTTGAAACAATATGCTAATGTTTGGAAAATCACAATCAAGGGCAGCACAGTGGAATTTTGCGTGGGTTTAATCCCAGAACTCCAGCCTCCACCCACAATCCCAAAACATAAATTCATTCATTGAAGTCTTAAAATTGTTCATACGTGTGAGTGCAAATTGTACCCTGTTGTTGGCTGGAGACCAATGTGAGTGTGATCCCTACAGATGATATTCCTGGTAATAAATGTGTGTGTGCATGAGTGTGTTTTATAGCTGCTCTGGTGCATGGGTTTTTGATAAATGTAACCTAAAACATTGTTTAAAACCCACACAAATCATCCAAGGAATTAGATATTTCCTCAGCTGGCATGTTTGAACTGAAGCAGACTCCTTCGGCTTCTTTGGTCTTCCTCCTTATGAACGACCTCATCCCCTGGGGTCAAGCTTTCATGCAGCTCAGGATTTTCAAGCCTTAGAATGAGGTCCTGACAATGGATTTCTAAACTGTACCAGAAGACTTAATAGTAGGGATGCTCCGATCGATCGGGCGCCGATAACGATCGGCCGATTTTCGTGAAAAATGAGGTGATCGGCATATTCGATCAAAGCCTTTTTTTTCCAACGCAGCCCATGCTGACCAACGCAAACCCATATTACCGCGACAGGCAAAAGGCAACGCAAATAACCAGGAAAATAATGACATTTATCGGACTTGATGACCAACCATTCTCCGTGGTGGAAGACACCGGATTCCGCCATCTGCTCGCCCACTTCGAGCCTCGCTAGCTATGTGCTACCGGGACGCGAATACTTCACAGACGTAGCTCCACCGGAGAGTGTATTGTCGCATCGAAAGTTTCCTAAAAGTCGGATGTCAGTCCTGTGTCGATGTTGAGTCGAACAGGGGAGTTTTTCGCTCGCGTACTGCTTTTAATGACAAGGTTCGAACGAGGCATGTATTCCAAAATGTGTTATGCGAGATGCGTTACTTTTTTCTCGGTGACAAATGCACAAGATAGTTTGTCTATGCACAAGACAAGAAACCAAGTTCCTGAGTCGTTTCAATTTAGGAACTCATTGAATAGTTTATTCGAGTGAAGTCTGCATGTGACAATTATTTTCTACTTTGATTATATTATGAACCATGCAATGCTTAGGTGGCATGTTATTTATTTGACTTTTTGCATAATTAAGTATTTTGAGACTGCTGATTCTTTTGATCTGTTAAAAACTGTGTTACTAAAAGCTGGCTTTTCAATTATCTTTGTGACTGAGTAATTGTTGTATTGAGCCAGCAACGGTTTTGTATTTCTTCATGCTTTTGAAAATATATATAGATTTTTGTCAAAATTACGGCAATAATATGGCTGGGTTTTTTTCCAGACAATATTGCATAATAGCAGTCACCATAAATAAATGAAAAAATATACAGGTATTCCATGTGATCGGAATCGGTATCGGCCGATCTCACTCATGCATGATCGGTATCGGTGTCATGAAACCTGATCGGAACATCCCTACTTAATAGTGTGAAAAACATTGTAGTGGGGTAATGACTCTCGCTCTCTGTAAGCCTGAAAAGTCTTGATGCCCTAACATTTAAACTGAAAGAGCTCTGGGCCGCGGTGAATAACCTCTGTAAGTCACTTCCACGCACTGATGCACTCCACAGCACATGCTGACACCACCATCATGACCAGAGGATCTTTGCGATCTCCTCTTTTCATCCCCCCAGGAATCACTCTTCACATCACTTAGGCGGCCATGCCAAAGTCACGCTTTTTACATCAGCCGCCGTCCATCTGCTTCCTTGGGTCCAATTTGAAGAGTTTGCTTTGATATGCGTTCGGTTGTCTGCATGAGTGACATCCGATGAGGTGTGACTACGAGCTTTGTCAGTTTTTGTTTAAGGGTTGAAAACTTCCAACTCAAACATGGTTGCATGGTTTGAGTCGACCAACAAGTCAGTCTTGCAAGGGCGCAACGTAAGCCAAGATAGACTCACACTGAAACTGCGGAACAGATGGGAGCCTCAGCAGTGGACAATGTGTTTGCATTTATGTCCACACACATACACACCCATACATAACGTTTGCCCATACACAGAAGTCCACAAACACTAATTACTGCACCACAGGGGTTAGTGGATTTACTTTCTCTGAGTAGCTCTGTGTGTTGGGGGTGGGGTGGAGTAGTCTGGCCAGTAAAAAATAATGGAATATTTACAGGCATATACACACCCATACATAACGTTGGGTTATGGGTCATATATATATATATATATATATATATATATATATATATATATATATATATATATATATATATATATATATATATATATATATATATATATATATATATATATATATATTCATGTGCGTGTATATATTAAGGATGTCACAATATCCAAATGTCACAATATGAACCTCACGATACAATAATTATCACAATATTGTGCAGAGGTTGGCAATGTATTAAAAGCTCACGATACTGTATAAAAGGTGGAACTGCACAAATGATGCAACATCGGCTTTTAAACAGATTTTCTGCTATCAATATCATGACATGACAGCGATATATTGTGGCAATTTTAATATCGCGATATCACAATGTTGCCGATATTGTGACAATCCCTAGTACAACTCTTGTTAGCAACAAGCAGTTGCAGATGGCTTATATTTTTTTAAACCATTTTTTTCCAGAATAAAAATAGTAAAACTGGAAATTGAAATGAAAATAACATGTTCCAGATTCAACCTGTTGCCGTCATAAAAGCTTCTGTAAAGTACAGTCAAAGTTTAGGGTAACTTTTCACATTCTTAAACAAGTCAAAAATTTTTTTTTAATTATTATTGTACCTTATGGGGCTCCACTGTTTGTGAAAAGTTTGCTGGAAAGGTCTAATTGTCTTTCAACAGGTTATTATTATACCACATCTTATTTCATTGGTGCCTGCTTATTATGTTGTTTGAATATAAACATGCAAAACTGTTTCGAAGAATGACATCACCAAACATTTGCATTCATCTTTGCATTTCAAATTGCTACTTTTTGCCCACCAATTGCAGTCTCGGGCTGCTCAACACTTGAGATTATGTACTTGCATGTTTTAAGGAATATTGATGTGTATGAATATACATTTTGCAACAGCTGTAATGGATGATAGCAGCAGCAGTGACTGCATTTTCACCGCTGTTGTGTGTTTTTCCTAACATTGCATCATCACTGATCTCAGACAGTCTGGTGGGAGAGCCGCTGGCTGTTTGCTTCTAAGTGACATCCGGAGTGAATCGGTCTACAAGACTGAGTATCGCAATTCTCTGTGTGACAATCATTATTTGAGTATTGATGCCCACTCTGGTCATCTGTACCATGAAACCCCTTAGAATTTTCTTTTGAAAAAAAAAAAGAGTATGAGTACCTACATATGGGTACTTGCTGATACTTGCTGATAATGACATTACGATTTGCAACTGTGATGAAGTTGTCTCATTTTACTCAAATATTGTTCAGAAACTCAAAACAAACCTTTCTTGGACATGGCATAGTAACAATTTAACATTACTGACAATATAACACCCAACTGGATGTTTTTCGAGACGATCTTGCCACCCTTAGATGTAGCCTGTGACATGAGGCATTTCAGTTATAAAATAAAACTGTTAGCGAGACATCTGAAGTGATAATTTATCACATTGAGGCTTGAAAACATTTTCACACGACAATCACTACACCCTCCACTCACGCTTGATCACCGCTTATCGATATGTTGATCATGAACGCGTCACTTTGTTAGCGGCTAGCAAGCTAAGCTATGCTCGTTTCAAAGCGTACAGCGAAGTCACGCACACGAATCGATATAAAATCTGCCATGCGTGAATCCAACACGTCATTTCCAAGTCTCGATGCAAATGATCGATTTCTTTTTAAAACCATTTTAAATCGATATACTTGTTCCGCTAGGCCAACTTGCAGAGACCAGATCGACGAAGTCAGATCATGGAAATGTAAATCGATACATCATTGTAGTGTATGAATCATTACACCTCTATTATTTAGATGAGTTGTTATGTATTCTTTTCCCATATTTTTAATGAACTGCAGCATAGAATTTTGCCTTTTTTGCTCCTATTTAATATGGATTGCCACTACTGTTAAAAATGAAAACAGAACAATGGAAACAATCCAACACTATCCAGTTCAGTTGAAAGCGATTTGTTCCAGTCTTCACACAAAGGAACACTTTCACCTCCTTAAATGGGAAAGCATAATGAAAACAACAGTTCACTGGAAATTGGAACCTCTGGGTTTGTTAGGTGTTATTTGGAATAATTTCTGCTCTGACACTAATGCAAGACAGGATTCCTTTTAATCCTCCAAAGAGGTTTTGAGAATGCATTTAATGCTTTTCTGCCCCATGTGTGTCACAACAAAAAATGGCACGTAATAACGTCTGTTGACTGAAAGCAACAACTTAAGAGCAATTTCTTGAGAGAGCTAAACACAACTTTGGCTAATTCTCAACTAGGCTTATAGCAAAACTAAGGGTGGGCTTCAGAATAAATGTAGGCCTACTTAATTTAATTGTAAATTTTGAATGTACCCTTTTTAATGATATAATGTCATTTTCTTAACTCACTATTACGCTGAATCTAGTTGTAGCAATTAGTGTGAGTCCTGCACTTGTCTGTCTTCAAAGAGTCGGTGCCATCTTGTGTTAATCTTTTTTTTCTTTCAAAAAACTCCCAAACCGTGTATGTTGGTGCCAGCTGCTTGGGCCCCATGTGCCAGAGCACGTTTGATGCCTTCTTTGCCTCATTTGCGAGCCTGTCACAACATATTAAGCAGAGCAGGTTTTGCAAATTTGAGTCATCTTGCAAACAATTTTTTAAAAATCGTCTACCTTTGGTTGGAGTGCCAATATTCTGGTTTCAACACATCTTTTTTTTTTTATTGGAAGTTGCAGATTATTCTTCTGTCTTTAGTTACTCTTCCCTGTATCACATGACCGAGATGATTTGTCAGAGGCACTGGCGGATGCACCTGATCCTCAAAAGAAAACATCTTTCAGATTCCGATGATCAATCAAACATTTTCGATTCAGTCTCTTTGTGCAGCCCGCCATTTCTGTCTTGGACCACAAAGTTGATGACACTCAATCAACAGCACCTCTGCTTGTTGCGGCTGAACGGTGCACTCCACTTTGCATCAATTGCTTCAACAATCACATCCGACAGAATCCTTCAGTCAATCGATGACGACGCCTGTATGGCAGCTTCAAACATTCATCGTGTTCATGATTGGCCAGCTGACAATGAGTTTGTCTCCCAATCTCTTTCAGAATATCCCGGCGCTGCCTTGCGGGAAAGCTCTCTACTCTTACGAGGGCAAGGAGCCAGGAGATCTGCAGTTCTCCAAAGGTGACATCATCATCCTGCGACGCAAGGTGGACGACAACTGGTACCACGGCGAGTTGAACGGTTGCCACGGGTTCTTGCCCGCGAGTTACATCCAGTTGCTGCGGCCCCTGAGCCAGACTCCGCCCCAGGGCAAAGCGCTGTACGACTTTGAGGTCAAGAATAAAGACCAGGATAAAGACTGCCTGGCATTCAGCAAGGTGACACACTCGAACACCCATCCGTAGACTGTAAAGTTCTTTGTGTAAGGGAACTTTCTGGGGTATGTCGATAGAAATGGTGTTGTTATGGTCAAAATGATTTTCTTTGAGGTTTGGTCATTTTGGTCTAAAAGTACAGCGGTATCTTGACTTTGGTTCAGAGTGGCCATAGAGATCGGGCTGGACCCCAAAAGCTTTGCTCATTAGTCAAGGTACTACTGCAGCATTAGGATCACTTCACTCTGCGGAAACCCCAAAGAAATCACTCAAGAAAATGATCTGAATAATGAAGGCAGTGTTTCGACTGGGATTCCATCTGTCGTGTTCTCTTCCTGACAGTGATCTCAGCAGCGGGTCAGATGCTCGTAGCTATTATGTTCTGAGGTACACATTAAAGAAACACGAGACGCGCTTCTTCAACAAGACACTTTTATCCAGAATTAGAGAGAGCTTTGTTCGGGCCACTTTGATACTTACCGATACCGAACGCCTCATCTCTTTGGATATAAGGTCATTGTCATCTGCGTGATCAAACTGAAGCCGGTAATTAACATTGTGGGTGGGAACGGAGATAACAGCTCGCCTTTTAAGAACACATGATTGCGGAAGTGAGGGACCACTTTGGAATACTGAAAGACACAAGTCATCGCAGTAGAATGCTGTGGTTTTACAGTTGCCAACTCGAAACGTATCAATTATCTCCTGAATTAATTGATCTTCTTTATTGAGAAAACGTTACACTGAAAGACTGCAGCATTGGCCATCATTGAGCAACTCAGAGACCCATAACTGAACCTCGACAAATTTGTTTGGAAGCATATTAAGAGCGTTTAAATGACAACAGGGAAATCACCAAACTAATTGTCGGAACTCACATCTCTTTTGCGCCGCACATACGACGGTGAGCGCCACGAATGGACGCTTACCTCGTTACGTTTTAGAAGCTTTTTGCATACAATTGGATACAGGACAGTTTTGGTCCATTGTTAAAGATGCCAGTGTGAGTGTTAAGTGAACCATTGCCAAACGTGTGATGCAACGGCCACCATGCTAGCATTGTTTTCTCCTTTGATGCAGTCCAGACAAGCAAATTATGAATAAAATATGTTGGCTTGCAAAATAATTATCAACACAGTATAAAAGTTGGCACAATAACACAAAAGCTATTCCAAGTCCTTTCATGGTTTTTGGGTTGGTTTTTTTTCACACTTTCAACACTTTCAAATGAATGAAATGTTCACGTCATCTTGATTTGACTAAATTATACTCTCTGTGTTCCTCTGAAAAGGTCGGGAGGGAACGGTGAGAACAAAATGAGAGAGCGTGCTCCTCCATAAGCATGTTCCCAGGCCCGGTTTGGTGTAAACAGTAATTTCGACACTCTGTTCTGTTTTGTCGCTCAAAGCTTATCATTTTATTCCTGCTCTTACACAGGCTAGTTTGCGAAAGGCTCCTGACCTCCCCGTTCTGAAAACGTAATTACATTGTACTGCACAAATCACAGCAGGTGCTGTACAATATGATGTCCAAACACTCATCCTGATGTGCACGTTGTTGTTGTTTTTTTTTCTTTTTTTAATTTTTATTTAAGGGCTAAGTGAATCAACAGGTAGACGATAGAAGTTGACACTGAGCTGTATATGCACTTCCCCGCCGCGTGCAGAATGTGTGTTGCAAAACCAGTGTGTGTGTGATTGTTTTCTCAGTGGGAAAGGTAATTACTCACTATGACTGATACAAAGTCATTTAGCAGGATTACATTATCACTGCCGCACTAATGGTCTAGCCAAGACCCGCAAATTCACGTGTTGAGAGCAAAACACACGTGTGTGGAGAGCGCGTGTGTTTGTGTGAAGTGAAAGGAGCCATCACGTCTCTGTTGTGTTTTATGGGATATTACAAAGAAACGTTTATCAGATGTACAGTACACAGTGGACAGATCAACTGGAATAAATACCACACACGCTATTGGACTTGTTGGTAGTGTATGCCGAACTCCCTGGCTTGACATACACTTTTTCTCCATGTGTCAGTCTTATGCATTCAAGCGCTGAGCCGTTTGGACCATGTCGACTAAGAACATTCCTTCACGCGCACCCCAAAATACAGCTTTGTCTTCGGGTGGTTACCCTCACGTTTCCAAAAATATCATCTTTAACCGAACTCAAAGTGTACCATGACCTATACAAGGCTCCAGTCTATAGCGGGTGCTCAAAAAAGAACAGCCGTGTAAAACAAGCGTGTACTTATTCTGCGTCGTAAGTATGAGGCGGTTTTCAATGCTCTTTGTCGGATGATGTCAAAACGACGCGGTTGTAGACAGTAGCATTGTTCTTTTGCTATAAATATGATTTCATCAAGCTATTTCTTTGGGATTACATGTAATTTCTCAAGGAATGCTGTCACCGCTTTGGCGTAAAATGTCTGCAGTGGTGCCTAGAGATTACATTTAGGAATTAAATTTGTTCCATGACCATGCTTGTAAAGCAAAACATTTCAAATATTTCCCTGTTGAAATGAGTGGAAATGCCATTAATTCCTTCCAGACTCCCCCCAAAAATAACAAAAAATGTTTTTTTTTAATATATATGATAATGACATAATTAAATAGAATGTAAATGAAATGTAACAGTTTTTCCGACGCTTGCTTCAATTAAATTGATGTGCTGCTCCTTCAGTTGTGTGTGCCTTGTTCACCATGGGCCAGTATAATACAAGTAGAGAGTGACTCAGACAGTCAGTCAGTTTACATGTCTAGCCCCACCATTTCTGTTCAAATATCCATTGCTTAAAGGTTTTTAAGTTATTAGACTTATCTAGTTGCAACCACAACAACACAAATGTTATTAGTTAGCTCCTTCTGTTGCATTTCCTATATATGTGTTAGCATTAAGCTAGCGGACTTTAAAGCGGAAGTCAACCCAAACATATTTTTTTCAAGACGGCTGACCTGTTTTCTGAATCTGAGCCGCGATTGGTCGTTGTGAGCGGTCGTGATGTCATTTTCAGTCGACAGAAGACAAAATGGCCGCCAACAGAGATGGGTAAAAACGAGTGCATTTTGCTGCTTAACTCTTATTCCACAAACGCAAAATTAATCAGAATGCCGTGTTTCAACTAGCGGGCCTGCTGGGATCATATTCTTGAAAAAAATATCTTTGGGTTGACTTCCGCTTTAAGGCAAAGTTATGCGGTTGTTTTAACTGCATGTTTAATTCTCTTTATTTTATGTTTAGTTTGACAGTAAACCTAAACTGGGAGTGGCAAAGAACAGCTTGAAGAATGTTCACTATCTGTCAAACTGCAACGTGTTCGTAGCTCAAGTTTTTAGCTTGTCTTTCAAGAAACGTTGTCATTCGTCTCTTGTCACTCATATTTCAAGCCACAACTCTGAATGATGTTTTGTTTATATTTTTGCATATTTTATTGTGATTTGAATTTACATGCAAACTGTTTGAGCGATGACAATATGCAAAATAATTTAATCGTACTGCACAGTGATATGAATTGATTTAACTGTTGCCGTGTGTTTGTGTTTTGTACGTGTGTATGTGTGTTTCTGCCATCTCTTCAGGATGAAGTCCTGACAGTAATCAGGAGGGTGGATGAAAACTGGGCAGAAGGCATGCTCGGCGACAAGATTGGTATCTTCCCCATCCTCTACGTGGAGGTAAACCTACAGACATCGCACACAAAAAACTAACAATCTAAAAGGCACGATACACAATATAAAAAAAAAAAATCCTTCAATTGAACTGAGTAACCAAACTACTGATTTTTGATAGACAGTAAATACACTGTCGCTCTTGTATTGGCTCACATTAGATTTTGTAGGTGTACCACATTGGCCATAGAAGGTATGCTAAAAAAAAAAATAAAGAAGGAAATGAATTACTGTACAACTTGAGACTTTACCAGTATAGGCATGTTAGTCTTTCAAAATCATGGTCACGTCACGTTGTGAATTTTTCTGCCATGGCCCACACATACTCAAAAGTCTGCTATCCATCAATCCGAGGGGTTCCTTTTAAATCGAGATACATCAATAATGTAGACCTCTCCATCATTCTGAAACAGCAGGGGCACGAAGACATGTCGAGGGGATGTGTGCGTGCGTGCGTGCGTGTGTGTGCGTGGCTGCAGTAAGCACCAACGAGCCTAATGAATGGGACCCAGCTGGACTGCAGCTGGTGTTTGTGTGTACAAAATAGAATAATCGGATGCATTTCCAAATCATTTGACAGGATGGTCAATATCGTCCAGATGTAAAGATGATTACATTTTAGAACCATTATCTCCAAAAGGGGTGATATGACAAAGGAACCATTATGGAGCCTCTGTCTTTTAAGGATGATTGGCGGGTTGTTGGCAGCCATTTGTAACTTTCTAAAGTCATGTTATACGTTTCTGCCATTTTGTATGTCTATATTGACATCATTATTAAGTGTGTATTGCTCCTTGGGAGATTGAATGTGTGTATCGTCAGGATATGGTGTGGGATTTGTAAATGTGGAGCAGTTTCTAAAAGACTGGAGGATGTTGGCGGCATATCAGAAGATAATGGTTAGTGTTTTTCACGGCAGGCAATAAGCACTCTTGTGTTTTTTGGTTTTTTTTTTACATTTTTTTTATGCAGTGTTTTGGTAGCACCAGCTCAAGAGGATGAGATGTAAAAGGTTGCTTCAGGGTGTGAGGACTTTGAAACGATTTAACCTTCCCATTCCCTGGCTGTGTAAGAGTACAAGCAGTGGGTGGTGGTAAGAGTGCAGCAATGGTTCATTTTCTGGTTCTTAGTGTTTGCTGCGCTGCTTTGAGCCTGCTCGTAATCAGTGATGGATGTGAACAGGACGGATTGAGTCACTGCAGAGGATAATAGAATAGAATAGAATAGAACTGCCTGCCAATCATTAGGGCAAGAACTAATGTGCAGTGAATGAAGGGGTAACCGTGCGTTTCCATGCAAGAAAAAGTTACATTTTTTTGTCCTATGTGTGGAAATGTATGGCCCACATTGTATTCTGCTCTCATATTCTTGGAGAACTTTGCAATATAAAAAACAAATGTTTTTGTCGTATTAGGAGGGGCACAAATTACATATTGTTATATATTTATATAATGCATTTATATACAATGTAACTCAATATGCTTCACATAGTTACAAAACAATATTTAAAGGTAACTGTTTAAGGCAAAAGAATTTAGGAGATTTGAAAAAAATATAGGATGTTTTAAAGTAGAGAAATAAGTAGTTCACTAAAATTACAAAAAATAATTTACAGTGCTAGAACATGATTTTGGAACAATTTCTGATAAAAATTCTATAAAAGAGTGTAGTTTTTAACCTGGAGTCAGCTGTGATTACTCCCACATCGGTGCAGACCTACCTGTTTCAGATCCACCAGCCTGCACTTATCTGCTAAATTCCCAACACCCAGTCTAACCCGCCCCGGTGCAGAGTTGCGCCAATTTAGGCCGTTCACAAAAAAAAAAAAGAGCACTTATTGTTGTAGAAACACTTCATTACAAAAAATAGATCATATTTCTTATGCGCCACTATCAAGTCATGCAGACTGTTTAACAAAAATGAGAACACGTTTTTTTGTTTTCTTTTTTTAACTCAACCTTTAAACGACCCTTGTTGATGACGGTCCTTCTTTACAATAAGTGCTTGTATTAGATTATCATTTGATGCTTTTTGAACTAAGCAATATGCTGGCATACTGATGTTTTGCACAACTTAAGAGTGCTTTGTTTTTTCCAGCAATTTGGGAGTTGAATTCAAGAGCATCCATATTTGGATTTGAAAGCATTACAAACAGCCCTCCGCAATGATTGAATGAAGTAAAACGTTTGATGAAAAGAGACATTTGAGAGACGAGTGCGTGTCTCGTAAAGTGTCAAGGTTGAGGGTTTTGGTGGCAAAACGCTGGAGGACCCGAGTGCAGGGAGGCAAGGAGTGCAGGAGTGTCCAAATGAATTTATTTCCATAAAACAAAAAAGGCCAACAAGTAATGTGGAATCAAAAAGTACTTAAAAAAAAACCCACAATGAAACCAAAACACCAGTAAAGGAAGAATGACGTGACAAAGGTTACATGACCACTGACATCAACATACGGAAACAACGAAGCAACAAAGACTGACAGAAAACAGGGAACTGAATACAAGACAACTGACGAGGACAACGAGGCACACCTGGACAAGACACAAGTGGCTAAAAGGAGCTGATTGGTAGCCACAAGGGAACAGTTGTGTGTGGAGGGGGACTAACAAGCAAGACAAGACAACGAAATGGAACACAGGGAAAATGTGCAACAAAAGTAAATCGAATCAAAACAAAATCAACCAAAACAGCGCTCATGACATTAAGTTCACTAATGTCTCAATTTTGTGGACTCGAGGGAAGTACATAAAAAGGATCTTTGAGCTATGTGCATGCCTGTGTATGCAGTCAGCCTATTCTCCGTGCAGATATCAGCCCATAGCTTTGACTCCTGCTATGATTCACCTTCTGAGTCAAATTGAAAGAGTTATCTCAAAGCATTGTAGCTATACCCTTGGATTTTTTTTTTTTTTTTTTCAGCCAAGTAAAGAATTGTTTCTATCAGGCATATCTTTCTCCCGCTCTCTCTCCGCCACACACACCTTTATCGCCTTCACTGCAGTGATGACCGGGCACTATTGCGGTGCCAGGCGAGTGTGCGTCTGCATATAGTCGGTAAAAATGACTTGATTAGTTTTGATAAGTTCTGAGAGAGCGGGTGTGTGTTGTCTCACTGACCTTCTGTGTCTGGGGAGTACGTCTACGTGTCCTCGAGTCTATCCCATGAGAATCGCAGCTTCAATCCATCATGCTCATTAGCATATGATTTGGCTTGATTAGCATATTTATTAATATGGAAATGGCGCCTATATAGGTTGTTCTTGTACACAGTTCCCCTTTCTCTCTTAAAATTCTCCACTTTTCCCTCCAGGGAGTGTTTGTAGAGTCTTAGGTGAAGCTGAGCTAAGATAACTGAAGTTTGTCAGAGGGCAAAAGCTGATGTTGTCTCTTACTGTTTTACTTTATGTACGGCTACTCCTGAGTGTGTGCTTGTGTTTATAGTCTCCTGGAAATTAATGCAAGTCAATTGGATGTCCGCTAAAGCGATGCAGGTGCTTAACAAGAACCTATTTTACTTGCGAAGTCTTCATTAATTAAATGGGGACTTTTAACGCGCCTGCACCTGCTTGCAATTTGATCGTCTACTTGAACAGCTTCCAATGCTTTAACACTTTGGGAGAAAAAAAGTGTGTACTTCAGCACCTGTGCTGTTTCCAGCCCGCTATCGCCATCCCCCAGTAAGCCCAGCCTTCTCCAATTGGTGAGTGCAAGCAAGCGCTTCATCCTTGAGGATGATAACGCAGGCCGCAGAGTAGGCCTACATGCAAGAAGAAAAAAAAAAGTTTGGTTTTTTTTTGTTGTTTTTTTTTTTTAAAGGCTGAGTTCAGCAATATCAATATGTTCTGTACTTGAAACTGAAGAGTTGTGCTTACTGCTGCTGAAAACACAAGGGTTTTTTTTTCTATTCTGCGTTGGCTATTTTTACATAAAAGTTTTGTCACAGCACATTAAGCAGCCAAATCGGAAAAGTCACAAAACGTTTTCCCTTATTTTGTTTTTAAACTGCAGTCCCTTGCAGTAGGTTATGCCAATGTCGGCATACAGTTACATTGATATTAAGGTTTGGCTCTCCAGCCAGACCAGTCATCCCCATGCTTGAGTGTGGAGTTAGCAAGCGAACTGATATCAATAATCTATTGTTGAGCAGCGTGGCCGCACATCAAGACTGAACAAAGAAAGATTTTAATGAGTTGATCAAAGCCACCTTGCGAGTTGATGCTTAGAGCATTCCAGCTGCGATATTTATGGTGGGTTATATTGGCACTAGCGGCCTATTTTTATTTCTTTATTTTCAACGTTTGTTTATGATGCCCACGCTAACCGGGCAGCATTAACACAAGCCATTGGAGTTTTTTTTTTTTTTTTTAACTAAACTAAGATGTGGTGTGCCAAGTGCAAAGTATCTCTGTCAGAGCTGAAATATACAACATGAGACAAGTGCACATGAATGGTCACATCAGAGAAAACATGTCATGGATTGACAGCTCGTGGCAAAATTCAAACGAGGCAGCGAGAGCCTTGGAAAACGAAGGCCGCGGTCGATCGGACTTGTGTTATGACGCCTGACACTGCTACGGTAACATCATCTGCCTAAACCAGCACAAAGCCCCGTCACTGATGAGCACATTGTCCGCCAAGCTGTGCTGGACAAGTTGCTCGTTTGTATTCAACTCATTCCCGCAGCCGCGGTCGAACGTTTTGGCTTCTTCAGCTGGCCAGCATTCACGTCCCTGTTGTTGTTAAACAACTGTGCAATGTGGCAGCCAGTCACAGCGATGGAGCGAACTTGGATTGCGAAGATTTGCCACTTGTGCCGGTGAGAATGAGCTGATTGTGTACCAGAGCTCAAATGACCAACACAGATTAGGAACTGAGAGATCCTCTCATTCCCAGCGCTGGCAGACAGTCTGATATCTCTGCCCGGGACAATATGCCCGTATTATAACTGAACTAGAAATATGCTACATGTCTTGTGCAGTAGAGCTCATTATTTGTCCTCCACATAGGAACATAAATGGTGTAAATATGTCTGGAACTGACTTGCTTGAGTCATGACCTCAACCCCATCAAACAGCTTTTTACCCTTTTGCACCAATGGTCAAAAAAAATCCCCACAGACACATCTGACAGCTTGTAGAAAGTATTCACAGGCGAGTCAAGGACAGCTGCAAAGGGGTGTAGCAATAACCAGGTGTTCCATAAATATAATTACATCATACTTTGACAGAGCTTTTTGGACTTATTTTACACCATTTAAAAGGATCCTGGTCATTTCTAACATGAGAAAAATGGTCTACAATTTGCTCCGAATATGGCCAGGATTTGATTATTGTGAGTGTATATACGCAACTAACTGGCAAAATTCTGCCCCAGTATGCAAAGAATAATCACCCACGTTATTGAAACTGAGAGCTACTTCTTGGGTACTGATTAATGCGAAGGCCTACCATGCGTTGCAGCATTAAATCATGATGCCCAAACCTAATTATGCCGTTACTCTGTTTGTATAATGTTCACGATCCGAGAGTCTTATTTTTTACTTGTTGATTTTGATGCACGCTTCTGAAATAACATCATCGTTGCATCCGCTAGCCTTTCCGCACAAATGGTTTGGTCATGCGCTACAATGCTGACCTTTGAACTGTGCTAGGGTTTCTTTCAATACTCAAGCACTGCACGGATTGCCCTTTGTGAGCACACACTTCAAGACCAAAACCGAACACTACTCACCATGTCCTCCCCTTGTCCCCTCACCTCAGTTAAACGAAACGGCAAAGCAGCTGATGGAAATCGACAAGCCGGCGACGACGACGACTAGCGTGCCAGGCCCGAGCTCGGAGCCGTCCCCGTTGGGTCCCTGCTCTCTCGGCCCCTCCCCCAGCACCTCGCCTTCCAATGGAAACGGCTCGGGACATCGGAGGGGCGAGGGGAAGAAAAACGCAAAGAAGAGGCATTCGTTCTCAGCTCTTTCCGTCACCCAGCGAGCGGCCCAGTTCAACAACAGACACAGTATGGAGATCTCCCACCCGGTCCTCATCAGCTCATCTGACCCGAGGGCCGCCGCACGCATCCAGGTTCGCGCACTCACACAGCCACAAGCAGTCCCGATGCACTCAAATATTGATGCAATTAATAATTCCAAAGGGTTCACTTTTTCTTGGGTGGGCCAAAATCATCCAAATCATTATATAAGACACGTTTGGAAAGTAAAAATAAAAAAAATGAAATGATAATCTTGTCTCAGTCCACTCATAAATATGCTTAAGCAATGTGAAATCTGCAGGGTGGTAAAGATTAAAGCGGGAGTCAACCCAAGCATATTTTTTTTAAGAATATGTTCCCATCAGGCCCACTAGTTGAAAAACAGCATTCTGATTAATTTTGCGTTTGTGGAATATAAATTAAGTAGCAAAATGCACTTGTTTTTAGAAATCTCTGGGGGTGGCCATTTTGTCTTCTGTCGACTGAAAATGACATCACAACTGCTTACAACGACCAATCACAGCTGACCTGTTCTCTGAATCTGAGCCGATTGGTCATTGTGAGCAGTTGTGATGTTATTTTAAGTCGACAGAAGACAAAATGGCCGCCCCCAGAGATGGCTAAAAACGAGTGGATTAACACTTATTCTAAAAACGCAATATTTATCAGAATGCCCTGTTTCAACTAGGGGGCTTGCGCAAAACATATTCTTGAAAAAAATATGCTTGCGTTGACTTCGGCTTTAAGGTTTGCAAAAAAAAATTAAAATCACAATTGACAAAGTTCATATCGGAAGCTTCTAGTGAAACGGATGCAGAATGTTGCAGTGTTGACGGAGGATTTTTTTTTTTTTAATTTGAATTGGTTTTAACTGCCTTTTTGGCTGAAGAATGTGGTGACCATTCTCAGTTTTATGCCTATTCCATTTTGTTATCTTGTTTTATATGCCCATAATTTGTAAGTGACAAGCGGACTGGTTCAGAATAATGCATACTACACAGACGCAATTTCCATATTCACCAGTATGTGAATAGATATACTGCCTAAAAAATAATACAGCTTTTTAACATCACTGATATATTTCCCAATTACTAAGTCTGACAGTTCCATTTAAATAAAATATTTGCCATGTTTTTTATATCGCTATAGCCCAGAGTTACTTACAGTTTGCCTCTGGTTGCTTCTATACTCGTACTCAATGTGTTTTTGTCACCGCTGGTGAACACCCAGGATGCATTTGGAGGTGCAGACACATACGGAATATTCCGTTCTTGCCTCAAAGCGTTTGCTACTTTCCGCATGCCTTCAGGATGCATCGTCCCCAGGTCCCTCCCCCTCCTCGGCAGGGGTACTGGTGCCCCCAAAAGTGGCATCGATAACCTCTGAGCTGTTGGCCCATGCGAAGGTGCAGCTGCCTCTCAACATGTGAGTAAGCCTGGATTTCCCCTCCGTTGCTCCTGTTTTGTTGAATATCAATATGTCTTGATATGTAAGGTTCACTTTAGATGCCATTTTCTTGCAAGGATTATAAAGCATTTCCTCCATTCTGCCCAGAGATATTGGCCGTGTTCCACTATTTCTACTACTAACAACTACTCCTCCACCATGACACTGAGAAAGGCCTTTAAAAGCAACTTTGAAAGACAGAAAAATGCAATAACGCACTGTGGCCTTGGCTGTATAAAGCACCGTTTCAAAATAAGACTTATGACTTACACTCACTGGCATATGCACTACATTTTCTTTTATCCTTAGACTTGTTTTACATGAAGAAATTCACCAAAGTCAAGAGGAGGCATGATCGTTCAATATGGAAATAACACAGTTCATCACTGGGCATATATAGACAAACAAACGTTCACACTCACAGTCCCGCCGTCACTGAGTAGGAATTGGACCCTTACTGCCTGCACAGAATTCAAATGAGTGAACTACTATACTATCAGTGAACTACTGCACTAGGAAATGCCAAATTTGTACAACATTTAAAGAGGGGAAATCAACCCAAACATATTTTTTTCAAGAATATGTTCCTAGCAGGCTCATTAGTTTATATACGGTATCCTGATTAATGTTGCGTTTGTGGGATGTGAGTTAAGCAGTAAAATCCACTCCGGTTTAGCCATCTCAGGGGGTGGCCATTTTGTCACTTCTGTCGACTGAAAATGACATCACAGTTGCTCAGGGCTCAAGTAACAACCACGGCTCAGCTTCAGAAAACAGGTCAGCCGTGATTGGACGTTACCTGAGCAACTCGGATGTCATTTTCAGTCGACAGAAGTGACAAAATGGCCGCTCCCTGAGATGGCTAAAAACGGGTGGATTAACTCTTATTCCACAAACGCAATATTTATCAGAATGCCTTGTTTCAACTTGTGGGCTTGCATAGAACATAGTCTAGAAAAAAATATGTTTGGGTTGACGTCCACTTTAAGACACTTTTTTTTTTTTTTTGTTAAATGTGCTTGCATTTTTCATTTAATCTGCCCTGTTGCGGCGTCATGACTCAGTGGTGGAGTGGTCGTTTCCCAACCCAAAGGTTGAAGGATCGATCCCCGGCCATTGCGACCATGTCGAAGCATCCTTGAGCAAGTTACTGAAGTTCCTCCTGATGCTGCGTCCTCAGTAGGTAGATGAGGTAGATTGTGACGCGCTTTGAGTACCAAAGGTAGAAAAGCGCTGTACAAGTGACAGCCTATTTACCATTGACTTTTCTTATCTTTAGTTATGTGAGTGCTAACAAGCCTTGTTCACGAAGTTTTAACTTTGCTACACTAGAAGTGATGCATCAACATTCATTCATAATATCAAGTTTCCATCACTTCAGCAGACTTACCTTAACTGTCGTCTAACCTTTCCCCAAATGTGAAACAAGACATCACCCCGCATTTTCGGCCTGCGTCTCCTGGGCATTTGAGTCTCACACACGTCCGGAGTGAGTTGGTACTGCTGATGAGGGTGGACGTTTCAATCTTGACCAGGCAACTATTCCTGTTGCCATGGGAAGACAGAATACGATCCCCACATCTGTTACCATGGCAACCTGGAGGCAGCCTATAGAGCTGGTTTACTCTAGTCTCGTCGTTTGCCCTCACCATCAACGACGACTACAATGACAACAACAACAGCAGAAGCGCATTTGTATGTTAAGTAGATACAGTTCAAAATATTTTATACAGTAAGAGAAAGCTGCAACTGCAAATACTAATTCCTGTTTGTAAGAGTTTAGCACCATTACCAACATTCCATATTCTTTGGCGGGTAAAACAAAAGTCCACTCTATGCTCTTTGTAAGCCTTTTGCTTTTATTTTCATCTTTTGAGGTTTTACAGAGTAGATGATTATAAGGAGAACATCTGATACAGGTAGCTCATTAGTTTGGAAAATTGATGCAAACCACCTTTCTTGTCAGGTAGTGATTCTCAAAAGTGTGTTACGGGTACTACTGGTGGTACACAGGCTTCCTCTCGTGGTACGCAAAATAATCACGGAATCAAATTTGAATAAAAGAAGATAAAGTTCAGTTGTATTTAACTTTTAGGTACAATACATTTGAATTTAATCTTCAAGAAAGGTTTATTTCTGAATATTTATTTAGGTTGTATTTAACTAATGCACAATCCATTTTACCTGAATCATTTACTGCAAAGTGCACTCTTTAAAACCATAGTAGTTTTTTTTTTCATCGATTAACATGAATACTTTATTGTTGTTTTGGATCGTGGTGATATTTTTACTTTATTATTCTTTGAAAGTTTCCCCTGCTAGGTAGAGCAATTATACTGTAGTCATGCTTCTCTCCACATGCATAAGAAAAATCCCACGTGTCTCTTCTTTGAAGTGTTTATGTTTAATGTTTGCGCTTTATGTCACATGCGTCTTAATGGTGGGTGTGAAGAATAACTCGCATTAATCTTGTGTAGCTGCCAGCTCGTCACTGCTTGCTCTTTACACATTATTTCTTATACTTTTATTTCTCAGCTACCTTGCGCTTTACGCCTACAAGCCTCAGAAGGCTGACGAGCTTGAACTTCGAAAGGGGGAGATGTACCGGGTGACTGAGAAGTGTCAAGACGGTTGGTTCAAAGGCACCTCACTGAGAACGGCTGCGTCTGGCGTCTTCCCGGGGAACTACGTCACCCCCGTGTCCAGGTCGGTCACAGCCATCCTCACATTTTTTTACCTTGACGTATTGAGTTGGTCACAGTAGAAATATTGACTCTTGTCCATAAAAACAATCTCCCGTTGAAGGAGAAACAAATAAGAGAATTGGACTTTTCAACACTTTAAAAAAGTTTGAAACAATGGGCTCTTACCACTTTAATTGAATGCTGAATTTTAATTTTGGACACAACTGTGTCTAGCAAACCTTGGCTCCCGCTGAATTACACTTTTCATTTATTGTGCAGATCCATGTATGTGGCGCATGCAGCAGACATTTAATCAATTAGGATCACCCCGCTACATCGACAAATTTGCCAAACAATAAAGCATGAGTTGGCTATCAAAACTTAATGACTAATGCTAACACTGTAAATTACACTGATGCTATGCTTAAATAGGAAGTACCACTGGTCGAAACACGGCATTACGATTAAATGTTGTGTTTGTGGAATATAAGTTAAGCGGTAAAATCCACCTGTACTTGCACCTCTTGTACATCTCACCTGAACCCTGAGCAACTGTGTTGTCATTTTCAGTGGACAGAAGTGACAAAATGGCCGCCCCCGGAGATTGTTAAAAACAGGTGGCTTTTTCTGCTTAACGGGGGAGTCAACCCAAACATATTTCCCTCAAGAATATGTTCAAGAATATGAAACACGGCATTCTGATTCATATTGCGTTTGTGGAATATGAGTTCAGCAGCAAAATCTACCCGTTTTAGCCGTATCAAGGGGGCGGCCATTTTGTCACTTCTGTCGACTGAAAATGACATCACAACTGCTCAGGGCTCAGAAAACCACCAATCATGGCTCAGCTTCAGAAAACACTTGAGCCGTGATTGCTCATTACCTGAACCCTGAGCAGTTGTGATGTCATTGTCAGTCGACAGAAGTGACAAAATGGCCGCCCCCAGAGGGGGCTAAAAACGGGTTGATTAACTCTTATTCCACAAACAGAATGCCTTGTTTCAACCAGTGGACCTGCATAGAACATGTGCTTTTTTAAAAAAAAATTGTTTGGGTTGACTTCCCCCATAACTCATTTTCCACAAACGCAATATTAATCAAAATGCTGTGTTTAGTGGAGGCCCATAGAAGATAAAGAATGACTTTATCATCATTGCGCAAGTACAACAAAATTGAGGTATGCAGTCGTCCTCAAGGTGCCAGCAATTAAAAATATAAAACCAATAAATCAGACAATTGAAAGGAATAGCTACAAAAAACCATACAGATAAATAGAGTAACATAAACACAGGATTTACATACAATATTCAAATGCACCATCTACAACTGATAGTGTTCAATCTGTGAGGATCCACTGTCTTGTCTGTCTTTCTGGTGCTACCACACACTGAGAGTAGATCATTACCACCGCCATCATCATCATTATCATAAAATTGTTATTACCGCTGCTGTTAGCATTCAAACCCAACTACGCGGCGCTGTTAAAACCGCTTGAGATTAAAAAGGTAAGTGCGCTGAGGTCATAGTTGTATATTTGTTCATTTTTATCGCCGTCGTCATTCCTTTGAGGAGGTCCGCATTTCGAGCGGCTTATCTGCATTCTGCCCCATGATGCAGTGAGAGACTGTGAACGGGGGAGAAACAAAAGCCGAGCAGCGTAGGAATAATAGAAAACACAAGCGAGAGGAAGATAATGAAGACTCGGGGAACGGCAGGAAGAAAATGAGGCATGAAAGCAGTGAGGTAGAGGATGAAACCACGCGACGGCGGGGTGGGTGGTTGGACAAACAAAAAGGTGAAAGGAGGCAAAGAAATGAGAGTGCCGAGACTAGAGAAGGATGGGATGAAAAGGAAAATAACCCAGGAACACTTAACACTCCGTTGTATGCATTGTCTATGGCAATAATTAGTGGGGTGGAGGGTACAATCAAATGAGACCATTTGTTATATTTGCACAAGAAGTACACTCGCTCTTTCCGGCGCTTCCCTCCTCCATACTTACGACGCTGCGAGGATTCTCATTATGATGAGGAGAGACCGACACTTAATTGACTGACTGTGTTTTCCGAAAACATTAACTAGATGCTCACCTTTAATTTGAAATATAGTCTTGTCCGCATTCAATATTTCTTGCAGTTTTGTTTCCACTATTGATTTTATGTTGGGCTGGTTTGGATTCATTGTTTGTTTCTTCAAAGCTTCCCTGTTTGTCTGAGTGTATTTATTTCACCATTTTCAATTCTGTGCCAAAATGGTTGACAAGGTTGTTGTGTTGCTTTTTTTGTTGTTGTTGTTGTTCCCATTCTGTCACATTTAGTAGGTATTAATTTAGATGTAGTGTTGTGCTAAATTACTGTATGTACTCGTCCTCACTTGCATGTTTCCTTGTGTTTATTTGGAAGAGTATTGTCAAGTTTACATAACAAGACCTTCTCCTCAGGGATCAGGCGTGCATGTTGATTGCGCCTCATTTGAGCATATTGAATATCCAAAGTCAGCAAAGGTCCAAGTTTTGGATGTCGCCAATCGATTATGCTGAGTTATACTCGTGTGCTGTAAGGTGCCTACTCAGAAAATGGTCAAGGCCCACAATCATGAATAAATAAATAATGTTCAAATCGTACGATTGAAAATCTTTGTGTGCGTGGTCAACACCGAGTTCAGCAAAGCCACGAGCTCCATGATTGCGACATGAGAAGGAATGATAGCCAATTAGGAGGGCGACGTGAAAAGCAGCAGGTTGCATTGATTATTTTGTGTAAGTCATTCACCGCAATAACAATAAGAGTGAGAAGACTTTGCAACAGCAATGCGGTTTCGAGTGGCGTGCGATACCACAAGATTTGGTATCGATGCGATACCAAGTGATTACCGACATTACCATTAATGTCGATGCTGATATGTTTTAATAATAAAGGTTGGCACAAAAAAAAAAAAATCTGAATGAATTTTCATGAACTTTAAGTGTTTTTTAAAAAAAAATTTCTTTACATTTTGAATTTGTTAAAAACCATAAACAGATTTGGGTGAAGTTTTGCATCAAGGGGTAAGGTAGCACTGCATACAGGAGATAAACATAAACTAATACAATATCCATCTAATGACACTTGTATTGATTATCATCAATATCAACATTGGTGTCATTTTTATCAATATTTTGATCCATCTGCCCGCTGGTATATTTAATAATTTCTCCTATCGTTATATTTCTTTTTCGTATTTCTTCTTTGGCGCAACACTGCCTCTCACAGGTCAGTCTTGGTACTGCGACAGACATTTTGTCCGGTGGGGTACTCCCGATTGTCAGCGGAGATATCGTTATGTGTGTGCTGTGCTGCGTTTGCGATCCTGAGGAAGAAGACTTGCAGATATTTTTTCTCATCGTGTGTGAGTCTGCTCACATTTTCTAATAAAAGTCTGTGTGCGTGTACCACGCTTTAGTGAGTGGCTTTATCCAATCCATTACCTGACCATGACCGCAACAATCACAACAAATATGTTTATCATAAACCTAAAACCATTCAAGTTCCCCTTCAAAAGTGTCTGTCAAGCCTGTTTTGCTGGAGGATCGTGTAATAGCGCACGTTAAAAATCCATCCACCGCCATGCCTTGCGGGTTCATACATAACTTTACAATATCAGCTTAATGTCACCCTAGTGTGGGATATTTTTGAGGGAGCTCTTCCAGCTGTCCCACTTACACGAGCATCAATGCAACGACGGCCGCTGCCGCTATTGCCGGCGTATTGACATAACATTCTGTTCCGCCTCTCCATCTCTGTGCAGTTTACTCAAAAGGGCAATAGCCCTGATGGGAAAAAGCTGTGTACACAGGGCTTTAGCGAGGTCCGGCCAAAATATTCTTTCTGCAAGCGTCACCTTTATAGATGCTTTAAAACTCGAGTTGCTTCGCGCACAAGATGGAGCTCATAACTCTCGTATATGACTGGAAGTCAATGGGCAGCAATAAGAGGGCGGATGGCGCAGTCAATGCAGTTCAGCTCACCGGGCTGCCATTCATTATTCGGCAGACAGAAACACGAGCCACTTGCCACGTCATATAGTATATGTGAGAAACTGTAAGTGGCGATGCTGGGTTTTTTGTTTTTTTTTTTTGCTGATGTGGTTTTGACACAACAATGGCGGTTTGAGATGGGAAACCAAGTGGAGGTTTTGGAAAATGTTGCCATTATTGTGAAAACAGTCCTCTGTAAAAGGAAGTCATCACAACCCAAACAACAATGATAGCAAGAATGCTAGCTAGCGGCTTAAAGCGGAAGTCAACCCAAACATTTTTTTTTTACATTTTCTATGCAGACCCACTAGTAGAAACACAGCATTCTGATTAATATTGTGTTTGTGGAATATGAGTCAAGCAACAAAATAAACCCATTTTTAGCCATCTCCGGGGGCGGCCATTTTGTCACTTCTGTCGACTGAAAATGACATCACACACCCTCAGGGCTTAGTTAACGACCAATCATAGCTCAGCTTCAGAAAACAGGTGAGCATCTTTTGCTTTTTGTTTGCCAGTAAACTTCAACTGGGACTGGTAATTAATTTTAATTCATTAATTTTTTTTTTTGAAGCATCTGCCCATCAGCCCATTGCTTGTTGTGAAGTAAGCTAAGTCGTACCTCCACCAATCTCGTATATACTGTAAGCAATTGCTTTTGTATAAGAATTTTTTTACTATTCGCTGCAGGTAGCCTAAAAATGATTGTTCCTTGCGGGATTAGAGTCCCTCCCAATTTTGTGTGTCAAGACTTCACAATCCAATGACAAGTAACTCTCTTTTTTCTGTTTCAAAGGGCCACATTCGGAGTTGGTGCAACGCGGGGCTCGTGTTTGTCCAGTCCAGGAAACGGAGGAGGTGGTGGTGGTGGTTGTAGTCAGGTCAGCGGTAAAATCTCGGACCCCTCTTCTCCAGGGTCCCCGGGGCCCTCTTCGTCCCGTCCCTCCACGCCGCTGATCAACTGCGTCAGTCCCGCCTCATCGCCGCAGACTGCAGCCGCGCAGCTGAAGAACTGCCTGCGCTCCGGTCAGCATTCGGTCAACCAGACACGCACCTCAATGCAGCTGGGTAAGCACAACGGACCCCCATTTTTAATCAATACTCATTTCAAATCTTTGCGCGACCACATTCAAATGGCACCAAACGCCGGATTTATGCAACTTTCAGATTCGCTGTAAAGTCACATCCCAAAGTGAGATGATCCATCCCAATTGAGCTGAGGTGCGTGTCACAGATTTTAGCCGCGACGATTTTCTGTGCTGTCATTAAGGCAACATAAACCGTCATCAGTGTCATGACATAATACAATCCCTGCGATCGGCACCCTGCTGCGCATCTTAAGCTGTTTCTGGCTGAGTGGCCTGTCTGCCCACTAAGGCCCGTGTAATCAGCGCACACTTCAAACCAATGAATACACGCGTCGTCACCTTTGCACAATTGTGCTGCCCCATCGGCCGGAAAATGTTTTGACGGATGCTCAAATGAATGCAGAATGTCTGCAAGGCTGTGGAAAGTCATTATGACAACAGGATGATTTTATGTTTCGAGACGACATGGATGGGTTTCGTTTTCAGTTCTGGGACAAAAGCAACTTTACAGTGGAACATATACAGTCAAAGCTAATCAATTGCAGGACACTTACTGACTTCTGCTTAGGTTTCGACCAATTTTCCAATAGGACGTAATGAGAATTTGAAATGTATTGCATGGTCAAACATCCTCATCAAAAATGATTTATGAACTCATTCACTGCCAGACATTTTCAGACCCTCTTTTACCAAAAAATTGAAAAAAATATCAATAAATTCCTGGGATTGAATGGCTGGACTTTGAAAAGACGAATAAATATGTCAATGGCAGTGAATGAGTCAAGTAGTATTTTAACATTTAAGTGTTAATACCAAGATGTTAAAAATGCTATTTTATGGTGTAATAAAACGCGGATTACTTTTCAGAGAATATTCAATTTGCCTCTTATTATGATTTTCAACTTACTGTATCGTACTTAACAGCAAGCAGGCCACATTATGTTCTATTTCCAATTCAGTGGTCACCATCACATATTTCTGTTTTTCAAAGATTTTATAGACACATGAATATGAATATAAATATAATAAAATATCAAATAAAATAAATCTACATAAAATCTTTCGAAGTTTTAAACAAATCAGTATTCATATAGCTAAACCAAGTCACTCTCTGAAGTCCAGGTCTACTTTTCACTCTTGTTTGCATTAGCAAATAAAATCTCACCTATGTTTGATGCATTCTCAACCGGCATTCTGAAGCTCCGGATAAGCAGCTAAAAATGTAGATTCCCCCAAAAATGATTCAACTAAATCCACCATGTGCTTCAAGGTTGTCTAGTAATGCTTTAACACTCAGCTCCGGGAATAATCTCTGGCTCCACAAACGTGAGCATGTTGCTCTTTTATGTCAATTTACTTTTAGGTGCTGACATTGTAATTCTATGGCGCTTATTTATTAATGAGCAGAGAAAAAGCCTGCATGTTCCTGCTTCCAAATCGCCAGTCACCACAGGCAATCGGCGACATATTCAGTCGATTGGTTAATTTTGTCACAGGTCAGTCTTGAACTGCGCCACGCTTGTTGTGTGAGTTAGTTCACAATGTTAAACAGCCTTGCTGGACCTGAGGCCATGTTCACACACTGAGCTTGGAAAAGCACTGGCAAGGCATTGAGGTTTGATTAAAAAATAATAATAATAATAACCGAGACACTATGAGGAAAAATACAAACTTGGTTAAACGAATGAGTGATTTGTCTAGCATCTTAAAATACATACATCGGCAGAGAAGGCAACACGTGCCAAATACTGTGAAACCGTGGAGGAAGAGGTAGCAGAGCTAAACAAAGGCAAACCCGAAAACCGCTTTAAAATAGAAACATTGCCGCTCTGTTGGCGCTGTAGGGCAGAGTTGGCAGCAAGTTAATGAACCTTGGCAGGTCTGCATGGCATGTGAGGATGATGCGGAGCAGGTGTGGTAGGAGTGTTGTGTTAAGACACACACAGCAGCACAGCACCGCTTGACACGAAAAGACTGGGCCGCACAAAGGAACGCACCGCTGAATGACATCACTTTGTTTTTTTGTGTTCTATGGAGGCGTAATGACAGAGCCTCTTGCCTCTTGCTTTTTCTCTCGGTCTCTGGCTGTGTCATTCCCATACGCACTCTGGACTACATTACAAAGCAGCAGGCCACTTTGAGTACTGCAGTGTTATACAGCAGGTGGCGTGTGTGTTGTGTGTGTGTGTGTGTTTTTTTTCTGGTGTGTGACAGTTTTAAGGCAGCTACTTACTGCGTGGGAACTTGTTGCCTATTTTGGTGTTTTTCACATTATTCACTTCTCCCCAAAAGTTAGTTATTAGGGATGTAATGATTCACTCTAGCCCCGATTCGATTAGATTTTCAGTTCCTGATTTTTGATTCGATTAGATTTTTTTTTTAAATTGCCACCATGCTTGTCTCTGTGCACTTGCGTGGTTCTGCAGCCATCCATAAAACGCAATACAAAATGATGTTTGGCCCAAAAGCATCATTTGATCTACACATTCAAAATGTGCTATGCATCTGGAATGAAAAAAATGTTTCAAGACATCATTTTCTAGCTGAATTTAATCAATTCGATTTTTCGATTAATCGAATTGATTAATCTATTAATCGGGGCGAATCGGGTTTAAATTGATTTTCGATTAATCGTTACGTCCGTATTAGTTGTATCAGGTGAAATTTCAGGAGGGACCTAAATCCTTCACAGGTGAACTCAGTTTGACCTTCTCTTTATGCCCAACCCAAATGCCAAATAGCCCCAAACATTTTGAGAGTGGCGGATTTGACTATTTACTTTCTTTAGATTCAAATCCCGCCGCATTCATTGAAGTGAGTAAAAATATCAACCGTCATAATGTACTGCCATTCTTGCTGTGAGGCTATAGTGCTAATAACTTTTGCACCTTGGTTTTATGATGCGTGTTATTTCTGATTAACCGAATTGTGTCTATAAAGAGGTGATCTATGGAGATAGATATTCCCTTCCAGAATTAATGAGGACTAATGGCTACCTGCTGTCAGTGAAACGTCCTCACGATTATATTCATGCAGAAAATCTATTTGTCTATTTTAGTCCATAGTTCTCCCGCTGGAAGCCCAGAGCGTCCGGCGGTGGCGATATCTTCCCTGCGCTCTCAAAGTTCCTCACCTTCACGTTGCTCCGGCCAACCGGGTCGCCCGCTCTCCATGACGTCTCCGGGACCCAGTTTGGGGCCCTCGCCCCTGTCGTCGCCCGCATCCCGGCCGCACCTACCCCTGTCGTCTCCTTTGTCCTGCCTCACGCCCCCCAACGTGTCAGCGGCGCTACTCAACGGGGAACCGGCCATCCCCCTGCAGCCGCCCTCACCGGGCCCCTCTCATGCACCTGCGCAGTGCGCCCTCGCCCCCAAAACAGAGAAGGTATGCGTGCTCGTCAGGCCAAAGCTCACCTTTTAAAATCAGTGATCTGCTCCAAAATTAAACAGGATGTTCGTTGTGTTTGTTCAGTCTATAGAGCAAGAATATGAGACACACCTCCTTGTTAATCAAACGGCTGGATTTATTTTTCACCTTTTTGAATTGATTTGTGGGAACAGTTTTGAGGAAGGCTCTTTTCCCATATGATTGTTCCCCAATGCACAAAGATGTTGTGACTTTCAGCTTAGAAGCGTTTGGTGTAGAAGAACCTCCCGAGCTTTTTGTACATACTATAATTTCTATGCATTTTATCCTTGCCATCTGTTTTTGTTGTCTTCAGCTACATTTGTAAGGTGTTTAAAAAACTCTGTTTTAGTCATTTAAAATATTTTTAAAGCGTCTGGGAGGGGTAAAACTATATATCCATCCTTTATCGATACCGCTTATCCTCACAAGGGTAGCTCAGCTTCAGAAAACAGGTGAGCCGTGATTGGTCGTTAACTGAGCCCTGAGCAGTTGTGATGTCAGTCAACAGAAGTGACAAAATGGCCGCCCCCTGAAATGGCTGAAAACGGGTGGATTTTGCTGCTTAACTCATATTTCATATTAATCATATTGCCTTGTTTCAACTAATGGGCCTGCATTGAACATATTCCTGAAAAAAATATGTTTGGGTTGACTTCATCGTTAAAACTCTGGGAGGGGTAAAACGTTTTTTTAAATTATATAGTCTCTCGAAATTGCAGATTTTCCCTCTTTGTGGGTGTTTTTTAGTGTGTTTTAATAAGTTTAAATGTTTTCAAAGCATCTGGGAGGGGTAAAACTATTTTTTCAAATTGATATAGTCACTCTTTTATCATGAATTTTGTGGTGGGTCTGGAATTTTTCCCTCGTGACGAACAGGGGATTCACTATTTGATGTGTTACGGGCTGGCAGCACAGTAGGCTAGTGGTTAGCATATCTGCCTTACAATCCGGGCTTCCTTCCACAGACCAGAAACATGCGTGTCAGGTTCACCGAAGGATCTAAATTGCGCGTACGTGTGTGCGCCCGCGCGCTCTTATCCAAAATCAGTGACAGTTGCTCACCTGTGCCCCAGAGGAGGATAAGCACAACGGAAAATGTATGGCTGGATGTATTTTAGACAAAGACAAAGCACCTCAACCCTTGAAAAGGCAGCCCCGTATCGCTTTGATACGCCAAACTCCAAAACAAACCTCTGCCAGCTTTAAAATAGAACAGGAGTTGCTCGTTGAGAAAAATGTCATCGTTTCTCAATTGCCCCTCGAGCAAAATCAGTGAAACGTATCACAGCTAATTATTGAAGAATTTTTGCTTTAACAGCTACAATGCATTCAAATTATCTTAAGTGGCGCGTGTTACTCTGCATGCGCCGTTGTACCTGCTTCAGTAAGTCACCCGCACCTTATGGCACTCATATTGAACTCAGCCTCCAACGCCGCCTCGCCGTCTGCCGCGTGGAAAACTCGGGATGTCAAATCGGGACATGCTCGCATTGAATGATGGCAGGGGGAAAAAAAAGCTCTGCATCTGTCTAAGCTCCATTTGTTTTCACTGCTGGCCCCGGCGTGTTGGACAGCTAATCTAACTACATGGCTAGCTGACAAACAGCTCTGTGATGGTGGAACAGCAGGCTTGTTTACATCATCCCACTCAAAGATGGCTCTTGTTTTTTTTTTTGTTTTTTTATATGAGGCCCAGATATTAATGAATCCTCTTTTCCTGCCACAGCTACAGATTTGATTTGTGTTCTATTTATGTGTCCGCCCAATTTGGTTGGCTGTCTCTTGTGCGTTCGGAGCCCGTAAGACATGGTTGGATGAGTTGCGCTTCCTTGTAAGTGGAATTACTTTATCAGGTGTCTCAATAGTTTGGCAATAAATTATACAGGAGCTTCTGTATGTATCACCTTGACTACTATCCAATCACTAACCTCCGTGGCTGCAACCCAAGTGCCTGATTCTGATTTAATACTTTTTTTTGTTCGGTTTCTATGCACACAGCAAAAAGTCGCTGTTCAAATGACTCCCACTGAGTCAATATATTGTCGCTGTCCTGTGAAAAACATTTATCTCCAATTTTGGAACGTTTTTTTTAATTTTCACATTAATGCGATGTCTGTAAGGTGGAAACACCATTCATGTAAAAATAAGGAAATGGAGATAAGTGTTTTTCACATGACAGTGACGATATATAAAATATATAGCTCCACACGCTACAGAGTTGAATTAACACTTTATAAGTAGTTAATCATTTTACACTGCTCCAGATTTACTTAACAACACATGGGAGTAGAAAGGTATCTCCGCTGTGATATTTTTAACAACCTGCTTAGTGTTAGTTTCACTCCCAGAAGTGTTAAAATAATTCAATTGATTACATTTATTTGTTTTGTTTTTTTTTAATTACAAGAACACCCGTAACACAATTTAGCTTTAATTACCTTTATATTAGCTTTTTCTTTTAACAAGTAACACATTTGGAAAAATATGACCTGATGTACGTCTCATCTGAAACATTCAAAGTTAAAGTGAATTGATTATACTCACTTCACCCACAGTGTGAAGTCATCACACACAGTGGATTTTTAAATGCTGGACTTTTTTTTAAATAATTGCAACACTTCATAGTTTTAGAATCAGATTGTCCAGCATCACAAGACTTAGAGATAACGTTATTCCAAAACAATTGGATTGTCACCTCTTATCCTAAATCATATTATCATCACACTTGATACCTTTTTGTTGCTCTGAGAAGCCTATGTGGTGATGACGCAGCACCGTCTGTCTGTTCTAGTCTAACAGAAGCGACGGGAAATGATGAAGCGCATCCGATAATGTCTGGCAGACAGCTATAAACACACGCAGGCATGTTGAACATCAGGAAGCCAGAACTGAGGATGTTTGTCAGAGGGAGCTTTAGTGAGTCCCCCACAAATCAATTTAATTTTATTAAAAGCAGAGAGCACGGGTAATACGGGCTTTTGCTCCCAATTATAACCACCGGCGGCACACTAAAGCAAATCATGTGCGTCTGCTTCATGTTCTTTAAAAATCTGTACAAAAATGGCATATGGTTTCACTTTTTTTTTTTTTTTCTTCCTATAAGTCCACACTAGTTTAACAAACTACAGTATTTTCATTGCTGTCTGATAGGTAGTTAGCCGTCAATTTGTAGTGTCTTGGTAATAACATGATGAGATGATATATTCATATGGCCTCAGAGTCATAACATCCTCTGAGGGTAACCATAACTACAAAGTGGCCTGCGACGAAAATGACTCGGCCACCAAGCGGTCCACATGTTTTAAGTGTTTTGCTCGTCCTCCGCAGTGGAAGAAACATTCACGACAACGAGCAGTTACCACGAGCCGTTTGATCTGTCAGCCTCTGTATTCATCTTTGGGATAATTTACTGTAAAAGCACTTAAAGAGTGTCGAGCGTGGGTGAGCAAATGCTCCAGTAATTAGCATGATGGGCGGGCAGGAGCTGGCATCTACGGCAGCACTTCTCGCAAGCATGCGGTCTCCTTCTACTACTATTTGTAATGTGACCTTATCAATGGATAAATCAAACTCTCCCACTGTACTGTGGGACTGAGCTTTAAGTGTAAAATTACATTTTGGAATAAAAAAAAAAGAATAATGCTACACGAGGCGGTCTGCTTTGACGTTCGAGTTAAGTATGTGTATACTGCCCCCGTGTGGTTTGTAGAACAACAGCGTCTTCGTGGCACACAAAAGCTTTATTGACAGTCAATTGGAATAACAGGTGGCAAAAGTACTTACTGTTCTTAATTAGAAGTATATATGGGTCATTATCATATAATTATATCAATAATTGTAAAAACATACCCCAGTGGTTTTCATTTTTAAAATCTATTAAATTTACTGATATGAATATTTGAAATATTGGCAGCCGTTACCATTCAAATTGTAATACTTGTTTCTAAAAGGGAAAAACTATTCTCAAGCAATATTTTTAAAACTTTTAATGCCAAAATGTCTTTTCTGTTATGTGTCCCAAATTAAGTTTGATTTACAACATGTTTTCTTTTTTTTTTTTTTTTTTTAATCTGCCTTTTCCATGAAAACTAAGACAATCACCTCCTTTTCTTGATTATTTTTCAAATGTCGGTCCTCAAGTTGTGTTTACCGTCAATCCCACTGGGAAGAGCCTCACTATGTCGTTGCAAGACGCCAGAGGCAGATCTGAAGTGCTGGATGAGGGAGGCAGCCATTTTGCATTCACACAATAGTAGACAGCAAAATGAATGGCATTCATTTTGAGATCTGTATGAATTTGTGAAAGTGTGATTGCATGTCTTTACCGATTGTACAAAGAAGGAATATATTGGGTTTAATGAGTCCTTAGGATCATTTATGTGATTGTAGCCTTAGAATTAGAAGGGCAAAACGTCATTGTGCATCTTGGTGGATTTTTATGAAGCTTTGATGTATTTCAGTGGGGCACCGCCATTTTCTCTGCCTAATGATTCAAATTTGAAATGGTCAAAAACTTTTTGGAGAATAGGACTTACTGTAAAGTCATGGCTGTATTTTTTTGTGGTGTGTTTTTACCGGTGTCTTTACTGTTACCGATCCAATTAAATGACAATCACCCTTATACTCTCTGCTTCCCCTCACTTCGCCCCATCAGAAGGAGAGAAAAGCCGGTGGTCTGTTGAAGCTCCTGTCAGGGGCGGCGGCCAAGAAGAAACCACGCTCACCTCCCACCTCCCCGCCCACCCACGATCCCTCCACGGCTGGCCAAGGTGCGCTGGCCACCGAGCTCGCTCACCACCCTCACCACCCGTACCACCACCACGCCCGTTCCGGATCGTGTCCCATGGTCTCTCAGGGGCGGGCCGGCTCGTGTCCCGTCGAGATCGACATGGCGGGGGCCGTGGGGCTGGAACCCCTGCACAGGAAGTCGGGCTCCTTGGATACAAACTTTCCCATGTCGCCCCCGCCAACGCGAGCCAGCAGTGTTCTCATGGTGCTCCGGCCCGAACCCAAGCCGCTGTCCAGGGAGAGGTGGGTGCGCTCATTGACACAACCGAAAATAATGTCATTGCGTTCCATACTACAGTACCTTCAATTTTGTGTGTGTGTTTTCAAATTAGTGAAAAAATATAATTGGGATTTTTTTTTTCGCTCAATATTGAGATTGTGATTTCATGTTTTTCTTTTTTTTTATCTCCCATCTCCCATGTAGTTTTAAATTAATACAAGCAATAAATTAACCTGTATTGCATTAAACAATATCACTTATTGAACATTTGGTTTGCAGTCCTTTAACTTTTTTAACGTCGACAACCTCACAAAACTATACCAAGCTCACCTGTTCTCTGAAGCTGAGCCACGATTGGCCGTTAGCTGAGCCCTGAGCAACTGTGATGTCATTTTCAGTTGACAGCAAGTGACAAAATGGCCGCCCCCTGAGATGGCTAAAAAAACGATGAATTTTGCTGCTTAACTCCACAATTCCACAAATTATTCTATCTATCTATCTATCTATCTATCTATCTATATTAATCAGAATGCCATGTTTAGACTATCCCATAGAACATATTATTGTAAACAAAATTTGGGGATTGACTTCCTCTTTCACTTTTTTCATTGAGTCATTATCGATTGTAAGTTGCCTTAACTTACAAGTGACTCGACTTGAGAGTTTTTGAAGCTATGAGCCGTCAACTTTGATTTACGAGCCCCAGATGGTGGCGACAAACACAACTCACTTCCCAACAAGCAGCAGTTTGCTCTGTTACTACTCAACTGTATTTTAACATTGGTCCTGATGGTGGCACTTCATTAGTACTTTGTAGGTGGTCCTTGCTCTTAGTCTAAAATGTTTGCGATGTTAAAATTCGGTTGCGTGTAGTGTATAGCCCGCTTCATTTGAAAATGGCCAAACCTGCTCACTTGAGTCTCATCTACATGTGTTGGCCAGGTACCGAGTGGTTGTTCCTTACCCGCCCCAGAGCGAGGCGGAGATCGAGCTTCGCGAAGGAGACGTGGTGTTCGTCCACAAAAAGCGAGACGACGGCTGGTACAAAGGCACCCTGCAAAGGACGGGACAAACCGGCCTGTTTCCTGGTAGCTTCGTGGAGAGCTTTTAAAAACACACGCAAAATCACTTGGCTTGATATTGGGGTTCCCAATCTGCCTTAAGGAGCTGATAACCTTCAAAAAAAAAAAAAAAAAAATTATAATTCAACGGAATTCGAGTGTCAGCGACAAGATTCCTGTGGACTTTTTACAAATCAAAGGAAAAGACAGTAGCACAAGACGTCTTTGGAAGTCTTTCTCGATCCAGCACACGTTCCCGTCCTCGTCCCAGGGGTGCCAAAACAGGGGGCCTCCGGTGCGACTACTGAAGACACACGCACACACACACTCAAAGAGCACACCGACAAAAGCTTCCCAGGTGTCGTCCACCAGCACAACAAGCATCAGCTCGGCTTCAAACTGCGACCTCAGAACTCCTCTCTGGTGCGTTCTTTCTTTGCAAAGACCCAAACCAGGTTCATTGTGTTTGTGGCAATAAGCACATATTTCTTTTTTTTTTTAACTTAATATGTGTTGATGACAAATGTAGGGCTGCAACTGATGATTATCTCAATAATTGATTAATTTATCAATTATTTTTTGGGATGAATAGGATTTTTTTTTTTGGTTTTAAAATCCACCCCTTATATTCAATAACAGGACATGACTTTGAATTGAAAGTCCTGAAAATTCAAAACAAAGATAATGAGTCCGCTTTCATGGAGAACAACAGAAATCTGAGAATATTTACTGTTCAGAGGCTGAAATTCCAAGGATTTGGACCATTCGAAATCAAACACGGCCTCTGAACAATGAATCGATTATCAAAATAATTGTGATAATCGATTACTTGTCGGTTAATCGCTGCACCTCTGGACAAATTTGTGTAGCATTGTTTTTCTCTATTTGTTTCTGTTTGTTTTTTCTAAATGTTCAGATTGCTATTTGTGTTGTCCCAAGCTGTGATCTGTCACTGGATTTGTTTGTATTTAAGAAAAAAAAAAAAAAAAAGGTGCAACACGTCATTTCCTCATTCATTTTTATATTTATTGAATCTGAAATTGCTCTATTGTTCTATTTAATGTTTCCCATGCACACGGTGGCTTCAAGTGAGGAAAAATGGCTTGCTGAATGTAAAGGAAAAAAAAAAAATCCAAACTCTTGGGATGATTCATTTGTATTGTTAAAGTTGTTTTGGGTTTTTTTTGTGTTTAATGGAAGCAAAGATGAGATTGCACTCAGTGACATTTACGACAGCCCACCATATCTGCACTCCGTGTCAGCCTCTACGTAAAAGCAAATATTTTCCTTCAAACAAGCTTTTTGTTTTATGTAACCAAATGGAAAAACTCCCAAACGCTCCCGTTTAGCGAGCGGTGCAGCGCTGCGAGCAAAGTTGTGTCGATGTGGAGGAGATGCAAGGAATCCGAAAGTGCGACCAGAAGCTTTTCATTCTCCAACTGCCAAACCTGCGACGGCGACTCGGATCTTGTTGATATTTTTGTACGAGGCTTCAGTGAGTGTACGGTCTGCTTTCTGATTTTTTTTTTTTTTTTTTTTTTTTTACGTCCTGAGAGTCGGTCCGAGCTAGTTTACATGTGCCACACTATCTACCTTTACCCCCCCCCCCCTCTTTTCTGAGATGAAGCACAGCCAAACTGGAGGGTTTGACTCACTCAGTATTGTGTCTGCGTGTATGAAGGATTGTGCACCATGTGTGTTTGTGGCTTCCTGGGTTGAGGTTTCACTCACAGTGACAAGGGAAGGGCTAAAAAGGAAGACGGAATGTGCATAAGTATCCTCGAAGGGATGCGAGTGTAAAGTGTGAGAGTCAGGCAGATTTTTAATTGTGGCCGTAGGTGCAGCTCATTGATTGGCTGAGCCCGCCTTTTTTTTTTTTAATTAATGTATTTTTTTTTGCAAAGCCCTACATGAAATTGATGCAGTACAAATAAAAAGGTGCTATTGCCCAGAAAGATAACAGAAAAGGATTATGTAAAAAAAAAAAAAAAAAGTGAGACTTTACATAAAAATACATGAAACTGAAAAATACATCAAATACGTCGAAAAATTGCATTTTTGCTTGAAAGTGCAAAGGAGTCCAATACCGTCAAATTGGATGTGCCCACTATACAATAAAACAATATTGGCTACAACCGTAAAAGAGAACCTGCATGTTGACATCAAACCCTAAAGATCTTCTTTGGTGACATTTTTAGCACAGCCCGTGGAATAAAAAATAGGAATACTACTCCAATTTGGACCCTCATAGCACAAAAACAAACAAAACGTTTTTAGTCCTCTTCATTTCCCTGGAACTGGGAAACAAAAACTGGGCAAACCCTTCAAATTGGAGACAAAATTGCAAGCTCCCGTTCCCAGTGATGACAGATATAGGGGCGCAGTGCATTGTGGGTAATCCCATGCATCTGGAGCAACTCTGCAAAGTAGATTAAGGTCAAAGTTGAAGAAGAGAAAAGCTGGATTCACAAATGACAATGTATTTTTGCTCTCTACGCGTAGAAGAAAAGCACAGCGCGGGTAACAAAGTGAACTTAAATCAAGTCTAAGATAGAAATAAGTCTTAAAATGATCACTTCATTTGATACTCTCAGCTGTCACTGTGCAGTCTCCTATGGTGAAATTGTCTATGGGAAACGCATGTTGTGTGTGTGTGCGTGCGTGTGTGAGAATGAGCATATTTCAGGGGAGGCCTTGGTATGTAGCTCTACACATGGAGAAAAAGAAAAAAAAAAAAAAAAGCGGCGTGGACGCTCATCAGGACTGAGTCAGGTCTCTTTTGTGTACAGCAAACGGTAAAATAAAAAAGAACAGAAAAGTCTATATAATTCTATATTGTGCAGAATATTTATAGGCCTTTGGTGCCATTGAAGTCATGCTCTGCGCTGGCCGTACTCAGCGCGCTCTACCATGTGATCATGATGCATCGTCTTGTACTGATGACCCGTGGTTGACTTGATTGTTTTTTTTTCCATGTCAAGTGCATTTTTCGCAATAAATGCCTTTGATTTAAAAAAAAAACCTAACATCTATTTTCCGATGGTCTTTTTTTTTTTTTTTTTTTTGCCTGTACACGTGTTTCACCCATCGAGACGGACCATGAGGCGCACCTGTGCACGATCAATATGTTGCCTTTGCAAAGATAATAAAACCGGGATTCATCCGTGAAGAGAACACCTCTCCAACGTGCCAGACGCCATCGAATGTGAGCATTTGTCCACTCAAGTCGGCTACGACGACGAACTGTTGTCAGGTCGAGACCCCGATGAGGACGACGAGCATGCAGATGAACTTCTATGAGAAACGTGTTCATACACACTATTGAAATTTTTGTTGTTCATAAACACAAGTGAAATGCGCTCATAAACGCTAGTGAAATGCTTTCATACACACTAGTGAAACGTTCTCATACACACTAGAGAAATTTATGTTGCTCATAAACACAGGTGAAACGTTTTTGTTTTTTTCCCCAAAATACGCCTTACTACACACATGGTTGTTTTTTTGTTTTTTTTTTCACAAAAAACGCCTTACTATACATGGCCGGTTTTTTTTCTCACAAAAAACGCCTGACTATACATGGTCGTTTTTTTGTTTTTTTTTTTTCACAAAAAACGCCTTAATATAGATGGTCATTTTTTTTTTTTTTTTTTTCACAAAAAATGCCTTACTTTTACGTGGTCATTTTTTACATGGTCGTTTTTTTCTTCACAAAAAACGCCTTGCTATACATGTTTTTTTTTTTTTTTTTATTTAAAAAAAAAAAAAATACCTTACTATAGCATTAGCATTCAACATGAAACTAACATTTTGTTTCTATTATAACAGCTGGTCAGCAACAAGATGACCACAGTTGAGTGGTTAGAGCAGATGCCTGTGACAAACATGTTCCTAATGAGGCAAAACTACTTCTGGGCATTTTAAACTCGTAGTTTACGCTGACTAGTTAATGAAAAAGTCGCGCTAGTGCGGCCTAGTCATTCTGCTATTGTATTGACTTGTACCTAACGTTGTGTCTGCTGAGCCCGCAGTCAAAGACAAGCAGGTGACGGATGTTCAATAAAGATAAAGCTGCTCTTTCCCCTCCGTCTGCTTCTCCTTTCACCTCCCCCATTAACTTCTAGGCCCATTTCCAAGCCTCATTAGCATTTAGAGTGACGCGCAAAAAAGCCTGCGCGTAGCATTTTCTTTTAAGATCTTTTAAGAAAGTTTTCATGGGAACGCCAGCGACACCCGCTCCCACCCGACAGCTTTACCCCATGCTGGGAGGTGAAGGTGCCTCCTTCTGCGTGCTGCTTCCTTCCAAGCGCCCGTCCGCGAGGTGCTGCGGCCTCCTGCGGGGGAATCCATCCTCATCCTCACACTTCACGCCATACCTCTCTTGCCAGATTATGTGAGTGTGTGTGTCCGCAAGGTGAGACAATGCTGGGAGGACGTGCATCTTTTTTACCTTTCAAAAGCACGGCAGTCTTAACTGGTGTTATAAGGCAAAGCTGAAAGAACCTTGGCTTGTCCTTCAATCGACTGTTTCTTGTCAAACGAGGATTGCATCACAAAGTACGTCCAAATCATGTGTGAAAAGACATTTTGTTTTAGGGATGGGGTACGCCATGAACTAGTTGGCAGACTAGCAAAAAGACTGATGAGTATTCACACTCATGGAAAAGTTAGTTATACATAAAAATATAGAGAGGATTTAGTTGTATCTCCGATTTCTTTTGGTAGTTTCTTACTGTATTATGATCTGTGTCCTGTTTGTTTTGGGTGTTATTCCACTGTCCACCACTAGATGGCGGCAAACACTTGTTTTGACTAAATTTAACTGAAGAAAACACTAGTTTTTGCTGAAGATTATTAAATGTCATCTGCTGGAATCCTCCAGCCTTTTACAGATACAGCAGGGTGAGATCCTTTGATTTATTTTCGTTAGTTTATATTTCATTTTGTTTAAATTCAGTTAGGCTTAATTAGTTTTTAAAGCGAGTTTGTCAATTTTTTTTTTAAAGATATATCATTCTAGTTTAGTTTTTATTCTTTTTTTTTCATAAATATGGGCTATTTGTTGAGTGCAAGATTTAAGTATTGTTCAATAAAAAATTAACTACAATTCCCCAATGGCTATTTGACCTTCCTACTTCTGTACGGCTAATACTGAAATAAAACGTTTAAAATAAACCGCGAAAGCTCATGTATGAAATAGAAAAAGAGGCAAGACATTTTTGCTATAACTATAGTTTAATACATTTTAAAAAGCACGCTTGTTTTTATTTAGTTAATGGAAGTGTTTTTTCAATTTTAGTTCTTAGTTTCATTAACTATAACAACCTTGGCCTCGGGAAAGCAATGGCTGCACGCTCATTTTATGATGTACATCTTTGAAAATGATTATTGTGGGGGGGGGGGGAAGCAGAAATAAGGAACAAGCCTCCTGAGTAACACTGTTTATTTCATAAATACGAGTGTAGTACAAATATAAAAACGTTCCCTCCATCAGGCATCAGTGTGTTTCACTGCGTGTACAAGAACAAAAGTGTTTTCTTTTTTTTTTCCTACAGTAAGCTGGACACACATAAGGCACGTGTAACACATGTGGAACACAAGTGTAAGTGTAAAGTGTCACGATAAGAAAGCAGCACCACCGAGTTGTATTCCAATGCTACGAGGTGTGCGTCTCGGGGTTTTGTCCCAGACACGAGTGCATCAAAGTACAGTACTGTTGCCTCTCGTCCTGCTTCTCCCGCTTTTTCCCCATGACTCAGCGTTGTTGCGCACACTTGAGCAAGCACGTGTCAGCAGAAACATGGAGAGCAAGCGAAAAAGCACATTCTGTCTTGTCTAGTGTATGTAAATATAGTGGAACCAATTCAAAGTCGAGTAAACTTGTTGAGGCATTGCTTGCTTTCTGAAACACTGTTGAAAGATTTACAATAAAAAGTTTCAAATCCAATCAGATCAAAGAATGATCCAGATGAGTTTTTTTTTTTTTTTAAACCCAAACATATTTTTTTCAAGAATATATTCTATGGGGGCCCACTAGTTGAAACAAGGCATTCTGATCAATATTGTGTTTGTGGAATAAGAGTTAATCCACTTGTTTTTAGCCACCTGTGGGGGCGGCCATTTTGTCATTTCTGTCGACTGAAGACGACATCACAACTACTCGGGGCTCAGGTGACGACCAATCACGGCTGACCTGTTTTTTTCAAGCTGAGCCGTGATGTGACAAAATGGCCGCCCCTTGAGATGGCTAAAAAGAAGGGGGATTTTGCTGCCCAACTCATATTCCACAAACGCAATATCAGAATGCCGTGTTTCAACTAGTAGGCCTGCTAGAAACATATTCTTGGTTGATTTCCCCTTTAAGGATGGAAGAAAATGATCAAAGGTATCTTATACAAAGTAGGACAAATGCTGCTTTGTTCTCGGCAGCCACTCTGCTGTTGACCGGATTACAATTTCAAAGACATTAATGTACCATTAAAACCATTATAGGTCCATTATTAACCCCAAACATGAACCAACGGGAGCCTCTAAAACCACAGAGCTCTTAAAAACAACAAAGGAGGTATCATAGATAATATTATAACAGAATACCTACAAAAAAGAAAGCAGAAAACCCACACAGAGTTAAAAAAGAAAAGTGTACACATAAAACATACGGTCTTTGGCACATAAAACACACCAATGTGTTGCTGCTGCTGCTGGTGGTGATGATGATGATGATGATGATGATGATGATGATGGGAGGCTTCAGGTTAGTGTTTGAGACTGGCCACAAAGACTTTTGGGAATGATGTTGCTGGACTTCAATTCCTCAATTCTTCACATGAAGCCGGAACTGGTTTAGGGGAGAGGAGGGGAGAGGAGGGGGTTGGGGGAGGTTGCAGCAATATGGAGAGAATCAGTTTTACAGCAGCAGGTTTTATAAACACAGCCAGAATTTAATCATTTGAACAGATTTGGGAAGAAGAGGTCACTAAAGCCCGCATCTCACGCAGCGGCAAAGGATTGAAAGTGTTTATGCACGTAGCCAATGTTTTTTCATCAGTGTTCATTCAATGTTGGAAAGACGTTCGGCAGACATTCACAAACAAGTTTTAAAGGTTGCAGTTTTCGTCGCCATCACATTTTAAACATTTTAAATAAGAAAAACGGTGACGTCTTTGCAACCTTTACAAAACCCTGATGGGGAAAAAAAACCATCAAAGTGTGCTTAAGGGAAGTACACGCAAACAACACTTAGTCACTAAACCAGGGCTTTTGCTGCCATCTTGTGGCAGTCTATGGAATTTCAGAGGGCACAAAAACTGAGCAAGAGGTTTGAAAAAGCGAGCGAGTCTTCCTTACTTCTTGCGGTCTTTGTCCTTCTTGCCATTGGCGGTGAGGCTCTGGGCCTGCAGGAGCTGAGCGGCGGCGCGTCTCTTGCCGAAGGAGCTCTGGTCTTCCTCCAGGTGGCGCCTCTTCTCCTCCAGAGCCGACTTCTCCTCGGCGTGGAGGCGCTTCAGCTGCTCAAAGCGGCTCTGCAACTAAAACGTGGAAAGGGAAAACAGGTGGACGTGAGGACAAGTTGGAGAAATATATATATATATATTTTTTCCACTTATACAATTTTTTTTTTACCCATCTGATAGTTTCTTTGGATACCAAGCAACCTTTTAAACTTTTTACCAGCATTAACTTCCATCTACTTACACAGAAATAAAAGTGATTCATATTTGTTGCTTCTGCTTGCTTTTGGAAAAAAAAATCCCTTTAGTAAAAACATTTACTGTATGTAAACATGAGCTAAAAAAAAAAACAAACACAAACACATTTGCCTGACAAATCAACTCAAGAATAATATGGCAGTTCCTGACCTCTCTCTCTGCATCCTTAAGCTCCGCCTCCTTCTCCTTGACCCGCTGCACAAACATCTGCCTCATCTCGTCCTCTCTCCTCTGCAGCTCCACCAGGAACTCCTGACGCTTGGCTTCGTAGGTCTGCTGGAGACTGCGCGCACACGCGGGCGTTACGACACCCGCCGGTTTATTAGGACCCCGCCGACCCCGCTGTGATGCCGGTCACCTGACGGGCTTGCACTCGGGGTCGGTGTCCTTGAAGCCCATCTCCTCCAGCTTGCAGCGTCTGTACAGCTCGTAGTGGCGCGTGTGCGTCTGCTCCCTCAGATCCTCCATGTTGACGCAGATCAGCATTTCCCGAAGCTTCACAAAGTCGCAGTGGCTCTCGTTCTCCACTAGGGGGACACGGCATTGTTACGGGATGGCGGACAAACAATATCGCACGGGCCACATACGCAGCGGGGTCCTCGGTTTACGTTGGAGGTCTGTTCACTATTATTATGACGCAGCCTATTATTCCAAAATAGATTGAATTGCACACAACAACCCATTATGACTTCTTTTTTTTTTTTTTTTTTTAGGTTAGATTTTTGCAACCTAAGAAACCACATGTAGACCGCTTTCCACAGCGAATAAGGAGCAAGCCGTGACTCGCGTTTTGGTCGTCCACAAACCCACCTTGGACGACCCCCCAGGGGTACTGACGAGCCTTCACCATCTTGTTGCCCACGGCAACCTCTTCCGTGCTGCCCACCACGGCAAAAGGCAGATGGCCCTAAACGACAGCCGGCAAATAAATAAATAAATAAAGGAGCGGTCGGCAGCGGTCGCGAGGACCTCGACGAGGCGGCCGGGCGCTTACGTTCATGGCCGTGTTGACCTTGGCGACGGCCTCGTCGTCCAGCGGGAACTGGTAGATCTGGACGCCGTTGCTCACCAGCTCGCTCATGATCTTGATCTTGAACTTGTGCAGCTCGCTCTTACTTATCGTGTCTGCTTTGGCGATGACGGGGATGATGTTCACCTATACGATGATGTATGAATGAATTTCAATAGGATCACATAGCCGCTTTTTATTGAATATTTGTTTCATCTAAGTGAAACAAATTCCGTTCACAATTCCTAATGTGCACCTTTGCTTATTTTTGTTGGATACTAACATACGGTATCTGCCAGGAGTACCAACTATTAAATATTTCTGCAACTTTAAACATGTCGTTTCATCTCCGTGCGATGTTTGCAGGTTTTTTTCTGCAACCTCGAAAAGCCGCAACTTCATTTTTGTGGCGCTAAGCAGCACTAAGGTCAACACTTTAACGACCGAGGCTGCTTAATATTCAATGAACTCTCACCGCCAGACATTTTCAGACCCTCATTTACCCTAACCTTTGAAAAAAATGTGAAAAACATAGAAATATGTTCCTGGTATTTGACTGTGAAAAGACCAATTCGTCAATGGCAGTGAATGAGTTAAAGAGGCAGACTCAATAAGAGGCAACTTGGGCGAGTATCATCAAGAGCGCAAGCACATAAACAACGTGCAGCGATGTTATTTGTGGCTCTGCAAGCCCACTCTGCTGTCCGAGCCACCCCGCATTCCTCACTGTCTGTGTGTGTGTGTGCGCGTCAAAAAGAGGAATGTTTTTCTGCTCGAGCTTCACGGTCAGGCATACAAAAGACACAAGTGATGGCAGCGCAAAAAAAAAAAAAACAACAACACAATCTGTGTGGCTGACTGTCCCTTGACCAACAAATGTTTCTTTCTCCGCCTGTCTGTCTGTCTGTACAGTGACACAAAAGGACAACTCGAGTGTGTGTGTGTGTGTGTAGCAACATTCCGGCACTTTTGTGTGTGTGTGACTCTTTTCACACGCAAATCCTGGGTTACTGGCACTTCCCGGCAGTGACACACAAGAGAGCATGGGAAAGGTTGTGACCACCTCCCCAGTCCCGGGGGTGGGACTCTCTCGCCACCTTCATGATTTGATTACGGTTCTGAAGGCAACAATTCGATGAGCGATGCACCTTGAATAAACGCATGATTCCGTTTTCCTTACTCACTAAATGCGTGACACATGAGTGTGCGGCCACTTTGTGTGAACTGATGTGTGTGATGAGGACTGAATGGAGCCCAATTTAAATATTCATTTTAATATTAATTATAAATACAATCATCAGGAAGTGTTTTTTTTTTTTTTTTTTGCCAACACGCAATCAAAACATCACATTTGCCTTTTCGCGGTGATCCAAAAAATGTCGGCAAATGTTGCTTCCATTTTGTTTGAATTAAAGGTAATGGAAGTAGATGCACCTTTCATTTATTTTAACCGTGCAAACGTGGGGGATTAGGAATATGTTTTTCAAAGCCGTAGATAGTCACAGTAAGAAAAAAATCTAAGAAATTATTCATCATAGCCCTCTAAAATGTAATCAAATCATATTGTGAGGTGGCGAGAGATTCCCCCCCGTGGTGTGATTCATTGCACCGTCGTTGCAGTGAATTTGTAAAGGCAAAATAAATAATACATCCGCAGCTGCATTAGTGTCAAACTATGAGACAATAAAAGAAAAAAAAACATTCTTCAGTCACAACGGCTCACTAAAAAAAAAAAAAGAAGTGTTTACCAGGCGGAGTAATATGCTGCTATGAAAACATCTTGGCATGCAGAGAATTGCTCAGATAATCCATCTGCTCGCGAAGAAATTTGACGCTGACCTGTTCATTTTGATAATAATCAGCCCAGTCACAGCATTGATTATTTTTTATACTCCCAAGTACTGAAGACAGCCCTAGAGTCTCATTGTTTGCTCAGTGCCATTATCTTCCAAATTACTATGCGTCTGAAAGCCGTAAGCATCCAACCAACGTCAACCAGGCTACTTTCCTACCTTGCTGTCCAGTTTCTTCATGGTGACCAAGTCCAGGGACTTGAGGGAGTGGCCCGACGGGGAGATGAAATACAGACAGGCATGGACCCGCGAGTCGTGATAGTTGAAAAGGGAGCGTCTGATTTTGAGCTCCTCCTGCAGGTAGCTCTCAAACTGCCGGTCGATGTAGTCCACCACCGGCTGATAGCTACAAGATAGACGGCCCACGGTGAATGGTGGCGCCGGCTGGGCGGTCGCAAATCATACGCTCGCTCGCTCTCACCTCTCCTGTTTGTTCATCTGGTCACCGAATCCCACCGTATTGACCACGGTGAGGCGTAGTCGCACGTTACTCTCCTGCAGGTCGTAGGTTTGAGCCCGCAGCTTCACCTGAGGCTCAAAGTGGGACGACTCAAAGTTTTCAAAGTTGGTGCTGAACAGAGTGTCCATCAGGGTGGACTTGCCGATACCGGTTTCGCCTGAAGACAGAGAGAAAGGCCGAGGACGGAATAAGAGAAGCGGTTGCAAAATGGCTTTATTTTTCCCCCATGAACAATTATTCTTTTGAGGTCATTGTCCAAACGTTTTAATGATTTTTCCTTCTGCAATGCTCCACATACATAGAAGCAGGACTTTCTCTATGAACCCCCAACGCAAAAGCAGGATCCATTTAAGGGGCAGCCGATTTATTGATTCGAACCTGATGATTAATTGGGGCATGCAATGACTACAACGTCACTTGGTGAAATACAGTAACTCATAAATTGCTAAATACAAATCCAAATTAGGCAAATTAGGTGTATCTAAATGTGACCCAGTTATTTGAGTAAACTTACATTACTCAAGTCTTACTCCCCAAGTTCCCTTAATTGGTTTCACATGAGAACATTGCTGCCCATGTAAACACTGTTGTTGTTGTTTTTTTTCTTTTTTTTTAATAGTATGAGCGTCAAGCAGCATACCGATGCAGAGAATGTTGAAGCAGAACCCCTGATCGGTGGACTTGTTGACCAACTGGTCTGGGAGGCTGTCAAAGCCCACGTGGCCTGCAAGGGAGAGAGGCCGGACTCCCTTATCCTAAACACAGCACAAACACACACACACGTGCTTAGAAACAACCTTCCACTCAAATGAAAACCACAAAAGCAAACTCCAGACTGTGAAATAAGATGCACACCATCAAAGGTTAAGGAAATAAATCCTGATACATAACAACGTACGTCATCATATCCTATTAAGTGGGTTATGTGTGCAATTTGCCCAATGAAAGTGCTTTCAATACAGAATACTGAAGTAATTGTATTGTATATTGCAACATGTCTGTTACTAATACAAGTGCACACTGTAATGATAATCTACAATGATACCACTTTGCTGTATATTCTGATCAAATATCTGTGTTAGGGGGCGAAGATGAACCCCTCGAAGTTTTATGAAGGAGCGTGAACACTTTGATATTTCTACTTTAGGTGCACCTACGAATGCCAACGTTTCCCAAACTTCAAAGCAGCAGTCAGTTGGATGACGTGATTGCTTCTTCAGGCAGCTAACGCCCCTCTGGTAATGCATGTTTCTGGGCCGAACCGCTTGATTCCTTAAATTTGGCGTGAACACGTACAATTACACGAGTTGGATACACGCGTTTTGATGTCTGTGAACACGCTACGATGTTTCAACGGGAGCGTTACTTCATGTGCTGAAGAGAGAAGTTGTGCAAGTTGTACGGCTAGCTAACTTCATTGTAGCCCCTGACACTCCCTGCTCGACTATGATTGTTATTAGAGCGAAAAACAAAGAGATCGGTACAAACCGGTTGCTGAGCAACATCGGAAGAAGCCATGGTTTTCGATGAAATGTAGAATTCCCCGCAGATGCGAAACAAAATAAACTTCAAACTTATCAAAAGTCAAATTATTTTTTTCCACCAAAGAATCCTCATGAATGGGACCGCCTCACCGCTGACAGACTGGACCAAGTTAAAGAAGACAGGCTAGATCAAAAATGGTCTCTGTGAATCTACTTGAGATGCCATATAAATGGAGGTAGACTTTAGGTTTTCAATTTATACAATACAATTGTTTATAATGTAAAAAGTTAGAAAATTAATATGCTCGATATTTTGCTTTATCAAACCTATTTTTACACCAGTCCCCTTTCTTTTCGAATTGGTACAGTCCTATACTGTGTCGCATTCACTGTGTTCAGAGTGTGGGGAATTTGTTAACTCTACTGGGCTAACAAAGCCACAGTTGATGTATGTTTTAGATATTTCTCACACTTTCATGTTGCATGCATATAAAGGAAGGAAAGCACATTAAATAGAATATTGCGTCCCTTGGGTACGACTGCAGGTTTTTGTTCTGAAAACTTGGACTTCAAATTTACTTGGAGTAATGTAATGTAACACGATGACGAGAGAGATTAATGGCAATGTGCGTCCCCTGTTGGCCATGGCTTGAAAGTGATCAGCCCATGATGGAGGAAAGGAGGAGGCCCTGTGGAGATGCTGTGATCGACTGTCAACGACCGCGAAATGACAACGGACTCATTTCCTAACGTTTTGGTGTCATGTAATTAATTGATTTGGTTGGATGATGATAATGATGGCGTCCCCGTGCACGGTTCAAGCCTTGCAGGAGTTCCTAATGGAGCGAGGAGGGCGAGTCCAACAGATGGAGCTGATCGATCACTTCGCAAAGACGTGGGGTGGTGCAAGTGACCCACTGAAGGAGGAGGAGGCTTTGAGTCGCGTCGTGGACACGCTCGGTGTCGTGGAAGTGGAAAGCGGCGTGAAATATGTGCGTTTGAATGAGGATTGTAGGGCGCGCGCTGTGACGCGCGTGGACACGGGCAGCCTGCACGAGCACGCAACCGAGTGCAACGGTAACGTGCACGAAACACCGGGCAACAACAATCTCGCCAGCGGCAACCCTGACAACAAACAGCAAACAGGTGAGTGTCAATCTAACTGGCATACTCTGCTTACAAATTGGCACTTGACTATTCTGTTTGTTTTTTGTTTTTTTATGATATGTAAATAAGCATTTATTGATTCATACGTTCATGTTCAGTGGCTATTAAGTGTTGGTTTTAGTCAATATCATTTAGCACAACGTACAAGTAGGGTTCCCTCTCCACAGCCCATCAGGGACTTTTGACCCCTTGACAGGATCGAGGCAATATGAGGCTTAATGCGAGAATTGTACCATTTATTTGTTTCTGTCCTGTTCAGTTGATGTCTAAAAATGTACATCCTAACGCCAACAATCAAAGTGAATACGTCGTTTTGTTTGCTTTTCTATGTTTAATATGAATTGGTCTTGTGAGAACAAGTAAACATTATCTAGACATTGTTTTGTACGGTGAATGAGAAGTAAATGGAAGCAAAACTGCCTGGAATAGGAGTCTTGGGAGTTAGTGTAGATGTGTTTAAACATATTCCACTGAGAGCCTTACACAGAAAATTTGAAGGATGCGAGACCACTGGTATTATTAAACAAGCAAAAAAAAAAACATTCCCGTGCATGTAAACATACAAAATAAAAACTGCCTACATAGCAGCTTTGTGGCATAGGCGACAAAATAGTTTTGTGTCATATTGTTGACATCACAACCTTGTACAACCTGTACCTTATCTCTTGTGTGTGTGTGGCCGCAATCCTTTATGATCTCATGCACTCCCCCTTTAGTTTTATTTTTAGAATATGGGCCAAACAGCACAGTGACTGTTTAGTACATATGTCTCCTCATAAGTGGAGTTTGCATATTGTTGTGCTCCAAAAACATGTATGCTAATAAGTAATAATGACATAAAAAAAAAAACCCTCTATATTCTCGTAGGAGCTTCTAGTCCACCTTCCTGCAGTATGGATGATGCCAAGCAGCCGGACCCCTCCCAGTCCAACAAGAGCAACACTACTCCCGCTTCTGTTGCCGGGGAGGTCAAGCTGAGGGACAGGAGACGGCGCGAGTCGGCTCCGGTGATCGGGGTGCCGGATCTGGACCACCCCGCCAGCTCCCAAAGCCAACAAGTTCGAGGGACCCGCAGGGTATCCAAAGGGTCCCAGCGGGCGTTGCTGACAAGCTGCCTATCTGAGGACAACACCATGGAAGGCCTGGAGCAAAATCTTGATGTGAACACACCCAAAGGGAGCCGCAGGAACTTCATCGAGCTGATGATGAATTGTTCTCCTCAGGTGAGTCGATAATGTTGGGTTGGAATTTCTTGGTGTGGTTCGTGTTTCATTTGAAAAATGTCAGAAAATAGGAACAGTTTCATTCATCAGTTTTCCTAAGTCAAAAGAAAATATAAAGGCTAGCTAAACAAAAATGTTAGCCTTTATGGAGGACTAAGGAAATCTTAAATTACTCTCATCGGAGAGGCTGAAATTTTTGAAATAACAATAGAAAATGTTTTAAATGTTTTCATTTTCTTTCCGTTTTGTGTACAATAGGCTCTCTGGCAAGAATGATGTTTTACTGATTTTTTTTGTGTTATGAATCACCATTGGTCTCCAAGGCTAGTTATGCTTCTCTGTCACTGTGTTTTAAAGTTAATATTAACTGATCAGCACAGTTGTTAGTGGTTGTCATGTCTGCCTCACGTTTTTGGGGTTCGGGGTTTGAATCTCGTCTCTGGCTATGTGGAATGACATCATCGTCTTCCTTCCTCCACAGGTTCGGCGGTCTCTCATCAATCGAGGTCCACGCTTTCGAGACTCGATGAGAAGCGACGGCGACTCGGCCTCTCTCCTCTCCTCGGCCACCGACGAGGACTGCCCCTCGGTGACGCTGGACCCGATGGAGCACGAGTGGATGCTGTGCGCATCGGACGGCCTGTGGGAGAGCCTGCAGCCCCTCCTGGCCGTGGAGGCCGGCCTGGTAGCCAAGAAGGACTTTGTCACCGGCTTCACGTGCCTCCACTGGGCAGCCAAGCAGGGCAAGGCTGAGCTGCTCTCCCAGCTGCTTAAGTTCGCCAAGGACAACGGCGTGTCTGTGAACGTCAACGTGAGGTCCAGTGCCGGGTACACACCTCTACACCTGGCAGCCATTCATGGACACACTCAGGTAAGATGCGGCCTGGTCACGGGATATAAGCAGCACTACAGTAGTGTGTGTGTCTGATGAAAATTCAGCCATTTTCATTTCCAGTCTAATCCCAATTTAATTTGAGGGCACATTTAAAACAAACAGTAGGGACCAAAGCGCTGTACTGTGATAAAATTCACTCAGTTAACTCCGTTTTATTCATTTCCTGTGACAGCTGATCTCTGCTCACTTTGCAGCCAAACTGACACTGACTTTTACATAGTTTTACTTTAAAAAGTTGCTCGACGGCTCATTGGAGAGATCCCAAATCATTTGCGCACGTTGAAAAGCCAAATTTAATTACCATATGAGTTGTACGTCTTTGGTTTATCGATCAACAGTTGTATTTCACAGGAAAAGAATGGTATTCAAGGATCAAAGAAAGCTATTAGAATCCTCTTCTTTAATTTTTTTCCCACATTAATTCTAAGATTTTTTTGACTCAAAGAAATATCTGTTCCAAGCGTCATAAAAAATTGAAAAATACGATTATTCGTGATCTATTTAAGGAAAATTACGCAATTAATTAGTCAACATTTTTAATCGCTTGACAGCACTAAAAATACTTACACAAGCTAAGAACAATAAAACCTAATATAAAGCCAATGAAATATTGAATGCCATTAGTTAGGAATAAATACACAATACACCAAACTGGTAACTCTTTTTGTGTGGCCAAGGGATGCCAAAGAATTTCTAGTCCTCATTAGGATTGCAGATGAGCTGGAGCCTATCCCAGCTGACTTTGGGGAAGAGGCGGGTTACACTCTGGCTTGGTCGCCACTCAATCACAGAGCATGTATGGACAAAACAAGCATTCACGCTCACATTCACACTACCGTAAGAGGCAAGTTTAAAGACATATTTGCAATTGATAAATAATACTTTTCGGACAAATCTATTAGAGTTGGATAATTTCCCGTGGCCTGATCTTTCCTAGTGGATTAGACGCCCCTAGCCCCGTGTGCCGCCTTTGGCAGACTGTTGATTAGGCCAAGAAGGCGCATTTTAAATGCATGCTCGTTGTTTTGGGATCGTCAGGTGATGCGCGTGCTGCTGTCCGACTGGGAGGCGGACCCCGAGGTGAGGGATTACAGCGGCAGACGAGCCCTCCAGTACCTCCCCGCGCCGTTGCCTGCAGACCTGCGGGACCAAGGCGGCGTCACCTCGCCGGGGGCGGAGTCCGACAACGAGCACGTAAACGTCAGCGGCGGCGGGGCACGCGGCTGGAGGTTTCCCAAAGTGCTCCAGGGAAACCTGAACCCACTGCGCCTCCTCAGCCAGTCGGCAGGGGCCTCCGAGGAGGCGCTCGGGAATGGGAGGACCAAGGGCGGCATGCTTAGGAAGTCGTCTCTGAGCAGGCTGAACGCTCGGCTACATCGGGGGCGACACAGGGCGCAGATTATACATAGCGCCTCATTTAGGGACGCGGGCGAAGTAGGGAGAGGAGACGAGATCCCAAGCACCCCGCAGCGAACACGGCCGCTCTCCAACCTGTTTGGATGAAGCTGCTCAAAAGCAGCTAATTATTTATTATGAGTTACCTTTAATGGGTTTTTATAACTTCAATTTATTGTATATTGTAAGGACAGGCCTTTTTAAAGTTTTAAAGTCAAAAAACAGTCTTTTCCAAGAAAAGATGTAGATTTTTTTCCTATTCAATCCTTCTTTAAGGGACTAACTTATTTAGGTAGCATTTCATTTTATTTTTTGCCACACATGATCTAATTTATGTATTTTTGACAGACAATGAATGCATCCTTGAATGTTTTTTTTTTGTGGGAGTGTGGGAAGGGAGGTTTGTAAATTCACATTGGTGGAAGATCACTTCAATCAAAAATTGTATTTCTGGTGCATAATATAGCGACACAAAGTAAGAGTTTTTCCTATCCAATGTTTTTTTTTATTAATATTGACAATTGGTCTACTTCCATGCTCTGGTACATTTATTTGCACTTGTCACTTTCAAGGTTGTAAGCACACAAAAACTAGCTCAAACGACAAACATGACAACTGCTGTTTAATATTCACAGCATTTAACATTTATAAACCAGATCATGTTTCCCTTTGCTTTTCACAAAAATTAGGCGTTGTTTTGCACTGTTGGGGGGGGGGTGCTGACTTTATCCCGTTCAAATAACCTGAGGACACTAACTCACTCAGTTGCTTTTATATTTTGTGGAGGTAAAACCGCTTTTCCCTAATATGCCTCAAATCTGCTTATTGTTGTGCTGTTTCTGCTACAAGGTGAAGTACGCATATTAATTCCAAGCATAATTGGAAATGGTGCCAGATTTTGCCACTTCCTTCATGCTGTGCCTCTTTTGAGAGCTGCTGAATAAATGTCAGTGAATAAGACACAATGAGTTCAGGGACCTTGACAACCAACGTAGCACACATTGGTAAATATGCAATCAAACAAGCACGGTCACATTCAACACTCTGGAATGCATTTGTTTTAAAGCTGGTGTGGCTTCACATGTGTACAAATGTAATAGTTAGGTGTTTGTTAAACGTGAATAGATAATAGAGTTTAGACGTAGTGTATACTTTGTTGAAGTCCTTGTCTCTTGTACGTGAGCCTTTCTTAAAATTTGCTGATATTGCATTTTTATCCACATGATCACCTCAATTTTGGGTTTGCATTTTGTAGTACATGTCATGGAGCCTCATGTTGTATAGTAATGTAAAAATCTGTACTGAAAGGGTACTATTTTTTTCCACCTGCATGAATGTGGGAAACACTGTTTACATAAATACTGTGAAGTTACCATTGACTAATAGCCACTTTGTTTCTATCTTTCCCATCCTTAAATGTGAAATAAAGCAATACTTAGTATCATATTGCCTCATGTTTATTGATGAAGTCACAAGATTAGTTAACACACTCCCTGCTGACACCAGTCTGTTATTGTTTGAATAATTGATGTTCTGATGTCCAGCAATTGCACAATAGTCACAGCTGACTGCAACGCCGCTCTCAGTATTGTATAAGCATCATTGCGCACCTGTTCACCACATTTAATATGCATGCGTCATGTTCTCCGGGGCTTTGAATATACAAACTCATAATGTTGAGTCTATTTTGTTGTGTGGCGTCATACGGCACTGTTTTGGAATTTTGACATGCTATATTTTCTCCCATCATCCTGTCTAAATTAATTTGGGAGATCACCGCATTTAAGTCTCTTCCTGAGTTTATAGTTGCTTTAGGCCGCTTTTGTATGACTGCTTATTGGGTGAGAGAGCAAGTGAGAGAGGCTGCCTGACTGCAGCTACTGACCTACATACACAGCAAAGGGAGCAATGCCTGTTATGTAAATTTCCCTGCCGTCCTTTCAGGGAATTTGTGCCATTGGTGCTCTCTCATTGGACTAATCCATATTCAATCTAGCTCACATTCAGTCCCCAAGAGCCATATTCAGTGAGTCACACTGATGGAGCCCAACATGCAACAAGAAAGAATTGGTATAGTATTAACATTGTGGAAGTACCGGTAGTCATAATTTTGTGGAAAGATAAGATGATATATTTTTTTAATCTATTCATTGCTTTGGTCAAAAGTAATAAGAAAATAATCATCTAACCATCCATTTTCTATACCTGTTGAGGGTATATATATATATATATTTATTATTATTATTTTTTTTTTTTTCATATATGTTTTCATTTTATTTACAGTACTTTCAATTTGATAGCAATAGTATGTAATACTCACTTATTTCCACGTGGTGTTGCTGTTCTAGACAACCACGAGGTATTGCGCGACACTCGTTGGTCCGCCGTGGGGTCAAAGTTGTCATGATGCGGAAGTGGCTTTGCTTGTGTTCATTTGCTTCCGCGGGTCGTCGGCTGCCCTCAAAATAATTTTATTGTCTTTTACCGCGAGGTGACCAGATGTGTGATAGTTTTAATTTTTTGTCATAAAAGAAGGTTCAAGAGCTTCGTTCCTACTACACGGGCGGGGTTTTAAGGTAAGTGCGAGTCAAGGAACTGTCTATGCTAACTAGGTTAGCCTGTCACCAGTCTTTATAAGATACCTTACAGTAGGCAGCGTAGCCAGTTCTTCCACCGGATTAAAATATTAGTCTAATAATTAAAAGTGGTATTGTTCACTACGTTCCAGACATTAAAACATTCTTAATTGGGTGTCAAAAGTGGCATGGCGGTTTATAAAAACAGTAACTCCTTAGAGTTTAAGTCTTTGAAAGCACGCCATTTGAAGATAGATGGCTTCCCCGAATGATCGAGCAGCACACTACAGAGAGATTCTGCAGCAATTGCTTTGTTCAGTGTGCGAGAAGAGGCAAACGTTGTAGCAGGACAACTCGTGCCTGCTCACAATGCCATGAGCATTCGACAGTTCGTGACTGAGAAGAACAATGTGGTGCTGAAATATGCCTTCAAATGTAAACACTAATTCTCAAGTTATAACCCTACTAACGGTGTTAACATTATTGCTACTTGCAAATGTGTGTGATTCACAGATGACACAAATGATTACTGCTTTGGTCCGGTGGCTGCATGGCTAGTAGCGGCTAAACTGCTAATGCTACATGTGCAGGCTGTGCAACCTCTGCTTGCATTTTCATGGCTTTCCACATTATCACTTTGGCGGAACTTGTCATTTGGATTTGTAAAATATATATATTTGTGACACCAGTCCTGGACCGTAGCTATCACATAGCTATTTTTTTTTTTTTTTGCATTTCAGTGTTTTCTAACAATAATAGTCTTCTCAAACCTCCAGCAGATTTCCGCGCTGTTTGCCATAATGACCACCATCGTCCATGACACCACAGAGGCGGTGTGCCTCTCCGCAGACCACAACATGTACTTGAAGCCCATTGCCAAAATGACCATCAGCGTGACACTTCCACAGCTCAAGTTGCCGGGAAAGAGCATCTCCAACTGGGAGGTAATGGAGAGGGTCAAGGCCATGGTGGTGCCCGACCAGTTTTCAGCCCTGCGGGTCTCTAAGAGCACCATGGACTTCATCCGTTTTGAGGGAGAAGTGGAGAACAAAACGGTTGTCAAGAGTCTATTGAGTCGCCTGGATGGGAAGAGCATCAAACTTAGTGGATTTACTGATGTGTTGAAGGTAAGTCGCTGTGTTTATTTTGGAACACAGAGGTCACACGAGTCCCTCTCTTACTGTGTGTTAATTCACATTGCATTGATCAGATTAAATGAAATACTTATTCGAACCATATTCGTTTATACAAATTTTTAGTGGGTTTAAAGTGAAAAAAGACACTTTATTAGGATTAATAGAACTAATCAAAACGATTTTCCTGAGCTAAAAATAATGTAGATACAATTTGAATGAGTCCCAATTATTATTATTTATTTTTTTTTCTTTCTTTTTCTTCCCAGGTTCGTGCGGTGGAGAACAAAGTGGACTTCCCAACAAGGCACGACTGGGACTCATTCTTTCGAGATGCCAAAGACATGAATGAGACTCTACCGGGTGAGCGACCCGACACAATTCACCTGGAAGGTCTGCCCTGCCGCTGGTTCAGTCAGAAACAAAGCGGTTTTCCTGATCGGCCGTGTGAGGAGGTCCTCATCGCTGTCTTCGAGGCCTTTGGCAAGGTACACCTGTTTCACCACTGTCTGAATTTTTATTTTCGTCATGCGTGACCCTGCGAAGGTGAGAGGTTATTTTGTGGCTGCTCTCCATAATTACTACCTTTCAGGGGGGAAAAAAAGGGAAAAAAAACACATTCTTGCTTGAGATGTAAAGTCCTATCATATACTTTTGTGCATTAACATCAACCCAGCACTTCCACCTTTTCATGTTCATTTACTAATTTAAATTGCTAAAAAAAAAAACGCCTGCACTAATTAATCACACACTTTAGACTCCGCTTGAGCACTTTCTAACACAATGTATTTTCCTTGCTAGCGAATGACATTTGTCATCATGAAAAAAAGAAACAAACTATTAAACTTTAGGTTAGGCTATGAAATTATATCAGCGTGTATATTGTAACATTGTGACATCTTCAGTAATAATGAAAATAAATGAACTGTATTTGTCGATTCAGGTGCGAAATGTGGACATCCCAATGCTGGATCCATACAGGGAGGAGATGCTGGACAAGAACTTTAATACTTTTAGTTTCGGGGGCCATCTGAACTTTGAGGCTTATGTGCAGTATCACGAGTACTGCGGCTTCACCAAGGCTATGGACACGCTGCGGGGCATGAAGCTGATGCTGAAAGGAGATGATGGAAAGGCAGTGGCCTGCAACATAAAGGTACATTAAATGCTAGCTGGCTGCAAGAAGCCACATTAGCCGGCACTCTGCTCCTTCTATTCCTGATCATGAACTGATTGAGCAACATGCACCTATTAAACATGGTTCATTTTAGTACCGTATGTCATTTAGACCGCTTATGTGAGCCGTGTGGGAGGCCGCAAGTGTAAGACACAATTAAGCTGGTTTCATCTCAGACACACCAGGCTCCTTTAAGGCCTTTTAATGTAATGAGAATCAAAGCTGCTCATGTTGTGTTGGGAGGGAGGCTGATTCAAATGAGAATTAAAGCTCTGTTGCGCAAATCTTTACTTAGAGACGAGAGACGGTGAGCTTGCATTTGTTTGCTAATAAAGTGGTCAAACACAATCCCATTTGGTTTTGCTTGGAGACCTCGGATTCAGTTAGAAAAAAACCCATCCATATATAAATAAATTGTGCTTGTTATTACTAAATAGAATAAATTGTTTCAATTACCATTTGGAACAGATCTATCAGATACGTTGTTGTTAAGCCTCCCAATATAAAAGAACATAACCGATAACATGTTTTTTGTCATGTGGACATCAATAAATTACTTATTAAAAGTTTTTCAGGTCCAGATTTGCTGTCTGTATTCTCTCCAGGTGACGTTCGACACCACCAAGCATCTCGGCGAGTCCGCTGTGAAGAAGCGAAACCTGGAGAGGCTCAAGCTGCAGGAGTTGGAGAAGCAGCGTGAGGAGCAGAAGCGGCGGGAAAAGGAAGAAGAAGAGCGACGTAGAGAGCAGGAGCGGTAAGGACCCCCGGTGTTAAAAAATATGTGATGCGATTCCCTCAGATATTGACCCGGCCCAAACGGGCTCTCCTCTAGGAAACAGAAGGAGCAGGAAGAAGAGGAGCGGGAGCGGAAGAAGGAGGAGAAGCAGCGAAAACGTGAGCAGAAGCTGCAGGAGAGAGAAGAGAGGAGGAACATGAAGAGGGTGAGGAAGCAGCAGGAGGAGGAGCAGAAGAAGCTTCAGATGAAGATCGCCATGGAGGAAAGGAGGCTTCTTTTGGTTCAGCGCAATCTGGAATCAATCCGGCTCATCGCTGAGCTGCTGGCCAGAGCCAAGGTACCGCTGGAGCAAAAATTACAATACTGGGCCTAATCTTAACAACATTTTTATTTCCTGCACGGTGCGGGGAAGGGGGCGAAGATTTGGCCTGATAGAGGGCTGGGCGATTATGGAAAAAGTAATAATCATGATTTTTTTTGGTATTGGAATCACAATTAATAAAAACGATTATTCATTGATTTCAAAATTTAGTATTTATTCAACGACTAATAATCAACCACTCAAATCTACCATTGGAGCCTCTTGGCCATTCATCCCTGCATGTAAAATACTTTATTCTTGAACACTTTTCTTTTTGCCCGGTGAAAAATGATCTTGTGAAATTCGAGCCTCTTGCATTTTCTTCCTACTAAAAACTACAAACAGTTGTGTGGGGGAAAGTTATTGAAAAAATATGATTGATGTTAAAAAGTCTGAAACATTCAACCCCGTATTTAATTACTCTTTTTAATTTGATTTTTTGTTGTTGTCATTTTTGACACGTCAAGTTTTCTGACCGATTGAACATAAAATTGCCGTTTTGTTTTTACATTCTTGCGTTGTAAATTGCTTCTATTTCCCCCAAGGCGGTCAAGCAGCAGCAGCAGGAGAAGGAGCGCGCCGAGCGCGAGGAGCAGGAAAAGCGGGAGAAGGCTCGGCAGGAGGAGGAGCGGGCCCGTCGCCAGCAGCAGGAGGCCTGCCGGCGCAAGCAGCAGGAGGAGCTCCTCAAGGTGGAGCTGGAGAAGGAACGGGCCCTGGACCTCCAACGCCGGGAGAAGGAGTTGAGGGAGAAGCTGCTCTCCAACATGCTGAAGAAGAGCAGCGAGAAGGAGCAGGACAACGCCGAGGAGAGCGAGGCGGCTCCGGACCCAGGCAGGGAGGACGCGTCCCTGCCGGTCCTGGGTCAGGTGAACGGAGTGAAGGCTGCAGGGGGCAAAGAGAAACAAGTATCCAAACCTTCGGAAGTGCCAGGAAAAGAAAGGGGGACAAAGGAGAGGAAGGTGGCTGAGGATGTGAAGAAGACTAAGGAGGAGAAAAGGAAAGAGGAGGTGAGGAGCAGGCATAGCAAGGAGCGTGATCGCAGCTCCAGGAGGCAACATTCCAGCAGAAGGAGAAGGAGCAGCAGCCACCGCAGGACTTCCCGGAGGAGCGACAGCCCGCGCCGCAACAGGAGGCGCAGCCACAGCCACTGGAGCAGGAGCACAAGCTCCAGCCGGGACAGGAGCAGGAGCAGCAGCGGGAGGAGCTACAGCAGGGGAAGGAGCCGCAGGCACGCTCACCGCCGACACAGCAGAGGCGACTCCAGGAGCAGCAGCCGGGACAGGAGTCGCTACGGTCGAGAATACAGGAGGCGCAGCTACAGTCGGGACAGGAGTCACTCCAGAAGATGAACACACTCCTCTTGACGCATTTCAGCCAGGTCCTTCGTTTTGGCGTTTGCATGTCAAATGAAGAGAGTATTTCAAAGAGACACAAACAGCTTTGTGTATTGTTTTTCACACTAACGTTAAGGCAAGTGTGCATTGTTAGTCATCCATTCCACACTCACGTGACATTGCATTGGCTACATCGGTAAACAATCGGAACTCATTCACTGCCATTAACTAGTATGCTTGCCAATTACAATTTTTTCAATGGGGATAGGTTGGGGGAGCGTCTGACGCTGCTCCACTGTCAATGTCAAACTTGGAAACAACTTAAGTGATGCAGCAGCGCCAGTAGATGGCAGCGATGCCCCATTATAGATACGAGATCAGCACCGGTGGAGTTCACTGGGAGAAAACGGCTGCAACCTACCTTTGTTCTATAATGATTATTAAACAATGAGAGTCAAACTCGGTTTCCTGGTAAAAGGAGAGAGTCTATTCTTTCATTTGGTAGAGGTTTGCACAATCATTGGACACAATTTCCCGTGGGTGTGAAAATGCTGTAGAATGGCTGGCAGTGAATGAGGGAATAGAAAATCAGCAGAGCCGGGCATTCCGGACCGGTTCGTCTATCCGTCACTGACGGTTGACAAATGACGGGAAAAAATTGTGAATAGACGGATCAAGCATAGACGGAAACCCCTTTATTTAGTCCGCCATTTGTCTGCAGTCCATCATAAGGGATAAGGGGCTGGGGGGAGGGGGTGCCTGAGTGAAAGTTAAGTCGGACTCACTGACGGGCGGCCCTTTAATATTAGAGGAGTAGCGGCCTGTGGACGTGTACTAATTTTTCCTCCACGGAAAAAAAAGCGGAAGACGGAAGGGTACCAACGCTTAATTAGCTTTTTAAATTTCAACAGTCGGCATAGGTTTAATTCCCAGCCAGGACAAAAAAAAATTGCAATGTAAAAGCAATGTCTGGTTTACCAATGGAATATTCTTTTTCACACATCTAACAGTATTTGTGCACTAGCGTACAAACAAATATGAGTTTTCTGCATTATTAAAAAAAAAAAAAAAATCAACCAGCAAATACTTGACTAATATTAATGCACTTGGAGCTAACTGTTTAGGATGAGTCCCCAACAAGCTCTGTGACCACTTCTGCTGCAACTGAAGACTCGGTGGAAGAAGCAAACAACTGGATGCTGCTCCTACACAACTGTGAACTACTGACCACTTGACAACATGTCTCGGCTGCCTCAAATGCTTCTGACCGTTCTTTGAGTTTGTCTTTTGAACCAGCCCATAAAAACTCAGGATTTACATCAATGGTTTGAACACATTTTTATTTCTCTAAAGGCATTTTTTTTGGGGTGAGATTTTGCGATTGTTTTGGAAGTTTACTTGTTAGTATGACCGAAGGAATAGTGATACATTCTGAAGCTGATTAAATAAGCAGCCTAGTTTCCAGAACAATAGCAATGTAAGAACTCTTGACCTCGCCGCCATGCTTACGTTGTTACGTTGCAAGGGAATCAAGTAGGTGCTTGTCGCTGGGTGAGAGTTTTGAGATTTGTCGAATCGGTGTACTGTTCAGCCTCCTGGATTACGCTCGCCACAAAGTTACAATAAAACTTCCAGGCTTTGTATGTTGGTATGATTTTGCGATGACTTGCATTCAGAGCAACTGAAAGGAATGCAACTGCATGTTTATGGGCTGATTTAAAGGGGAAATCAACCCAAACATTTTTTTTTCAAGAATATGTTCCTAGCAGGCCGACTAGTCGAAACACAGCAGTCTGATTAATATTGCGTTTGTGGAATATGACTTAAGCAGCAAAAACCACCTGTTTTTAGGCATCTCAGGGGGCGGCCATTTTGTCATTTCTGTCAATTGAAAATGACATCACAACTACTCACTTGTTTTATGAAGCTGATCCATGATTGGTCGTTACCTAAGCCCTGAGCAGTTGTGATATCATTTTCAGTCGACAGAGGTGACAAAATGGCCGTCCCCAGAGATGGCTAAAAAAAAGAGTGGATTAACTCTTATTCCACAAACGCAATATTTATCAGAATGCCTTGTTTCAACTAGTGGGCTTGCATAGAACATATTCTTGGAAAAAAAGAAATACCCCTATGAGCGTGTTTTATTTTTGGGACACCTGGATCCCTACAAAAGAAGCCAAAAGACGAAAATAAAGAACTTTCATCTAGATCTTCCCACAAAAGTGGAATTGTAAAATGTTCCAAAATGTGCTCCTCTTACACACAAGCAAAAGTCTCCATTGGCGTGTGTGATCATGAACAATGCCGCAGTGTGTTTTGTTTCATGGTCCAGTGGCCAGTGAAGGAGGCCCTGCTCTAATCTGGGTTATCGTCATCTAATCAGATTAGCCCACTGCTACATGGCCATTTTCTGTGGCTTTAGTCTGGTTTTGTCTCCACTTGTCAGACACCGTGAAGGGAGCGGCCTTCTTTCATACGACGAGCAACGCTGAAGAGTTTGTGCTCCATGGCAGGTCGGCATGTGATGGACTCAACTGAGGATTCGCCTGCTGCTGGAAAATATCCCAGGAAAATACTGGAGTATATGGAAGGCTTCCTTGTCTCCAAGGTAACGCGCATTTCTAGACAGAAAGAACCAATGCAACAATCAGATGTGATAAAATCCATATTTCCATTTTCTATGGCATGTATCCTCACCAGGGTGAGTTGGACAATCATTTGATTTGGGGGACAGGAGCAGGGTAAACCCTGGCCTGTAAAACAGCTGATCGAGTGAAAGTTTTATTCCCTAAACTATAATTTTGATATGATTATATCCGATGGGGAACTAAAACCGAAATTCACAACCTCCAGAAAAGTGAATATTACATGAAAAAAAAACGATTGTCAAATGTATTTTTAAAATGGATTTTAGGTTGGAATTGGCCCCCTGAAACGTATGCATTTGTATATTGACTCTGTAAAATAATTAGCTACTTGAGTTCCACTTTTTGCATTGAACTAACGAAATAAATGAACTTTTCTACCACATTCTAATATACTTTATTGACACTGATGAACAAATTGATGCCCTCGTTTATTTCTCTAACTCATCAGGTTTTCAAGGTATATATTTATGAATTACGGGTTAGGTTTAGCAATAGGTGCATTTTTTTTTCTCAAACTTATTTTTTTATAAATTACAACGCATGGTAAAATTCATATTGCGCGGGTTTTTAGGAAAAATGTACGGAAGGGCAAAAAAAGAAAAAAAGGTGCTAGAAATTTTTTAAACAAATCAGCATCATTAAGAGACACAAAACCATCTCTGATTAAAATTAGTTGTTGACCAGAGTGACCAATTTATTGAGGTACTGTTGTATGGAACATAAATTGAAATAATTAAGAATCATAGTTGCAGTTCAAAGAGCTAAATGTGGGCAGACTGTTTTAATTAAATGCCTCATCGAAAATTATTTTGTAGTGCAAATTAGTGTTACCCACCACCTCCTCACTATTGATGCTGTGTTAAATTCAACCCGACCTTCACATTTCCTTCTCCCGTGAGCCAGACTTTGTTCACGGCCTGCGAGCTGGGCGTGTTCGACGTGTTGTTAGGAGCAGGACGCCCTCTGTCTGCTGATGACGTCAGCCAGGCGGTCGGTGCCAGCTTGGAAGGCACCCAGAGACTGCTGGCGGCCTGTTGTGGCCTTCAGCTACTTGAGACGCACCAGCAAAATGGGCAAGGTGAGTGGACTTGTGTAACGTATTAACCTTTTGAGACAGATATGAGACAGCACCTGAAGTTTTTCCGAGAATATTTTCCCAGCTGGCCCACTAGTTGAAACACGGCATTCTGATTAATATTGCGTTTGTGGAATAAAAGTTAATCCACCTGTTTTTAGCCATCTCCGGGGGCGGCCATTTTGTCACTTGCTAACCTGTTTTCAGAAGCTGAGTCGTGATTGGTCGTTACCTGAGTCCTGAATAGTTGTGATGTCATTTTCAGTCGACAGACGTGACAAAATGGCCGACCCCTGATATTCAGAATGAGATCAGAATGCCTTGTTTCAACTACAGTAGTGGGTTTGCATAGAACATATTCTTGAAAAAAATATGTCTGGGTTGACTTCCACTTTAAGCAAGTACATTTCTTGGCAAAGGGATTTTAGATTCCAGGTTTTTGTCATACATTGTCTGTGGTGCGACTTGCCTTTAATTTGTTCAGCGCGGTTGGTTCAAACCGAAATGATTATGCCTGACTGATTATATAAGACAATTTTGAGGAAATCTCACTACTGCCACCTCTGAATTCATTTTGTAGCTAGCTAAGGATGTCAATGACATGATCAGGCCTGACACTCCTTGCCTTTTCTCTCTTTTGTTCCACTTCCTCACCATTTCATCATGAGAGGTGAAAAGGTCTTTGGACACCTGCAGCAACTCATTTGCAGTCATCTCCTTTGTTAGTGTCTTACAGTAACACGGAGCAGGCCAGCCTCTACCTGACCCGCTCTGGTCCTGCAACCCTCTACCACTCCATCCAGTACAGTTCCAGAACAATCTACCTCTGCTGGCACTACCTGACCGATGCTGTCAGGTCAGTGAGCGCAGCTTTTCCATCTCAGGGCATTTAATTCATATATAAGATATAATGAATGAAGCGGCATGGTGGATGGACAGACACCCACACATATTTGGGGTATTAAAGGGTTTCTAGTGGCCCGAAGGGTTAGAGCACGTTAAAGCCTCTGTGCGCCCAAATTGATTTCAGTCTCATTATTATCTCTAAGCAGCTCTGGCGGTCATAGTTCAATTCTGAAAGTGAAGGAAAACAGTCATTAAAAATCATGCCATGAAGATGAAGCCACTGCCTTTGAAATTACTCATCAAATATTTTCCATGCAGTATAGTTTGGTTTTTCAGGGTTAGGTTTATGAGGAGAATTCAAATTTTTTGTTTTGTCTACAGTTGCTTATTGCTTAATGTCACTTTTGACACCCTCATTATATTCAAATCCAACCAGTTATGCACGAGTAAAAACAAGATGTATAGTTTAAAAATAAAATCATCATGTCTTTTGTGCGTCGCAGGGAGGGGAATAATCAATATGAGAAAGCCTTTGGCGTCAGCTCCAAAGACTTGTTTCAGGCTCTCTACAGGTAAGAATCCTTCTTTGATGAACACACATTGCATATACCATTTTCAAATTTCAAAGGCTGATTTTTTTCAGATATACACACACACACACACACACGTGTATTTAATTTATTTGTTTATATAGTGTCTAAATAAGTGCTTTGAAAATGCAGTCCATATCTTTACATTGTCTTTTTATGCTGAAACACTGACTTATGTTTACACCACACTTGTTTGGTAGAATTTTGTGAAGTTGTCGAGGTGAATGCTTACTTAAAGACTGCAAGTCAAAGTGTTTAGTAAATTAGAAACTCTAATGGAAAGAGACACGTAAGCTGTCTTTCTTATTAAATCATGGTTCGGTACATTTGACTTTATTTTACCATAACACTAACCTATGACACCAAAATATATATGTTTAATCAATACTCTTTATTACAATACAGATTACTTGTGTTTGTTAAAAATACATGTGAAGAGGACCTTAAAAAAATATTAAGTCGAAATTATAATATTGTGGGTTGGGGGGGGGGTGATGTGTTACAGTTAGATTATTTTTCAAAATCCTTCAATTTTGTGTGTGCTGTTCTTCAGATCTCACTCAAAAAAGTGCATTTGATCAATTCTGCACAATAAATGTTTCATGAGAATGATTGAAAAGCATTCAATATTTTCCATATTTTTATACACTATCCACATTTTCATCATTATATTTACTTGTTTCATGAGAATAAGCCCATCTTTCAATCTAATCTGATACACTGCTCATTGCTTATTCATTGACTATTGCTGTGTTGTCGTCGTTTGGTAATGTCACCATGCAGAGCATCTGATTATCTCACAGAAATGGTGCCGTTTAATAAGTTCAACTCCGTGGGAGAATATTCCCAATATGAAACGTGCAAGCAACAATGTGATCCGTCCTCGGAATGATGAATTTGCAATTCGCCGCTAATTGATAGAAAACTAAATATCAACACCTGCTCACAATGGCCAAATGAGGAGCTGCGGTTGTTTGTCCCTGCTGATTTCCCCCGAGAATACGGAGGGGAAATTAGCGCAGGAAACAAGCACGGAAGTCATTGAGGGCTTTCTTGGAGCAGCAACAGAACCATTCAAAGCTGACTGCATGACTCACACACTTGTTTACTCCTTGCCATTTAACCAGCCGCATAATGTACCTGAATAATTTAGTCAAGTCTGGAATATGGCTCGAATTCTAACACCTAAAAAAAAAAACCGTGGGACAAGGCGAGAGAGAGAGAGAGAGAGAGAGAGAGAGAGAGAGAGAGAGAGAGAGAGAGAGAGAGAGAGAGAGAGACGTTTGGCGATTCAGAGCACGTACAAGATTGCATAATGAGGAAATTAAAGCAGAATAAATGCCTTCCTCATATTTGCATCACTTACCCACTTTGCTTAAAGTGACTGATGTGTTTTCTAAAACGGTCAGATGATTTGAAACCTCTCAGCGAAATTAATGTCATTTCAAGGGCAAATATGTAGATCTCCAAGTGAACCTCGGACAGAAATACACAGATCCTTTCTCATCTCTATCTTTTCTTGTGAACAACAGCAAATTTTCAGAGAAAAATCTGAGATTCCTTTATATGCCCCTAAACATATTTTTGATCCTGATTTTTTTTTATATTGTGTTTAGGGCAGAAAATATGAGAATTGTGTTAGTGCCCCAAAACTTATGCACCTGACTGTAACATTTCAATTTACTTTTTGGACTTGAACTGCTTGACTGCTTGAAAAAAAAAAAAAAAAAAAAAAAGAGAAGAAATTGTTGGTGTTCTAAATCTTTAGACAGGCAGTGTATATTGACATGAGGGAAGGAGCCTCATTTAGACAAACCTAATAGTGCTTTGGGATCTTTGTGGCATCTATAGGCAATTATAATAAGATTATAATTTTTAAGGCGGGCTTAGTCTATACCAGGCATGTGCACAGACATGGTAGTGGCAGATGCTCAAAAAAAAGGCACCCATGTTTATTCGTACATTGAAGAAAAAAACATAAATAAATGCCTGGCAGATATCATAACACTTTGAGGGGAATTGATGACAAAGAGGGTAATTGTTATTTTTTGATTGATTACAGAAGGAGAAAAAATGGGCTGCAGCTGAAAGGGCCCTTTTTTTCGTCCAGGGCAAAAGAGCTGCCGCTATGGAGCACCACAGGGGTCTATCTGTGCACGTGCCTGGTTTCTCCATCACTACATTTTCAAACTCTGTACCTTTCAATCTCTTTAAACCAGAAAAGTCTGTAAAACAAAATATTCTAATATGCACTTTTTTATTAACGGACACCTGTTGTATTTGGGGAGAACGTCATGATAAAACGTCACCAAAATTACAACTGACAGGTCACTGTTTGGCCCTAGAGTCACTCGGTTTGTTTTACATCTGGGTTATTCCAAGTCCTGAACATCAACATTAAAACAGTGAGTCACTTTCAAAGTTCTTCCGGAGGTTAGTGTGTCATCCCAAGTTTGCTTGTGTATCAAAACCGCTTTAGTACACTCAAGTCTGGACACTTGCAAGTCTGTAGTGTTATGGAACAGAAGACGCTTTGATTTGTGCGTGCGTGTGTGCGCATGTGTGTGTGTGTGTGCGCCCTGTGGCATGGTAAAGTGCTGGGTGATGAGGTGGAGAGTTCTCAGAACAGCAGCAGTCACCACAGGCTCTTCTCTGTCGCAGCAGCCTGTCCCTCCCAAACACACACAAAGCGTCGCCATAGGGTGGTAAACAGCGTGCGTGCGGGTGAGCGCGCACGTGCGTGAGTGTTTACCGCGGAGCCGTTGGTCACAGCGTACAAGAACCAGTTCTTAGCTCGACGTAGCGACGCATCAAAACAGTCGCGAAAGATGAGTACAGTAAATAACACCCACTTGCGTTTGTGTGCGTTTAGGTCTGACGAGGAGATGGTGAAGTTCATGCAGCTAATGAATTCCATATGGAACATCTGCGGCCGAGATGTGCTCACGGCCTTTGACCTTTCGCCTTTCAAGGTCGTCTGCGACCTGGGAGGTGAGCGCGTGTGCGTTTTGTTCATCGCCGCAAGGTAATTTTCAGTGAGGTCGCGGCTTCGCTGGCCATTAACATTTCAAACTGTCAGTGCCATGTGTTAAGTGAGCGACAGCTGGCTGAGGCGCACATAAATATGCATGCTGTCCCTTGTTGTCCCGTCACACTTCACAGAGACTCCAATTAGGTACATGAGTGGCCTTCATGACAGTTTAGTGACATGAAAGGTTAGTAATTAGTATATTAGTAAACGTGGCACACTTAATCACTCTCCCTGATGGCATCAAAACAGACTTCCACTAAGGAAATAATTCACTGACCCTCTGAATGTACAGTGTTCTGCAAATAACATAATGTGATTGACTAGTGTTCAAATATACTCAGGGGACATCTTAATAGGTACAACTGAACACATGATTCGATCCAACAAGATGTCTGTCATTACATAAATAATTGTTATTACTGTGTTGCACTGTGTCATACTGAGATTTGTTTCTAATATTTTGCCCCTTAAGGTCATCATTAAAATGAGAAGCTCGCTGCTTTTGTAGTTCAAAATTCAGCACATTTTCTTAATGAGGTAAATAAAAGTACAAGTCCATTTGAACAAACACATTTGTTGTTAATGTGCTTCAGAATGTACAGTTAAAGTCAATGCGATACGAATTGTATGTGATACCGGAACTCGCCACAGAGGGGAGCTGTGAAGTCACTAAAACAGGGAAACACCCGCACACACTGAGGACATCCTTGCTCTGCACCTCTCGGTGCAGCTCGTTGTGCTCCTTCTTATGCATAATGAGGGTGCGCCTCCACCAAAGTGAGTGTGTATTATGGACAGCAGGGGTGCGAAGGGCGTGACCACAGTGTCCCATTAAGTCTTCGTCTCTCACCCAACATCTGTTACGTCTGCGCACACCTGCTGCTCAGCTCCTCAGCTCCTCCGGCTGGCCGTCTGTCCAACTTGGTGCCAAGCAGCAGCAGAGATGAATACTGAATCCACTGTCGCAGCATACATTGTCGATGCTCATGAATGATGTAATGAGTGATAATAATTTTAAGAATAGATTCAAATTATATGGCACCTTTCAAGGGACTCGAGTACGAGTATTCATAAGTAATTGTTGCTTTTCTCGTTATATAATGAAGGTGCCTCACACAGATTCATGTTGATGTGATATTTAAAAACATTTCAATGGTAGTTTTTTTCAGGAATTAGTAACCTTCTTGACGTTTATTTTAATGTAAATTCAATATATACGCTTGGAAGACAGTTGTTAGTGTTGTAAAGTGAAATGTTGAAATGTGATGTGTCCCACCTAAGCTTATATGTCTTCATTCATCAGTCTTATTTTTTTTAATTTGTCATTCCTTAAAACCAGCATCAACATTTTGTCACTTCTGTCGACTGAAAATGACATCACACACCCTCAGGTCTCAGATAACGACCAATCAAGCTCAGCTTCACAAAACAGGTGAGCCGTGATTTTTTCGTTATCTGAGCGCTGAGGGTCTGCGATGTCATTTTCAGTCGGCAGCAAGTGACAAAATGGCCGCCCCCTGAGATGGCTTAAAAAAACGGGTAAATATACCTGCTTTACTCATATTCCACAAATGCAATATTAATCAGAATGCCGTGTTTAGGTTAGTGGAGATAACCGGCAGGTAAACGAGCTCAATTGAGTAAAAGCACCTGTGGCTCAAGACGAACTGTGCCAGCGTTTTTACTTTCTGGATCTGAATTTCCCATCTCTGAGGACAGAACACATTATTGTGAAGAATATTTTTGGTTTGATTCCTCTTTAAGAATTAGCCCCAAAAATGTCTGTGTGTGTGCAGTTGACGAATTTAAAGATGACAACTGTCGAGCCGAGATTCTAAATCTCGATTTAAGATCTTTCATCACAGTTTTTCATTTGATTGGTTTCTAAATTTGAAGTGTTCCTATACAAATATTTACTGTAATTGTGACTTCGCGAGTTAATTAGCATATCTTATTCTTAGACTTCAGCACCTTTTGATGATAAATTCAGGTTATGTTGCTGACAAGTAACAAAAAGCCATTGAAACAGAGGACACTTTTTGTTTTGTTTTCATTATTTTGAATCAGAAAATGTGAAAAATGGACCCTACTAAATCCTGGAACTTCTGTTGTAGCAGGTTGCCATGACTCCTACTGTTTCACAGAGCACATAGAACAACACTTTCATCACCAACACAAATCTAGACATCTTAACTCAGTGAGGACGTTCTCATCCGAGCATTTGAGGGACAGACAACAACACATAAAGTGCACAGCAACAGTCACAAAGCTCCCATAAAAGGAGGTCGTTAACAAACTGACTCATCCAGGTCAGTTTGGGTCTCATATGTTGTGATGTTGTGTTCAGCTTGGTTTTACTCCCCTGCGTTGTGCTTTGATTTTCAGCCTCTTCTGACCCCTGTTTGATGTGAAGGGCTGATGTGTGTGTGTGTGTGTGTGTGTGTGGGGGTGCGCGCGCATGTGTGTCAAAAGACAGAATTGTCAGAATATTGACAGAAGTAGTAGTAGTAGTTCATGAAAAAGAAAGGAGCACGGCACATGATACACATGATGGCGTAAGTCAAGGGTTGTGCCATACAATGAAAGAATGAAGGACCAGAACACACACACGCCGCACACGCGCGCACGCACCCAGTTGTCATTTTGTCAAAATGAGATCTTTTGATCCTGTTTTCCACCTCAATGCTTTTTTGTCCCTCCATCAAATTCATACACTCTTTTTCCTGACCCTCTGCTTCAGATTGAGGTTGATTTAAAAAAAAAACTATGACGATAACAGCCCCACTCTCTGCCCTTATATACTATTTCAGCACCTTTCACACGGATGAGGCTCAAGCGTTAACTCGCAGTGTCACAATATGCTGATTGTGTCTCATCAACATACATGGGGGGGGGAAACAATAGTAGGGTGACTTCTTGACACAACAACTGAAAACTCAAAGGCATTCAAATGTAACTGCATAAGAATTGTGTCAATGGCCACAATCAACAATAACATACAGAATAGCTAAACCTTAGCGTTCACCAAAAATGAGAGAGCTTTTATTCCTAAAATTGATTCCAAATAGCTAACAATGTTACAGTGGCTTAGCTTGTGAGCAGCTGTAACATTATGCACGGTTTGAATCACTACGCTTAAATATAAGAACATCAAAAACGATACTGAATGATTCAATTAAAATATATTGCACATAATAATTGTACTTAAATGTTTTAAAAACAATCAGTTCCTGAAGAGTCTCTGCAAATGTATTGAACTTCAAAGTTAAATACAACTGAACTGTGCTTGGGCGATGATTCTTTTTTGTACCACACTTTGCGAATCACTGCTACAGACACTGCTTTAAGTAGCATTTTGATTGCCATGTAACTATTAGTGATACTGAAGTTACCGCTGTAAATTAAAACTAAAATAAGGCAGGATGGTGCACTAGTGCAGATCACGTTTCCCTCAGAGTCAAGATTTGAATCTCGATTGTGGCTTTCCTGTACGGAGTTTGCATAATCTCCCTGTGCTTGGT